>NC_047092.1:6494684-6842184 GCF_902459505.1 Geotrypetes seraphini | reverse complement strand
GTGGATTTGAACCCACAAATGCAGGGTGCTGAGGCTGTAGCTCTAACCAGTTTCTCTCCATTAGCTTTCTTTAATGCATTGGTAGGTTTAAAGCTTAAGTTTTTATATATGAATTCACTTATCTTTAGAGTCATGTCTGTCGGCCAGGGGAATTAATCTGACATGTTTCACCAGTATTTGGCTTTATCAAGGTTCCCCTGTTGCGTGCCGTGACACTATCAACCTCCGTTTTTGGTTGGGGTTTTTTTTTGTCCAATTGTTTGTATAATTTTGTATTTTACTGTGAATTGATTTGATTCAAAGTCACCTAGTGTATATCACAAATATGAATCAATCAATAAATTGTCCTCGGTGCAACATAACAGCAGCAAAATCACCCCTGAGAGAGAGAGAGTGGAATTTTATATAATTTTAACGTGGTTTTGTTGTTTGTTTTTTCTCGTGTGTGGAAAATCTGAGGCCAGTGATGTGTGTTCGGGTGGAAGCTGACGCAATGACACCTAAGAGGTAGCTTAGAAATCAAAAGGCAAATGAAAGTGGGGAATGCAACGCCAGCAAACCCTGCATCTTGGCTTCCCAGCCATATGCCCTTGTGATTTGTCATTTTCAGAGACTTAATTGGCCTTGTTCAGAGAGGCAGATGAAGGGAAACCAATTAAGTGTGGGGCTGCTAAGTTCCACAGTGACACCGGATAATTTAACAGCGCACTACAACGCTGTAGAGATATGAAGTCACAATGGGAAGAACAGCAGACCAGAGCTATGCCTAATAAGAGCTCCATTAATTACGCTGACAGCCAGCAGCGATATTAAGGCATTTCGGGCTCTCTCGCACACATATGGAATTAGGAAACAAATGCATTGCAGTATAGAATGATTCAGAAGTAGGAACATAAGAAGAGCCCAGAATCCCAAAGAATAGCAAGATTCCAGAATCCCAAGGAGTAACAACATTCCAAACAGAATCCCAAAGAATAGCAAGATTCCAGAATCCCAAGGAGTAACAACATTCTAGAATCCCAAAGAGTGGCAACATTCCATGCTACCGATCCAGGGCAAGCAAAGGCTTCCCCCATGTGTTTCTCAATAACAGACTATAGACTTTTCCTCCGGGAAATTGTCCAAACCGTTCTTAAAGACCACACAAAGCCTGGGAGTCAGGGTGTTCTGTTTGAAAGCGTAGTGACTGGCATACATGGATAAGCAGAAGGAGCTCAAGAAAGCATTTTATTTCAGCCAAGCAAGCAGAGTTTAGTTAGAACTGGGTTCATAACAGATTCTTAACTCTGCAGAGTAGACTTCATGTTTGACTGGTATTCACTTCTCATCCTTGAGGGAGCAGACAGGCCAGATTTTCCGAGTACTCCAGTGACTATGTATGAGGTGGATTTGCACTCGCATCACCCGCATTGTACATAAATCCTGAAAGCCAGGCCTGCTTGTGGCTCTCAAAAACTATCAGTGAATACCACTGTACTAGCTTACTTTGGTAAGAAAACTCAACCACAACATAATTTCAAGGTGATTAAGTGGGGGGAAGGGGTTTACATATATCTAGGTACTCATGTTGCAAATGGAGTATTAAGTGGCATGCCCAGGGTCACAGGGAGCAGCACTGGGATTTGATCCCACAACCTCAGGGTGCTGAGGCAGCATCTCTACCTCTAGGCCACGCCTCACTTCCTTAAGACCTGCCTGTTTAAGCAGGCTTTTTCGGGTTAATCTGGGTGGTCTCTTGCTGCTGCCTGCCTTCAGTTCCTGAACAACCCACCTCTCTAGCATCGTACTATTGCGCACACTGGTGTAAATAACGCTTATCTTATTAAGTTATTGTAGACCTCTTCCTTGAATATACTTTGTTAGATTGTACACTGCCTTGCTTTGTTTTGTGCCACTAAAGGCGGTCTAACAAGTCTGAAAGAACAGGAAAGAATTTCAGTGGCACTTTAATGAACGGTTGAATGCCTCAAAATTAACCCTCGTAGAAACAGAAAACTAGAAAGCTCTGCTTTTATATCCCTTCTGGAGAGAAACTGTGCTCAAACATGAAGTTCTCTTTGCAGGTCAGGTGCAGGGAAAGGGATTGGGACTTGTAATGCCGCTTTTTTCTAGTTGCACAGCCACACTCAAAGCGGTTCACATACAGGTACTGCAAGCATTTTCCCTGTCTGTCCCGGTGGGCTCACAATCTGTCTAATGTTCCTAGGGCAGTGGAGGATTAAGTGGCTTGCCCAGGCTCAGCATGGGCTTTGAACCCACAGCATCAGGGTGCTGAGGTTGTAGCTCTAACCACTGTGCAACACTCTCCTCCATTACAATATCAGAAGTGAGCTAAGTATAGATCAGTGAAGCCATTGTGACATCACTGATGAGGTTGGCTCTTATTGGTGGAATGAGGCATTGTGATATCACAATATGAGCTCTGGAACGTTGCTACTCTTTGAGTTTCTGCCAGGCATTATGACATCAGGGAAAGAGATTAGGACTTGTAAGCCACCCAGAAGGAATGTCCATGGAGGGGGATAAAAATTTTTTATAAACTTGGACTTGTATACTACCGTTTTACAACCACACTCAAAGTGGTTCACATAGAGGTAGTTCAAGCATTTTCCCTGTCTGTCCTGGTGGGCTCACCATCTATCTAATGTACCTGGGGGATTAAGTGACTTGCCCAGGGTCACAAGGAGCAGCGTAAGGTGCTGAGGCTGTAGCTCTAACCACTACACCAGCCTGTGGAAGTAATGGCTAGATTATTACAGAGCAGAAAAGCACATTTCAGCACTCAAATCACAGACCTAATGTTTACATTGTCTTCTAAAGACACACTTGTGTGTTTGTCATTGAGGGAGCTTTTCAATATAACCAGTGCTTCAGTAGACTATGTTGGCCTGTTGCACTAGGATGCTAAGTTTTTTTGAGAACAGCAAATGACATGACTGTCTCGAGAAGCCAAGAGGCATCAATGTCATACCATGCTGGATCTGTTAGACACAACGCCTGCTCCTCGTGCGTCTGTTACTCTTTCACCTCGGGGTGTCCATTTAATGAGGGCTGGAATTTGGTAAAATAAAACGAGAGCAAACACCAGGCAGACACATTAATTTATTTTTGAATCACGAGTTGTTAGATGGAGACATTTTCCTTGCAAATCATGGTGCTTCCTGTTTAGACTGTTTTTCTAGCTATTAATTGATTTCCTGCTGAATAGGGGTAATTACCAGTGTGGCATAAAATGCATCCATTTTAGCAAGACTCCCGTAGAGATTAATAGCTCCCTGGTGTATTTATTCCTCAGGGTGTATTGCTCGGAAAAAAAAACCCAACAAAAAACTAAGCAACATGGAGAACCAATATTGCAAAAACTGTGTTTAGTTAAAGCAAACCTTGCAACTAACGGAGCTTCCTTGAGGAAAACTTTGAGCTAATCCGTATATTTCAGCTTACAATTTAAAGTATTTGGGGGGATTTATTGTCATATGTTTAAACAAATGCATGAAAATGAGAATGTGAGCATAGGACTGGTATGATGAGTGTTTTGCTGGGCTGAGGTTGCTTTGATAACTTTCTCTCATTTGTTCCTAGATTCTAGGAGATGCCCCTGACAGCCTCATTCAGTAAGGGTCAGGTCTAGCAATATTTAGAGGACAAAGGGGGGGCTGTCTTGGGACCTGGGTTGTCTACTGTTGGAGACAGGATTCTGGGCTTGATGGACCTTTGGTCTATCTCAGTATGGTAATTCTTATGGGATAGGCACATGAGATCTCTTAGAGAGAGGAAGAGATAATGGTTACTGCGGATGAACGGACTAGATGAGCCGGTTCATAGACAACGGCGCGAAAGACAAAAGCGCGCGCTGACAATTGAGCGCAGCGCGGAGGCGCGTGCCGCACAAAATGACAGTTTTTAGGGGCTCCGACGGGGGGTTTTGTTGGGGAACCCCCCCCAGTTTACTTAATAGACATCGCCCGGCGTTATGGGGGGTTGTAACCCTCCACATTTTACTGTAAACTGAACTTTTTCCCTAAAAACAGGGAAAAAGTTAAGTTTTCAGTAAAATGTGGGGGGTTACAACCCCCCACAACGCGGTGCGATCTCTAGTAAGTAAAAGTGGGGGGTTGCCCCCCCGTCGGAGCGCTAAAAACAGTAATTTAGAGCGGCGCGCACCTCCGCGCTGCACTCAGTTGTCTGGGCGCGCTTTTGACCTGACACCGGATGAGCCATTTGGCCTTTATCTGCCATCATGTTTCTATGTTTCTACTTGGCTTCAGCTTCCAAATATATATACTTCTTGAGCCCAATCTCAAAGTATTGAAAACATTATTGAAATCCCTTTTTTAAAAAAAAAAAATGAGCTTTTAGAGAAGGAACACCACAAAATGATCATATCTACTGATCTTCGTTAGGTGGAGGCAAGACGCATCTTGTTGCTTTTTGGGTTGGTTTGTATGTATTTCTTTGGTTGTGGTCAGGTCTGTCCTATATTTTTATGCAGCTGTTCATCTTTTTTAAATTAAATTTTTATTGTAAACCGCTGCGAACTGTTGTAAGCTTTGACAATATATCAAATTTTAATAAACATGGTCATGAATACCATTGTGCACAGTTTAAAACGAATTCCGGCTTCAATGGGCAGCCAATGAAGATCTATAAATAATGGAGTTGCTCCATCATATCTGTGGGCGGAGCAAATTAGGTGGAATACTGTACTTTGAATTGTTTACAATTGTTTAACCTTTTCCTATCGTAATAAATTTTACGTTACACTGGTTCCAATCGTAATTATTTTAGCAAAGTTTTGTATTATTCACCGTTATCATTTACGGCTATTGTAAACATAATGCAAATAAGTCATGAGTCTGTCAATTCAAATATTTTGTGTTCCTGTCGTGTACTGTATGTCCCATGCCATGGGACATACGATGGCAATAACATTTTTGGAATGTCCCGTCAGCCGGAACACACGATAGGAAAAGGTTATGCAAATATTTATGACAGCCCAATTATGCAATATCGCAGGAAGCGATTTGCGACCGTAATAGAACTTTGCGCTGCTAACCAAAAAAAAAACAGATGGGTCAAGATAATGCCTTATTTTCCTTAACTTTTGTAATAACAGAAAAGGTTATGTTTGACCCTAGAAAAGCCAGTGCTCCATGTCTACCCGGTTAGCTTTTCATCCTGAACCTGTCAATAGGTATTTAAAACAAAATGTAACCATAATTTAAGTCAAAAGCACCCAGTAAATTAGCTAGATTGAATTGCCATCGAGATAGCATTTTGTAAGCTTGAACCTTTTCCTATCCCGGATGACAGGACATTCCAAAAATGTCGTTGCCATCGTGGATAAACAGTCGGTATGGACTAATAAAGAGCCAGGAACACAAAATATTTGAATTGACAGACTTATGACTTATTTACATTATGTTTACAATAGCCGTAAATGATAACGGTGAATAATGCAAAACTTTGCTAAAATAATTACGATTGGAACCAGCGTAACGTAAAATTTATTACGATAGGAAAAGGTTAAGGTATACACCAGGGAAAATGCCAGAATACACACGTAGGGCTCCTTTTACAAAGGTGCGCTAGCGTTTTTTAGCGCACGCATCGGATTAGCACGCGCTAGCCGAAAAACTACCGCCTACTCAAGAGGAGGCGGTAGCGGCTAGCGTATGCGGCATTATAACACGTGCTATTCCACGCGTTAAGGCCCTAACACACCTTCGTAAAAGGAGCCCTTAAAATGTTTTACAATTTACATAATAATTTTACTTCAATTTCACCTCACTGCTGGACTAGGATTGCTCGTGTATTTTGCACAATTATTATTACGGCATTTATTCGATTCTGATTAATGCTGTGGTTTGTTTATTGATTTCCAGGCCAGTAATTCTGGTATTTTATTGTTTTATCCTATATAATAAAGAGCTAGCCGCGCATGCGCACTCCTATTTGCATGTTCTGTGTGGTGTAGGTCTGTGGCCGCAGGAGTGCGCATGCGCGAGTCCCCAGCCTTGACCGCGGCTTGAGGCATATGCGCCAGTTAGCTGCATCGGGCAACAGGAGCGGCTCTGGCAGCGGATGGTGGGAGGAGGGCTCATGGCCCTGCCGCCGCTGCCGCTCCTGTTCACAGCAGCCTGCACGTCGCCGACTCACCCCCTCCCGCAACAACCGCTACCGCTCCTGTTCTTCCCCTCCCTCCAGTCACCGCTGCCATTCCTATTTAAAACGGCCTGCTGAGGTTCGCGGCCGGCTGTAGCGAACCTCGCAGGCCGCTCTCCACGTGGTAGCACGTTCCCTCTGACGCGATCGCGTCGGAGGGAACATGCTACTGAGGTGAACCCTATTCTAGCACCCGTTAATGTAACGGGCTTAAAGACTAGTAATGTAATATTCTATGAGATCTATTTGTTATGTAAACCGCTTAATACTTCATTGTCAATAGCGGTCTATCAAATTAATGAATTCCATCCAATTAGCCACTTCTGCCAAATTATCCCAGCACTGGCAGCTTTGAAAGGCTTCACTGCACAGCCTGCAAACCAATATCTTGTCCTTTAAAACAGCTAAAAGTTTTCTCCGAGGGCACAAGAACCAAAACTTGTAATATTATCCCCCAAATTAACAAAGTTTAATTAACTATATATCCCGAAGTCCAGGAAGGATAAAATCTTTAATGTTGCTTTGGGAGAGCAATGTGGGTTTCTCTATGCTGTGCAAACGACATTAGCTGCGGCTTCTATCCCGTTTAAATACTGGTTTTACCGCCACAGTTCTTACATTGTAATCGGCTTAGCTAATCAGAGATACTTTTTAATAAAAGCCTTTAAAAAGGGGGAGGGGTGTAGGACAACGTGGGAGTGGTTCACATTTGCATATGGAAATTCATAGAAACACTTGAAGACTGTGTCTTGATTTAAATCATAAGATGCAGCTGTATTCAAGTGAAAATGTTTGTTTTTCTCTAAATATAATTGATTGATCTCCCCCTACCGAGAAAGAGAGCTATGCTAAAGATTATAGAATCAGAGTAAGCCAAACATTCGTATCCAGACTAAAGAATTGCTTTTCCCATTTTTAATATGACTATATTGCTCAAGTAACCTAATTTGCATCTTCCTTTGGGTCTTACCTACATGTACAGAAAGTCATGTGGGCATTGTATAACATAAATTATATCTGAAGCATTAGAGTTAGAAAAACATTTCAGTGTAATAGACCCTGCAGTACCTGGAAACTTCATCATTTTAACAGCCTGACTGCATACTGTGCACTTTCCATAGGGGAAATGTCTTGCCCTTTTGTCAAGCTTGTTTATGTGGCTATGAGGTTCAGAAACTCCCACTGCTCTTTGCTTTAACTGTACCATATGACATGCTCTTTACATAACCTCTGGTAATTCCATTTGTCATATATATTGATTTGCTTAAGTAAGAGGCGATTGGTAGATCTACAAGCAAGTTTTGGTTTTTACGTAAAACGTATATAGTTATTGTTTGTGGTTTATTGAAGGCTTCTATATACTGCTACTAATGACAGAGGAGTCAATTCAGAGCGGTTTGCATGAGCTTCTGTATTGGTGTTACAATACAGAGCTAGCGTTTTCTGAGATGGTTTTCAATACAGACACATTGTACCGTAATCAATCATCCTACATATATATACACATATAATACTAGTATCGTGTACTATGTTCATACTAAATCCTACTTATTTGCATACATAATACCTGTATTACGTTCTATGTTCATGTTAGATTTAAAAATATCCTGTTAATTCTAGTTATCTGTATTTTGTTTATCATATCCTCAGCCATTCTGGTTATCTCTACTGTGTTCACCCTATCGTGTTCCTAGTGGGGACCAGCCAGCTATCTCCTCTGTGTTGCATTATTAATTCAAGTAGTCTGTGAAGGGGATGGTCTTTAGTTCCTTTGGAAGGGAGTTTCACCACCTTGGAGCCATCACTGACGGATATGCTTGTCCAGACGCTTTTGTATTTGATGTCTCTGAAGGAGGGTATTTCCAACAGGTATTCTTGGCTTGGGTGCAGGGCTCGTGCTGGTGTATGGTAATGTAGACCGGCAGGTATTGCAGTTTCGAGAGATGATTTTGTGTGTCAGCAACAAGATTCTTGAATTTCACCCTGCTTTCAATCGGGAGCCAGTGCAGCTCTTTAAGTAGTGGGGTGGCACTCGGTTGCCTCGATTCTCCCAGCAGAAATCTTTTCGCTCTGTTTTGTACCATTTCAACCTTCCTGATCATGAACTTTGGAATGTCCAGCAGGATTGCATTGAAGTAAAGATTGAGAATCCCAGGGTTTTTATTACATTGGTGAGGTAGGGGTTAATCCTCTAAGATTGTTCAAAGAGTTAGGAGCCAAATTTTTGAGTTAGGGTCATAAATGGGCTGTCTAGAAAACTAACTAGGGCTACATCTAAATTCGGGCTTCCAGCTGCACTGGGTTCAATATTTGGGAACTTAGAAAAGTGGGTGGCTACAGGGTAAGGAAAAATGTTGAGAGCTTAGCTTTAGGGACCGGGTTCTAGAAATGGTGGCGAAAAATCAGTACTGACTAAAAAATACACTAAGTGCTATTCTGGTCATGGTGCTCAAAGATAGGTGCACTTGGCATTGGAAACTGCACCAAACTTTAGCTGCAACTATTTACACCAACTAAGTAGTAGATTGAAAGCAAACTGGAGAAAATATTTCTTAAACACAACGGGTAATTAAATTCTGGAATTTGTTGCCGGAGAATGTGATAAAATCAATTAGCTTAGCGGGGTTTAAAAATGGTTTGGATAATTTCCTAAAAGAGAAGTCCATAGGCCATTATTGAGAAGGCTTGGGAAAATCCACTGCTTATTCCTAGGATAAGCAGCATAAAATCTGTTTTACTATTTGTGATGATAATAACTTTATTTTTCTATACCGCCATAGTCAAAGTGACTTCTAGGCGGTTTACATAGAAAGAAGGCTGGACAATCGGCAAATTGCAGAATGCAAGAAGGATGTTGCATAATAAATTGGGGTTAAAGGGGAGGGAGTACCTGAAAGAGGTCATCTGATTAGGCGAGGAATTTGTCAAATAGAGCGGTTTTAATTGATTTTCGGAATGTGTTGTAGGTCTGTCTGGCTTTGTTTATGTGGTTTCCCAGCCAGGATTGCTGTCCGTTTGCTTGGAACATGAAGGTCCTGTCTAGGAAGGATTTGTATTTGCAGCCTGTGATCTTTGGGTATGCGAAGATGTTTTTGTTTCTGGTTGTTCGTGTGGGGTTGTGCAGAGTGAAGTGTGTTCAAGTTTCAAGTTTCAAGTTTTATTCATTATTTGATTAATCGCCTATCGTAACTACTAAGCGATTTACATTTACAGAAAATACATGATAAAATTAACAGTAATATAATAAAACTCTAAAAATCATTTTAAAAAGCAAGACAAATATAGACAGGAACCATTGGGATAGAGGGGGAAGAAATACAATTTAAAATAGGAAAGGAGGGGACGATAGGGTAAAAACATAGAATGGATGGGGAAACGAAATATTTATTTATAGCTGACTGAAGTGAAAGGGAGTTGTAAAGAGTAATTGGCATTTCAATTAAGAATTGAAAGCGTCTTTAAAAAGAAAACTCTTAAGTTGACTTTAGAATTTATCGAGGTTTTTCTCCTCCCTTAAATAAAGTGGGAGGGAATTCCATGTTTGTGGGGCTGTGACAGAAAAAATATACTGTCTTCTGGTATTTATGATTTTGAGGGGGGGAATGACCAATAAAAGTTGTTGATTGGATCGTAAAGTTTTTTGAGAGGTGTATGGAATTAGAACTTTATAAATGAATGATGGAGTTTTGGATAATAACGATTTAAAGGTGAGTAAAGATAGCTTATATAATATTCGATGTCCCACTGGGAGCCAATGTGCTTTTTGTAATAAAGGGGTTACATGGTCAAACTTTTTGGCCCCCATAATTAATTTAATAGATGTATTTTGTATGATCTGTAATTTTCTGATTTCTTTTTGGGCCATTCCTTTGAATAAAGCATTACAATAGTCGATTTTTGCAATGATCAATGAGTGAATTAGTATATTTAAAGATTTGTCACAGAGAAATTTTGAAATAGAACGGATTTGACGAAGTCTGTAAAAAGAGGCTTTGACCACATAACTGATGTGGTCATGATAAGTTAAGTTTTCGTCGAGAAAGACACCTAAGATCCGAATTTTGTTAATTTGTTTGAGCGTCACTCCTTGGATAGTAATAGGAACAGATATTTTGTGATTTTCTTTCCAAGGGTTTGCAGGTAGGAAGGTGCTAGGTACTTTGGATCTGGGTTGGCCACTGTTAGAAACAGGATACTGGACTTGATGGACCTTCGGTCTGTCCCAGTTAGAGAGTTGCGCGTGGGAAGAAATCCCACCCATCCCCGTCAGAATCTTCTCCGTCCCCGCCCATCCCCACGAGGAATTCTCCCCGTCCCCGCCCATCGCCACGAGGAATTCTCCCCGTCCCCGCCCATCGCCACGAGGAATTCCCATTGTTCCCCGCCCATCCCCCATAAAAGTTACCTGTCCCCTTAGTACTTATTTGTATTTGGGACAGTGGAGAGTTCAGTGACTTTCCCAGAATCACAAGGAGATGCAGTGGGATTCAAACCTAGTTCCCTTGGATCTCAGGCCTCTGCACTATTAGGCTACTCTTTAACCTGTCTGACACTATTTGGTCATATTGTTTAAGCTCTAAAAGAAGTTGACTAAGAAGCCTGAATCTGTCTATCATACCATCACTCCCTGCACTCCATCATTCATTCATCTATCTCTCTCCATCAGTATGCAGTGTGCTGCTAATGTCTTATCAAGGGCTTCTGGCCAGCTTTTCTTCGCTATCACTCTTTGCTGTCATAAAAAAAAAAGTTAAAACGAGAGACTCTAACAGGAAATTCCTTTCCTGCAGTCTGTCTCTCTTTACACCATCACCATGCATGCCATTCTCAGCTGTTCATCGACCCTTCTTCCATCCAGTTCTCCTCTTCCCCCTGTCTTAGCCCTCTGAAATAATTTCTACACTGTGAAGACATAGTTTTGTTTGCGCAATGCGCGTGTGAATGCCTCACAACTGCACAAAGGATAACTCTGAGAAATGCAAGAAGCTTGAAATGTGTCGGACATAGTATTTGCTCCCCCCCCCAATTATATACATAAGGCGAATAAAGATCTCTGCAATCTGACTGAACCAGCCTCGCAGGTTAACTCAATACCTTATTGCACGAAAGGGAAATCTGTAAACGCTGAAAATGAAGGCATTCTGAGAATAACAGAATTTCCCCTCCCAGCCCACCTCACGCACTCCCTGTACACTGGAAAGCCCCAATTCAACTTTCTCAGCCTTCCTCCAAAAGGGGAGGAGGCGGAGGTAGGGGAGGTGGATCCCTGTCGCGTGTCTTTGTTTCCAATTGGCCACAGCTTGGTTAAGGGCGGACATTATGTAAATGCATGGGTGGGGAGGGTGGACTTCATAAAGGCTGACTTCCTGTTCTAGCCTTGCATGTGCCACTGCCTGACCAATCAGCAGCAATGCAGTGAGCTCAGCACATAGGCACACTGAGCGCCTACGTGCTGAGCTCACTGCTCAGAATGTATATTCCCGCCGCAGCGTCAGACTGGTATCATCTTGAAAATTAGGTAGACCTCAGAATGGGAGATCCCAGTTCCATCCCCGTGGGAGTCCCGTCGGCCTTGGAGGGGACCCCGTGGAAGTCCCGTGGGCCTGGGAGGGGTCCCCGCGGGAATCCCATGGGCCTGGGAGGCGTCCCCATGGGAGTCCCGTTGACCTTAAGGGTTTCCCCGTGGGACCCGCAGGATTCCCACGATCCCCGTTCCCTAGCAGACCTCTAGTCCCAGTATGGCAATTCTTATGTTCTTATGTGAGCCAATTATAGGACAAATCGAGCCATTGTGACATCACTGGTGAGTTTGGTTCTTAGGCATTGGTGGAATGAGGCATTATGACATCACAATCTCAGCTCTAGAATGTTGCTACTCTTTGGGTTTCTGTCTGGTTCTTGGAACCTGGGTTGGCCACTGTTAGAAACAGGATACTGGGCTTGATGGACCTTCAGTCTGTCCCAGTATGGCAAGTCTTATGTTCTTAACTAAACTCTGGTGTAAATTATTGAGCCGAAATTAGGTGTAGTCCTCCTCTGCCTCCTATAACAACATGCATGAATTACAGGAATGCCCCTGACCCTTCCATGGTCATGTCCCCTTTTTCGAACCACGTAATTTTCCCGTGGATCCTGCCACCTAAAAAATAGGCAGGTCGATTTTAATTGATCCCAATTAGTGTTGATCAGTATTAGCACACAATTATTGGCGCTAATTGGCTTCTGCAATTAAGTTGGGCGCACGTGCAAATTTTCGCACCATTTCCAGAATTATGCCTAAGGGGTCAGTTTAGAAACCTTGCGCGGTGTTTGCATGTGTAAAAAGGCGTATACAAACGTACTACTTGATGAAGCTGAGCACCCATGAATTTTACTATGAGTATGAGAGAAATTGACGTGGACGGGAAATCGAGGAGGTATGGCAATAGTTTAGGAGAGGGAGCACCTCATGTGTAAAGTTTGCCATCTCTTAGTACAGTGGTCCCCAACCCTGTCCTGGAGGATCATTAGCCAGTTGGGTTTTTGGGATAGCCCTAATGAATATGCATGAGAGAGATTTGCATATAATGGAGGTGACTGGCTGGTGGTCCTCCAAGACAGGGTTCAGAACCACTGCCTTAGTAGAGAAGAGAGAGCCCGGGTGATTGCTTTCCTTTTCTCATTTTTTAACACAAACAGGAAGAGAATAACATGTCAGTAGCTACGCCAGTGAATTAATAATGACTTCTCTTTAACGAAGAAAAAAATTGGGCCATTTTCCAGCTGTGATTCATTTATCATGATTGCACTGGTAGGCAGAAGATAGGGAGAGCCTGTTTGGGTTGTGTGGCCATGAAATTATTAAAAGATAAAATATGGGTGGGGGGGAGGAAGCTTGCTTTTCCAATATTATAAACTTTCTGAGTGCATGTGCAAATTAAAGGCACTTCTCCCTGCTTTTGCAGTCTAGAATGAAAATATTCCTCATTTCCTTAACCTTTTAAATCAGCCCTTTCCGCGGTATGGAGTTCTAGTGTTCTTTTGTAGAAGGAGATTGTGCAAAGAAGCTAATAATCTTTTTAGCAGAAGATGTGCAAGTGTCTGAAGAAAATTCTCTAATTTTGTTAAATGTCAGAGCAGCCAGCAGGAGGTCAAGGCACACCACCTTCTTGCTGTTAGCCCAATTCAGGGAAGCTTCCAGCCAGTGCTCCCTCCTAAGGTGTCAACAAAGATTAGGGGAAAGAGATGACTGGTCCTCTCCAGACCAGTGCCATTTCTTTCCTGCTTTACTTACGAACTTGAGAGTCATTGAGCAGTGCGGTTCCTGAGGAAGGGGGCGTTCACCCCCGAAACGGAGTCCGTTGGACGTTTACTTTGCTTACTGCTTGTGGATCATCACCTCCACTACACACGGAGAAGCTAAGTTCTTTCAGGCTGTGTATTTTTGAGTTTGGTTGGATTTGGACACTAACTTTCCAGCTTGGCCCCCAGCTTAGGGGTAAGAGATGAATTCCTTCTTCATTTTGATAATGTGTGTTTTTTTTATTTGAGTTTTTCACACATTGCACATTTGCACTATTTAAGCACTAGAAATATTATCCGGAGCAAGCCCGGGGATGTTTCGCAGTTAACACCTTTCTGGGTGTAAACCCGCGACAGCTTTTCCCTGGAGATTCCAGAGGTTGCTGTGTGACTGAGGGCTTGTCCGTTTAATACCCTTAAATTATAGATTATTCTCATTATTTCTTACTTAGTTTGGAGTTGGACTTCATCTCTTTCCCCTAATCTTTGTAGACTTCTCGGGGTGAGGGAGGTTCTTTATTTGTTATCTTGTTTGTGTACCTCCTCGATTTAGGGTTCTATTTTTGCCCTCCTAAGGTGTGGCAGGGTATATGCAATTTTTTTTTTTTTCATGTGAGCAACAAGTTCTAAAAATAATAATAATAATTCCCAATATTAGCTATGCATTTCTGGGTTCATAGGCAACCCCGCGAAAGACAAAGGCACGCGCCGACAACTGAGCACAAGACGGAGGCGCGCGCCGAAGAAAATTACAGTTTTTAGGGGATCCGATGGGGGGTTTTGTTGGGGAGCCCCCCCCAGTTTACTTAATAGAGATCGCGCCGGCGTTATGGGGGGTTTGGGGGGTTGTAACCGTCCACATTTTACTGTAAACTTAACTGTAAACAGGGAAAAAGTGAAGTTTTCAGTAAAATGTGGGGGGTTACAACCCCCCAAACCCCTCACAACGCCCCCACAATGCAGCGCGATCTCTATTAAGTAAAGTGGGGGGGTTCCCCCCCCACGCCCCCCCGTCGGAGCCCTAAAAACAGTAATTTTCTGCAGTGCGCACCCCCATGCTGCGCTCAATTGTCTTGGCGCGCCTTTGTCCCGGCGCGCTTTTGACCTGACACCCATTTCTGTATATAGCACAAAAAAGAGCCATCGCACATAATGGTAGTTGGTTTAGTGTAGTTTAATTAATTTTTTTATAGTTTTTTAATATTGTTTGAGGGTCGGGTCAGTATTTTTGTGAGCAGTCATCTAATATGTATGAGCAATTGCTCATGTGCCCTGCTTAGAGGGAACATAGCTCCCAGCATCTACATGGGGCATTTTTCAGTTCTCATATATTTGGCTTGCCATTCTGTCTTGTTTCTTGCATACTCTTTTCCCTGCCGCCGAAATAAGGAAGTGGAACTGTTGAGCCGGTAGAGGGGTAGAAGCAACTGGAGAAGAGTTCTGGATTAGGGAGTACGGTGATTGCTCCACACTCACCCCGTCCCCTTCTCTTCCCTGGAAGAGAAGGGGCTAGAGGAGAAAAACTCCTGTAAAGAAGTGGTAGAACTCCAGTTCCTCCAAAAATTATTCTATCTTCTAGCGGAGCTTTTCAATTGTTTTCCACATTGTGGTAGGTATGTCCTGATGCAATGGTCTCATTCCAAACCACAAAAGAAACAAGGTTCGACAACCCCACGTCAAGCAGACCAGAGCAAAAGAACACGTGGGGAATGGGGCTATATGCGTCGGCCTTGGAAACAATCAGCTTTTTAAATTGCAAACACAAAAACTTAATACATAAATATGTCCTTTTTTTTTGACTCGACACGGTCTGTGTTTCGGCCTCCAAGGGAAGCCTGCCTCAGGGGTAGGGGAGTCAATCCAGTAGATGGCGCTGTGGCATTGGAATGAAAGCGATGTACTTGTACATGTATTAAGTTCTTATTTGTGTTTGCAATTAATAAAGCTGGTTGTTTCCAAGGCTGATGCGTACAGTTCCATTCCCCACGAGTTTCTTTGCTCTGGTCTCATGCTACATGTTCCCTTTTACATCAGAGTTTACTGTGTTCACAGCTAACTCCTGCATAATCTTGCGTACTTTAGAGACCAGGGAAGCATGTAGTCAAGTTACTTAGCAAGAAGCAACATGGATCAGTTCTGTGAGTGTCTGTCTGGGGGGGCCCCTTCTCTTCCTTGTACGGATCAAGTGCCATGGAAACCTAAAGCAGAAGATGGATGCTGATTTTTCAAGTCTTTCCTGAAATTACTTCCAGATGACCTAAGAAGGGAGTTAGAATTCTTTAATTGATATTGATGAAATATGGTTTTTATTTCACTTAATCCTGCTTTTGTGAGGTTTCCTTTGAAATATTCGTATTCCATGCAGTAAATGAAAGCAACTGTTCAAGTTATATCGTAAGGGCAAATTGTCAGCAAATTTGATAGCAATACTGGAGCAAAAAAAGAGCGTCTATGGTACGGTCCAAACTGAGAGAGACACTGCACTTTGCGCTATGAAAAGAGCTTCGTTAGTAATCATGAGCATTAATTGCATGACTTCCCCCCCCCTCTCCCCCCAGCATTACTTATGTTTTCCTCAGACACAGCAAATTTACAGCCTTTGGAAGAAAGGAAATTAATCAAAACAAGACCATTGCAAAGGATAATTTTTTTACGATGCATTCCGCAGCTTAATTTAGGATCTGTAACACAATTTATTTAAAAGAATGATGACAATGTATTCCTTGAAAATTTTTATGCCCAGATGATCCTCAGTGTGAATGCTGTTGAGCGTAGGGCTTGCGAGCCCATGCACGCAAACATTGGCGCGCAATCGTTGTGAATTAAGGAGATGGATACATGCCAGAGCAGGGGCATCCGCAAAATGCAGATCACTTGATATGTAGTGAGAATAAAAATATATCCTAATTAGCGAGCACACATGATTCGGAAGCCTTGCAAAGCAATAATGTGTGTGTGTGTGTGAGGGGAGAGTGTGGCGCAGTGGTTAAAGCTACAGCCTCAGCCCCCAGAGGTTGTGGGTTCAAACCCACGCTGCTCCTTGTGACCCTGGGCAAGTCACTTAATCCCCCCATTGTCCCAGGTACATTAGATAGATTGGGAGCCCACCGGGACAGACAAGGAAAATGCTTGAGTATCTGAATAAATTCATGTAAACTGTTCTGGGATCCCCTGAATAAATCATTTGAAAAGTTTCAGCCTCTGATAACCAGAGCTGGTATTGTGATGTCATAATTCCACCAATAAGGGCCAACCTCATCGGTGATGTCACAATGGCTTGATTGTCCTACACTTGGCTCACTTTTACTATATTTTGATTTCTAGAGTGGTGCAGTGGTTAAAGCTACAGCCTCAGCACCCTGAGATTGTGGGTTCAAACCCAAGCTGCTCCTTGTGACCCTGGGCAAGTCACTTAATACCCCCCTTGCCCCAGGTACATTAGGTAAATTGTAAGCCCACCGGGACACACAGGGAAAAATGCTTGAGCACCTGAATAAATTCATGGAAGCCATTCTGAGTTCTCCTGGGAGAATAGTATAGAAAATTGAATGAATAAATAAATAAATACATTTCTCCCTCCGTATTTGTGGTTTTAGCAATCGCGGTTTCGATTATTCATGGTTTTTAGCTTGCTGGCTCCTCCCCCCAAATTACTGCATAGAGAAATCGCTGATTCCAAGCATTTACAGAGAAAAATCGCCGATTCCCGACACTTTCTTCACCATGTTTTGCCTCTCCTTCAGGAACAGGCCAGCTCTCTCACCATGTTATTCGCGGTTTCACCATATTCAACTGGAAGTTGCATTAGAGGAGAAGCTTCCACCCACACACATGTGACTGCATACAGGCAAGCTTCGCCGGCTTCAGTAAGTTTCTTTACTAAAGCACCGCAAAGGTAAGGGGGAGGGAAATAGATTTGGCCGTAGGGAGGGAGGGCGGGGACTGTGCGCCTTCCCTCCCTTAACTGCGGGGACAAGGCCATCCACCGCTCCATGGAGCGGTGGATGGCCTGGTTCCTGTGCCCGCAGTGAGCACTTTTTTCCCCCCCACCGTTTCGGCAGGTTACCCGCGGGTAACTGCCACCGTGTCATTCTCTAGTTCTGGGTTATATGTGTGTCAACAAACAGGGAGATACGATACCAAAAGTGAAGCATTCTCTTTGTAGCTGGACAGGCAGAGCTCCACCTGCTAACACTCTCAGTTGTCCTTTTAGCGGGGGTGAACTTTCTCATCTACCAGATGCTGTAAATGGGGGAGTGGGAGCTCACTCCAATGGTCTTCTGCCTGGTGGTGGAGTGCTAGGGAGTTCCAGTGTTAAATCTGATTGCAACTTGCCAGAATTCCACTTGCCCTTGCCATTACTGAGATGGCTTGCGGAAATCCACCACAACAAAAGAAAAAAGAAGACCCAATAATCCGCAGTAGAATCAATCCAACAATAAAAACAAAAAACTGTGGATGCTGATGTTCTGAGAATGATTTATTATACGCTCTTTCACAATAAAACCATAAAAATGCAAATGTAATATTCCTAGGATAAGCAACATAAAATCTGTTTTACTACTTGGGATCTAGCTAGGTACTTGGGACCTGTGTTGACTACTGTTAGAAACAGGATGCTGGGCTTGATGGACCTTCAGTCTGTCCTAGTAGCCATTGTGACATCACTGATGAGGTTGGCTCTTAGGCATTGGTGGAATGAGGCATTATGACATCACAATCTCAGCTCTGGAATGTTGCTACTCTTTGGGTTTCTGTCTCGTACTTGGGACCTGGATTGGCCACTGGATTGGGCTTGATGGACCTTCGGTCTGTCCCAGTATATCAGTTCTTATGTTCCCTTGCAGAGGAAACTAGGACTTCTTTTTAAAGGTCTAGTTCTCTAGGACAGTGGTTCTCAACCCTGTCCTAGGGGACGCTCCAGCCAGTCGGGTTTTCAAGATATCCCTAATGAATATGCATGAGAGAGATTTGCATACCTGTCACTTCCATTATATGCAAATCTCTCTCATGCATGTTCATTAGGGATATCTTGAAAACCCGACTGGCTGGAGCGTCCCCTAGGACAGGGTTGAGAACCACTGCTCTAGGAAGATTTTGGCCCTTGAGACCTTTAAAAGAGAGATTTTTCTCCCTCAGCCATTGCCATACAGCTGAAGATGCAAAAATCCTCCATATCTCTGGCTGTGTTCAGAGTTTGGAAGGAGGTTTGAGCCCTGGTACTCTGCTCTAAAGAGAAAAAGGGTCAAAGTCCACGGAAGAAATGAAATATCCTGTTCTGGAGAAGCCACCCCAAATCTGTTGAAGGTGGGGTACAAGTCTGTTCTGCCTCCCCCCCCCTTTTTTTTCTTTTATTTTGCTTCTTCTAAGACCTTATGACCGTTCTAACCTTAACTGGCAATTTCACAAAATATACATTGAAGGCTGCCCATTAATAAACCGGTGTTATAGTGGCAGCAATCTCATCTCTCCTTAACTTCTGCTTTGCCCTAAACTTAGAGAGAACACCGGAATGATTTGGTTTAAGCAAATAAAATCTATTGATGTAATCTGGTCTAAATGGAATTCTCTTACAGGATCCATTTACCACTCTTTAGCTCCAGTTACTACTAAACATAAGAACATAAGAAATGGCTTCGCCGGATCAGACTCTAGGTCCATCCAGTCCGGCGACCTGCATCCGCGGAGGCCAAGCCAGGTGTTCCCTGTTGGGAAACCTTGTTTACTCGTATCCCCCAATGTGATTTGCAAGAAGGTGTGCGTCCAACTTGCTCTTGAATCCCAAAATGTTGGTCTCCATCACGACCTCCTCAGGGAGAACGTTCCAAGCGTCCACCACTCGTTGTGCGAAACAGAACTTCCTAATATTTGTCCTGGGCCTGGTGCCCCTCAGTTTCAGTCCATGACCTCTTGTCCGAGTCACATTTGACAATGTGAATAACGATGTTTCTTGCTCTATTTTGTCAAATCCTTTTAGTATTTTAAAAGTCTCTATCATGTCCCCTCGCAGTCTTCTCTTCTCGAGGGTGAACAATCCCAGTTTTCCGAGGCGTTCTTTGTAGCTCAAATTCTCGATACCTTTAACTAGCTTCGTGCCTCGCCTTTGCACCCTCTCCAGTAGGGTTATATCCTTCTTTAGGTAGGGAGACCAGTACTGGACACAGTATTCCAAGTGTGGTCTGACCATCGCTCTATAAAGCGGCATTATGATGTCCGCCGATCTACTCATGATTCCCTTCTTTATCATGCCCAACATCCTATTTGCTTTCTTTGCTGCCGCTGCACATCAAATCACTGAAACTCATAATGCACCATAGTTTCTACCCTCTCATAACATTTTAAAACAAAATTGTAGAAAGTTAGAAAAGAGATGGAAAAAATCCCACTCTGACTCGGATAAGTCAATCTGGTGACGTGCACTTAGATCTTCTAATCTTGAACTCAAGAAAGCAAGAAAATCTTATTTTGGCTGTAAAACAGTTAAGTCTTCCAATCAAAGCAGCACTCTTTTTAAGCTTTGACATTCGCTGACCAATACAGTAACTAAAAATGATCAGCTTTCATCTCCTTCTGCGGAAACTTTAGCTTGCTTTTTTCAAGATAAAATCTCTCTTTCTTATCAGACGTTCCTTTCCAACAACTGAAATCAATTTTTCTTCTGCTCATTGTAAAAATTCTATAGAGGGAATTCCAACTGACCGCTTCTGGCACTCATTTGCTTTAGTTTCTGACTCTCAAGTTCTCAGATTATGTGAAAGGATAAGTAAATGTAAATGCTTGTTGGATCCTTTACCATCTTATTTATTCACTAATATACCTCCTTAAGCTATTACATGGTTGACCATTTAACTTTTCTCTGGAAAGGCTATTTTTCACATTCTATGGGCCAAATAACACTTATCTCTTTTAAAAAAAAAGATAACTGTTTCTTCTCACTATCATCCGATTGCCAATATACCTATATTGACAATGCTAGAATCAATTGTATCTAGTCAACTTACGGACTACCTTGACAAATTCTCCCTTCTCCAGCCATTTCAACATGGATTCCGTTCTAATTTTAGCACCGAAACTTTATTGATCTCTCTCCTTTCCAAAATCCAACAAATTCAATCTCAAAGCAAATATTCAACCTGTCTTCAGCATTTGATGTGATTCACCACGCTATCCTTCTTCAGTTACTCTCGGATATAGGTCTCCACCATGTAGTTCTGGACTAGTTCTCTAAATTTCTTTTGTATTGCTCTTATTCAGTGAACTTTGGTGGCAATACATCTGTCCCATGGCAACCTTCCTGTGGAGTTCCTCAAGGCTCTCCGCTTTCACTGATCTTATTTAACCTCTATATGACCACTCTTAATATTTTTAAATTGTCTAATTGTGAAACATTATTCACGTATGACATTTTTATCTTAATAGAGATAGATCTGGATACTACCGACTTAGTGCCTAAAATAAATCTTTGTATCTCTAAACTTCTAATGTGGGCCCAGTCTGTTCGGATGAAATTGAATGCGTCTAAGATGAAACTGTTGTGGCTTGGCCCAAAATTGGATTGTCTCCCGAGTTCTGTAGTATTGGCTTCTGGAACCTCCCTACAAATTGAGTTTTCTACCAAGATTCTAGGAGTCCTCTTCAAATCCTCACTTTCTTTTAAGGATCAAATCAACTCTGTGATTAAGAAATGTTTTTTCAACTTACACATGCTGAGGAAGGTCAGACATCTTTTTAATCAACACCATTTCTCTATTTTGGTTCAGTCGATTATTCTTTCTCATCTCGACTATTGTAATGCTCTTTATCTTACTAAAACCTGTCTCACCAGATTACAGTTAGTCCAGAATGCAGCTGCTAGATTGATTTTTGGGAAGTGCAAGTTTGATCTATAATCTTCACTGGCTCCCTGTATATTTTAGAATTCAGTTTAAATGTGCCTGTGTCACTTTTAAAATCCTCTGTGGTATTTTTACTCCCCTAGTCCCTTTATTCTGGAACTCTTTTAGATTCTCTTTTTCAAGGGGTGGCCAACAATTCAAGCTGTCCTGTCCATCTAGTAAAGGTATTAAAAGAATCAAGACTCTTAGTCAATCTCTGTCTTTTAAGCTTACCCAACTCTGGAACGACCTTCTACTTTGTTTAAGAAGTTCTGGTTCCCTTCCTTTTTTTCGTAAGTCTTTGAAAACCATTCTGTTCACTAAACATTTTGGAAACTAATCTTTCTGATAACTCGCTCTATGCCTTTACTGGCCTAACTTAATCATTGTAAACCGAGTCGAGCTTTCCTGGACTGAAGTCTCGGTATACAAAACTAAGCATTAGATTAGATTAGATTAATGAGCATGGCCGTTACAAAGATATCGGGTGCATTAAGCGATGTTTCAGCTGTTTCCCCCTCCTCTCTTCAGGCTCTTAGAACTCCCTTTTGGAGATTCTGATAATTAAACTCAACAAATGATGATCATAGTCTGCTCGTCCAATCCCCCAACAAACCCGTAAAAACTTATAATTTATGCATGTATCTGTGTGTGTGAGCGTGTGTAATGATGGCAGTTTTTCCAAACGTTATTTATCCTAGTAAATAAGCTATAGGAAAATTACCCATCTTCTCTCTGGGTAAAAGAATGTGCTAATGATTCTTTAAGTTTGTGTGGCTGTATCTTCCTTTTGATTACTGCTGCTTTTTGCCACCCCTCAGAAGCTTCTGCCCTAGGTGTCTGTCCATTCTTGCCTAATAGTTAAGCCAGCCCTGTTAAGGAGAAGCTCTTGTTCTCAGTTTTGAGATTCTTCCCCATCGCATAGGTTTTTGCCACAAATCTTTATAGCATCACGTTATTTTTCACTTAATGATGGTACTGTGCTGCGCTGAACATCTCGAGTGCATATGGTGATAAATTCAGTTGTTCATTATTCAAATCTGCAAATTTGCACATCTTTCGTAGGAGTCCCTAAATAACTTTTGAGTCGTAAAGAAATATGAGCACATGAGCCGATCATTTCAGTCTCATTAAGAAAATGAGGTCTGGGATACGAACCGTGCGTCTGGAAAGCGATCTTTTGGGTTGATATTAAGAGCCTCATTTCTAGCAATTAAATTTATAGACCTGCATCTTTTTACATTTAGAATTTTTATATTCTGCATTGGAAATGCAATACAGTGAGAATGCTGCAAAAAACCTCTCGTTGTTTTTTTAAAATTTCAAAGTACTAGGGGGCCGCCATAAGGTACCTTGTTTCCTTTTAATTAAACTTAATGCTATGGCTGTTCTCTAGCTGTTTATTTATTTATTTGTGAACAAGATTAAGACCAGCAGCTTTTCTAAGTGAAAACTATTGCTCTTTATAGACTTAAGACTTAGACAGATTCATCTAAAACCATCATATTATAAGAATAACTTTCCTGTTATTGTAAACTACTTCACCTTTTTATGCTGCCTCCGCGTCTTCAATGCATTGATGTGAGCTTTTTGAAGCGCAAACAGGCTTAGGTTCTTTGTATTCTAGTTTTAAAGGCTTTTATGCGTCATTTCCGGTGAATGTTTACCGGAAATGGCGTTAGTCTAGATAAATTTAATTAATTAATTAATTATAAGCTAAAATAGAGTATATAATTACATGTAAACTAATTTCTCTCCTTAATTTTATCTGAGTCTTCTTTATAAATATGTTGTTTTTTTTTAGATAAATTAATCTTAAGTGGACAAACAAAATAAACAAAAAAATTAAAATTAAAAAAACAAAAAAGAGACGGTTGGACCGATGATAGCCTGCATATATAGGCTACTAGCCAAGACTGGTTCTAACGGCACTTGAGATCCATAGTCTCTGTGGGAGATATAGTAAAGAAAAACTCAATCCAGCAGTAGCCTATTTTTAGTGATATTAGTTTTTTTTTAATTTGTACATATCTTTGCAATATATTCAGTTTTACGAGCCCATAAATGTTCATTACTCAGAAAGCCTCTTGTCAATGGTTTAGTCATAGAATATGTATAAAACCCGAAAACAAAGGTGCGGAATATCTGAAAATTTAGCCGTTTAACAAATTAGGAAATATAGAATACAGACATCTTTTTAAGAGGCTTTGCTTTTCAGTTTTGTATTATTTTTGTGTCTTGTTTTAATGATTATATAACTTGTAATCTGCTCTGTACGTTCCATTGAGGGAGAATGCGGGATAGAAATTTTCAATTAAACGCTATGGATCGTTATAAATGCCGCCTTTTTCTTGTCATGACTTGTCGTCATAATTTCTCATAATTTCTCATAATTTCTAAACTAGATTATTGTAATTCATTGCTATTAAATATTACATATAAGGAACAAAGACGTCTACAAATAATACAAAATATCGCTATTAAAATAATCCATCATGGGAAAAAATATGAACATGTAACTCCCTATTTAATAGATTCACACTGGTTACCTATAAACCAAAGAATAACATACAAAATAGCTTTATTAGTATTCAAAACAATAACTACTAATGAACCACAGTTTATTGACCGTTTTCTAATTCCACACACCTCAAATCGTCTTCTCCGGTCCAATACTCAAGAGTTATTAATGGTCCCTTCACTAAAAATAATAGGAACGAGACGCCACGATATTTTCTCAGTCAAGGCGCCGCTTATCTGGAATACACTCCCCTTATACATTAGAAATATTAAAGACCTCAACTTATTTAAAATTAATTTAAAAACATTCCTCTTTAAAGCTGTATTTAACCTCTAAAAAAAACAAAAAAAAAACATTTTCTTTTCTCTCTGATAATTTAAAAAATTTTTGATTTTACTTATATCCCAACCCTATTGTTTTATCCTTCCCCCTCCAACTCTCTTCTCCTCTATCTAGGAAACAAAATATTGTAACTTTTTTTCCCTAATGTTCTTTCCCAATCCTATCCAGTTTTGTCCGTATTGTCAGATAAGAAAGCACTGTTTTTAACTTAAAATAACAATTATATTAATTTTCTTTTTTTTTTTTTATGTTTTTACCCCAATTGTATTTTCTTATGTAATTCGCTTAGAAATGTTAAGCGAACCATCAAATTTAAATAAACTTGTCAAGCAGGTCTGGGGTCTAGCGCCTTCCTACCTTCTACCACACTTCATATTACACAACCCCACACGACCAACCAGAAACCAAAACATCTTTACGTACCCAAAGATCACAGGCTGCAAATACAAATCCTTTTTGGACAGGACCTTCATGTTCCAAGCTGGCAGACAGCAGTCCTGGTTGGATAACTACATAAAGAACATAAGAAGTTGCCTCTGCTGGGTCAGACCAGAGGTCCATCGCGCCCAGAAGTCCGCACCCGGGGCGGCCCATCAGGTCCATGACCTGTCAAGTGGTCCCTGACTCACCCTATAACCTATCACTACCTCTATCCGTACCCCTCAATCCCCGTATCCTTCAGGAATTTATCCAAACCTTCTTTGAATCCCTGCAGTGTGTTCTGCCCAATTACAGCCTTCGGGAGCGTGTTCCATGTGTCCACCACTCTCTGGGTAAAGAAGAACTTCCTGGCATTGGTTCTAAACCTGTCCCCTCAGTTTCTTCGAGTGCCCCCTAGTGCTTGTTGTTCCCCACAGCCTGAAGAATCTGTCCCTGTCTGACCTATGGCGCATTCCGAAAATCAATTAAAACCGTTCTATTTGACAAATTCATCTCCTAAACAGAAGCCTCTCCTCTCAAAAGGATATATTCTCCCTCTATCTACCTCGATGTAATTTGCTGTCCTCTACCTATTCTTATGCAACCCTCACTTCTTGCATCCTGTAATTCGCTGATTGTCCAGCCTTCTTCAAATGTGAACCGCCTAGAAGTCTTTCGACTATGGCGGTATAGAAGAATAAAGTTGTTATTATTATTATTATATAATATGTTTACTAAATTTAAGCTTCCTTCTAACTTGGCTAAATAACTTTAACCAAGTTAGAAGGAAGCTTAAATTTAATAATCTCAATAGTAATGTCAATAGTAAGTATATAGTCAATAGTAATCTCAATAGTAAGTGTATATTACTCGATGCTATTAAGATCCAGTGGTGAAGTAAGGGTGAGTTGCACCCAGTGCGGTTGCACCGTTCTCCGCCCTCTTCCTCACCCCCATCTGCTGCGCGCCCCCTTCCCTTTCCTCGTACCTTTTCTCCGGCATGAGCAGCATGCCCACGTTGGTGTCGGCTCACCCTTTGACATCACTTCCTAGGCGTGGGTCCAGGAAGTGACGTCAGAGAGAGCTCTGATGCTGACGTGGGCAGCCACCTCGCGTCAGGGAAGTAAAAAAGGTATGGGGAAGGCAAAGGGCGTGCGCATGGCAAGGAGAGGAGGAGGGGTGCTGCACCCTTAGGAAGACTGCGCCTGTGGCAGACCCCCCCCCCTCCTGGCACCCCCTTATTATGCCACTGAAAAGATCTCAGTAAGGCTAGCATGGGTTATTTATCCAACCCCCATTCCTTATAGCACATGGTCGTTGATGGTCAAGGAAGGTTTTTCTGATCAATGACCATGCAGCATGGAATGTTGCTACTCGTTGGGATTCCGGAATCTTGATATTCTTTGGGATTCTCTATGGATTCTTGTTAGTCTTTGGGATTCCAGAATGTTGCTACTCTTTGGGATTCCGGAATCTTGCCATTCTTTGGGATTCCATATGGAATGTTCCTACTCCTTGGGTTTTGGCCAGGTACTAGGGATCTGGATTGGCCACCGTGAGAACGGGCCACTGGGCTTGAAGGACCATTGGACTGAAACAGTAAGGCTATTGCTATGTTTTTATAAATAATCCATGTTAGCATTACTGAGATCTTTTTCTTCCTTTATAACATTAAGTGATATATACTTACTATTGGTTGAAAACTATGGCATGTAAATGGAAGATGCACGCTTAACAATTCTGCAGTTTAATGCATAAATGACTTTGGGGCCGTTTTACAAAGCTGCGATGGGAAGTGTTCATAGCGCGCCCTTGCGTGGACCTTTTCCCGCACATTTCTACTGCAGCCAGAAAATGGCAGATTTTCCATTTCCCGAATTAATGGTTGTGCGCTAATTAGGGTTCTGTAGAGGTGAGAGAACTTATTTGTTTAATTGATGGTTCTGATGTACCATATGTTGAATTTAAGATTAACTGTATTTTCTGTTGTTGGTTTAAATTTTATGCTTAAATTCATCACGTTTGTAACTTTGTAATGCTTGCGTTCCCGAAGTGTGTTCAGTCTGTGCATGAACTGAGCATGCTCGGGGAGTGCCGGCAGCTGGAGGCATCCCACTGACTTCCTCACCCTCCTGAGGCAGTACAAGGAGGAAGGGGGCAGCTTTGACTGTGGGTTTCGTCTCCCACACAAGCCCCCCACTCTTATCTCCCTCCTTCTTTTTCTCCTCCTCCCTGCTACACATGGTCATTTCACTCACTGAAAAAGTCCGGTTGCCTCCACAAGCCAGACAGCTGTATTTTTCAAACCCTGCATGTCTATAAATGCATACTTGTGTGTGTGTTAGGAGCCATCAACTCGCATTCGAGTCCTATCGACTTGATGAATTGCAGATCTAAAAAGAGATCGGTTTTGTGCTATTCCGATAAGGTCCTCCAGCTTCACTCCCATGGTACACACATACGTACATGTGTATTTATATAAATATGGATTGAAAATATTGAATGGTAAAGCAGTGAATAAAGTTTTACCATTTACTCACTGTTTAATGTTAGCTGGAACCTTTGTCAGAGGAGGATTTGGTTTTCCCAGCTACATGGTACGGTGATCATATCTTTACAACTCTGCGAAGGGGAGAGCAAGGCAGCGGACTGGAGGGTCAGGCATCGCATGAGGGGGGAAATGGTAGGCTTTCTAGAAAGCATGGGAATGGGGTGCCAGGGATGGCGAGCCACAGGGCCTACAGACGAAGCAAGTTGCAACACGTTCCCACTCGAGAAGGGCTACACCAGGTCATAGAGGCTGAGCCTGGCCGTGACCCCACTTAGGGCTCCTTTTACGAAGCTGCGTTAGCGGCTATATTGCAAGCGACTTTTTAGCGTTCACTAACCCCCGCGGTAGCAGCTAGCGTGGCCGGCAAATTAGCGCGTGCTATTACGAGCGTTAAACCGTTAACGCGGCTTCATAAAAGGAGCCCTTAGTGTGAAAGTACCTACCCCCCCCAGCAGTCTTTGCCGTCATTGTGCTTGCTATGTAAAGTTATATGGTTAATTTAATGATGTAATACGATAATAAATAATAATAATAACTTTATTCTTCTATACCGCCATAGTCGAAAGACTTCTAGACGGTTCACATTCGAAGAAGGCTAGACAATCAGCGAATTACAGGATGCAAGAAGTAAGGGTTACATAAGAATAGGTAGAGGACAGCAAATTACGTCAAGGTAGATAGAGGGAAAAATATCATTGTGAGTGGAGAGGCTTCTGTTGAGGAGATAAACTTGTCAAGTAGAATAGAAAAAAACCTGATGGTAACCTATCATCAATCTAATATAATAAAAGCCTAAGCACGCATGCGCACTCTTACCAGCGTGTTCCCGTTTTCTGTGCGCTGTAGGTCCCCGCAGGTAGGAGTGCACATGCGCGCTTCCACGCATCTCTCTCTCCCAAGTCGGATGTCGGTTTCAGGCGGCGCGAAGGCTGTCAGCCGCGGTGGCTGTCAGCGTCTTCAGGCCGCCGCGGCTTGAGGCGACTGTCGGCGGAGGGCAGACGCGAAGTAAGGGGTGCTGATGGACAGAGGAAGAGACAGGGGGAGGGGAGAAAAAGGAAGGGAGGCCTACTGCTGGACAGGGGGACAGGAAAGAGGTGCTGTTGGACAGGGGGGAAATTAAAAAAAAGGGAGAAGGGCTGCTGCTGGATAAGGGGAGCAGTGAAGGGGTGGTGGTGGACACAGGGAAGGTAAAAGGAAGGGAGAATGGGTGGGCAGCCGAGGAAAAAGAAAGACAGAAAGCGGCTAAGGAGAGAGAAAGAAATAAAGACAGACCCACACACATATATTCTAGCACCCGTTAATGTAACAGGCTATAAAATTAGTTAAATATAATTTACAAAACCATCGGTATAAACCAGGGGTCTCAAAGTCCCTCCAGTCGGGTTTTCAGGATTTCCCCAATGAATATGCATTGAAAGCAGTGCATGCACATAGATCTCATGCATATTCATTGGGGAAATCCTGAAAACCCGACTGGATTGCGGCCCTCGAGGAGGGATTTTGAGATCCCTGGTCTAGCACAAGGGTAGGCAACTCCGGTCCTCAAGAGCCGGAATCCAGTCGGGTTTTCAGGATTTCCCCAATGAATATGCATGCGATCTATGTGCATGCACTGCTTTCAATGCATATTCATTGGGGAAATCCTGAAAACCCGACTGGATTGCGGCCCTCGAGGAGGGATTTTGAGATCCCTGGTCTAGCACAAGGGTAGGCAACTCCGGTCCTCAAGAGCCGGAATCTAGTCGGGTTTTCAGGATTTCCCCAATGAATATGCATGCGATCTATGTGCATGCACTGCTTTCAATGCATATTCATTGGGGAAATCCTGAAAACCCGACTGGATTGCGGCCCTCGAGGAGGGATTTTGAGATCCCTGGTCTAGCACAAGGGTAGGCAACACCGGTCCTCAAGAGCCGGAATCCAGTCGGGTTTTCAGGATTTCCCCAATGAATATGCATGCGATCTATGTGCATGCACTGCTTTCAATGCATATTCATTGGGGAAATCCTGAAAACCCGACTGGATTCCGGCCCTCGAGGAGGGATTTTGAGATCCCTGGTATAAACCAAAATGACACTGAAGGTGCTTATTTAACTTTTTTCTCTTATCCTAGAAACAGGAACAAGCCTCAGATGGTGAAGTTTTACCCATTCAGGGTTCTTTCGAAGAGAAAGACGGTTTTTCTTCTCTTACTCCTATTACTGTCACTGGCTTGAACCCATCCCCCCTTCTTTTAAAACCAATAGGGGAAACATTTTTTTCACCTGAATTGTTTTGTTTTGTTATGACCTGAGATGATTTTACATCTGGCTTAACTGATATTCAGTAGGTTTCTTAAAGGCCCTGTATATAATATGTGAACTGTTTTGATTGAAACCACAGAAAGGTAATACACTAAAGCCCATCCCATTTCTCTCCTTTGTCCTTTGCAATGCTTAAGAATTTTCACAGGGTTGGCTATTTACTTTTATAATTTATGTTTTGCACTATTTATAGAATTCTACATGGATCACAACTCACATACGGGTTAATCTTGCCCCTTTTTTCCTCAATGAAAAGCTACATGAACTGTAATAATGAAATGCTCTTTGTGTTATTTTTAAAAGATGGCTGCGTACGCTGGACATAGATATTTCTTAAATGGCGTGTTGCTCTTGACGAGGTAACGGGTGGCACGATTGAAAGCATTTTGTGTAATGTGAGTAATTTTTAAAGATATTTGTGTGAGAAAAACTGTATTACACCAGGCAATATCCTTTTGGACTATTTCCCTGACTGTCTATGCATCAAGTTCAAGTTCAGGTTTATTTTGATTAATCGCCTATATAAGACTTTCTAGGCGATGTACAATAAAATACAGATTATAAAAAACATAATATCTTATTAATATTACAAAACATCCAAAACATCAGTACAAGTAATTATTAATTAATTAAATAAAGTAGAGAGGATTTCTCTTTACCTAAAAATTAACAGAACATAACAGGGAGGAAAGGAGGGAAGTGGTTACAATATTTCTCTTAATAGAGGGTAAGGACATATGGAAGGGAAAGACAATATAAAGGAGAAAAAAAAAAAAAGGAAATTAATCGTTAAAAGCATCGTTAAATAAAAAAGTTTTCAACAATTTTTTAAAGGAAATAAGATCTTTTTCCTTTCTGATAAAAAGTGGCAGGGTGTTCCAGAGTTGGGCATCAACTTGTATATGATCAGTTTTCACCTCAACGTGAGCGAAAGCATTTCTGGGGACAGAATGTTTGCTTATTGCTACTTGCTAAATCACTAGGGCTTAATCAAAAGATCACAGCAGTGTACAAAAATATATTACTGTATTTTCCGGCGTATAGGACGCACTTTTTTTCCCCTCAAAATAAACTTAAAATAAGGGGTGTGTCTTATGCACCGATAATCTGCACCCTGTTAGTCCTACCTCCTTTGCCGCTAGAATCCCTGGCGGTCCAGAAGTGCAGCGGGCAGGAGAGAGCTTTCTGCGCTCCTGCCCCGCTATTAACTCAGTCGGTGATGGCTGTCGCGAGATCGGGTTTCTTCAGCTGCTGAGCAGCACTGAGTATGAGTGGTCAGCACTGTGCAGCTTCCTGATTGGCTCCCACGAATTCTCAGGAAGCTGCTCAGCGGCTGAAGAAACCCGATCTCGCGGCAACCACCAACTGACCAAGTTAGCAGTGGCGCAGAAGCATGGAAAGCTCGCTCCTGCCCGCTGCACCTCTGGACCACCGGGGATTCTAGCAGCAGAGGAGGTAGGACAGGGTGGATAGCCTGGGAGGGAAGGGGGCTTTGAGCTGTGCCTGGCAGGGAGGCAGCTGGGTGCAGTCAGAGCCTGACGGGGTGGGGGCACTATGCAGGCGTATAAGTTTTTTTTTGTTTTTTTTTTCTTAAAACCTTTTTAAAAAGGGGGTGCGTCCTACACGCCAGCAAATATGGTAAATTAGAAAAGAACTCTTATAAATTTAATAGGACAATAATATACTCGTTATTAGAAGATTCACCCACATATACCTCCTTTATATACTGTGGGGCTCATTTTCAAAAAAGATAGCTGTCCAAAAGACATCAAAAACCAGCACTTGGCCAACTTGCTAGCCAAAACGTCCAAGTGGGCGTTCTCAAAACAGACTTTCTAGACGTCTTTCTGGCTGTTTTGTCTCCAGTGCATCCAAATCTTGAGGGGGCGTGTTAGAGACATGTTTCGGGTGGGCATAGGGAGGGCTTAGGACTGGGCTTTTTTTTTTTTTTTTTTTTTTTTAGATGTTTGGAGCTTGACCTGTTTTAAAAGCGTCTAAATGCTATAAAGGTACTCAAACTGACCAAATGACCACTAGAGGGAATAAGGCATAACCCCCCACCCCCTTACTCCCCAAGTGGTCACTGACCCCCCCTCCCACCACCTAAAGATGTTTAAAAAAAAAACCAAACAAACCCAAAACACCCAAACAGTACATTCTAGCCTGTATTACGAGGAGGTGCTGAATAGTTCTCAGCCCAAGTAGAGTTCAAATCTTGAGAATGGGCTACTGGGATTGATGGTCTGACCCAGTAAAGCTATTCTTAAATTCTTACAGACATGTGAGCTCAGCGAGCAGAGAGGGACTCTTAAGAGTTACTGCAGGGAATGTCAAATTAAAAGTCCCAGGTACAGATGTCACTTTAACTTGCTTCTATTATGATGAGCCCTCCAAAGCCTACTGTATCTACATTAAAATGACACCTGCAGGCATAAGGGCTATTGTTGTGGTGTACAGATGGGTACGGTAAGTTGTGGGTGGGTTTCGGAGGGTTTACCATTCAATAGAAGCAAATTAGAGTGGCATCTGTACCTGGGACTTTCAATATGACATCCTCTGCAGTAATCTTGCTGTGCCGAGGAATGCTCAGTTGTCTGTGAACAGTTTGCTAAGAATGCTAACTGCTTGAACGGCCAAAAAACTTGCTTTTCTGCATTTTTCATGTGGGTGTCTTTATATTTGAGAATGGCAAAAAAAAAAAAAAAAGATAGATGTACTAAGAACCAAAACGTGCATATATGCTAAAACAGTCAATCACAAACTTCATATTAACGATATCCAATCCAACTCTTTATCAAGTCCCCACAGAGACACAGTTATTTAATTTAAAAATCTAGCGTTGTTCTTTTTAACTCAGCAGTTTTTCATACTTACCACCCTCCCATCCACATTTTACACAATCAATGATGTGCCACCTTGTATCAGAAATACAGTGATGTTCTCTCATCCATTCTTGGACTAATGATGCAGTAACAATAAACAGGCCATGTTTTGGCTTATCCACCTGCATCAGGAGTCCACAGTCCGTTTTGGAAGGATTACACCGTAGGTTAAATGGTATAAAACGATGCATCATAAGCTACTTGGTGTTCAAACAATAGCCGTGGACTCCTGATGCAGGCAGGTATGCCGAAACATGGCTTGCGTCTAGTTCCCCTCTTGTTTTGATCCGAGTGAAGTAGAAGGATTTTAATATTGATTGTATTTAAATTTAATCAGCAGTTGGTTTGCCTTTGTCATCTCTGTTCATTCCTTCTTTGAAACTGTTCTTTCATGCGGTAAAAAGTCATGGCTAACCTGTAAAAGAAAGAGGATTGATTTATGGTTTAAGAAGGTTGAATTGAGAACCAACTCGGAAAACACTAACCCTGTATTTGTAACACCTTTACAAAAGCACAAGTATTGATTAAGGTTTAATAATGTCTGTATTGAAATCATCCCATGAAACGCAAACTCTGTATTGTATCACCTTTACAGAAGCTCATATAAACCGCTCTGAATTGACTTCCCCAGTCATTAGCAGCAATATAGAAGCTTTCAGTAAACAATAAACCTAAATCTCACATTTCCAATTTGTATACATTTACCTAAAGTATTGCAAACTCATGTATGTTATGAATTCATCTTAAAACCATTCATCCCCTCCCCCACCCCCCAGTTTTTGACAGCTTATACATATGCTAATGGAGGTGACTTGATTATTGGAGGCATGCAGTTGCTTGTCAATGAAGCTTCATTAATACTGCTATCGCTGCCTGACATTTATCTTATAATTTTCTGGAACTAGCTGTCGCATCTCCATGGAAACCCAAATCGCAATTGAAACAAGTGAGATAATAAAGGCATCCATGGAGATTGACAGCTTGCGAGGCCCTCATTTGTACCTCCGTGCAACGCATTTTACAGGTCTTAAACATAATGTCAGGAAAGTTATTTGGAAATGTACCTCCCGTGGTTTGTTGGGACTGTTTTGCTAGGCTTTGGAGACGAGATGTGCCAAAGCTGGCTTGCTGTGAGCACACAGATGTGCTCCAGAATGGACCATTACATGCCATCTCCCAGAAAATGTTAATGCCGATCCTTTGCCTACCAGGGTCCCATCCGTTCTGCTGTTGCAAACGGGCCGTTAATTTTTACTGAAGCCATTTGGAGGTGTTTGCAGCGGTGCAAATTCAGAAGCTGCTGTTGATCTGCTTGGATCGAAAGCTGAAGGTTTTCTGCACCTAACAGTCCTTAGCACATATCAGAAGGAGTTGCTAAAGATTCCTCAGTGTGCGAGATGGTGCCCATTTTTACTTATTTGTAAGAACTTGAGCGCTTTTAAGTTCATGACTTGAAATCAATTTAGGCAGTGTCCTAAAGCACCGAGCCATGAAACTGGAGTGAGTCCAGAGTGAATTAATCTGAAATTAATTTGATTTTGAAAGGCTCCATCTGGCTGTATTTGAAGAAGGCAGTAAGACGACTATAAACAAGCGATCATCTCTTAACTTGCATGCCAGATGTGGTGTAAAAATTTGTGTGTGTATGTACATGTGGAGACATGTTGTATTGAGAATGTTGAAATTTTATTACATGACTTTCTGGGATGTCTGTGTGATCTCTGACCAGGAACCAAATACATCTTCGTGAATTATGGATTGTGAATTTTACGGCTTTTTTGGAGGTCTTTTGGTGCCATTCAGTCTATGGCGTCCTTATGTCTTCTGAATAATGTTTTATGGTGTTGGCTTTGTAGATGAAAAAAACCCAAAGCCAGTTTCTCCATCCATTCTGAACATGTCTCTATTTATGTGCCAGAGCTTATTGGACAGTTTAAAGAATCATCATTTACAAGAATTGACTCCTTATTACAAATGAATGCACTCAGGCAAAAATAATGGCCTAGAAACAGATCTCTTATTTTCAACTAAAAATTCCGAATTCCTTCCAGAAAAAATGTCTATTAAATCTGTTCCAATTCAAATGGAAACAAAAATAAAACTTTTAGGAGTTATCATTGATAAAGATCTATCAAGTTTATTCAAGTTTCAAGTTTATTAGGTTTTAATATACCGACCATCAAATAAATATCTGGCCGGTGTACATTACAATAAAAATATAAATAAATAGGAAAGGGGAGTTAAATGTATTCTATATTTAGAGGTACAAACAGTGTATATTAAAACATAGACTAGACAAACTTGATTGTGAGGGAAGAGGTTTATGGAAGGGTAAAGTTACAATGTTGAGAGAAAAGGGAGAAAGAGGGAATGGGAAAACAACATTTGGGTGGGAAAAAGTCTTTGAAATAATTTTTTTTTTTTTTTTGAAGTTGAATAATTGAAAATAAATGAGAGATAGATACTAAACAGAAATAAATTTATCACGGAATAGAAAAGTCTTTAGGCCTGTCTTAAATTTATCTAGTTGTTGTTCGTCACGAAGAGATTGTGGTAAAGAGTTCCATAGCATTGGGGCAGTGACAGAGAAATTTATTTTCCGTGTGTAATAAAAGCTTTTAATAGAGGGGATCAGAAGAAGATTTTGATTTGTGGATCTCAGGGTACGAGTTGAACATTGGGGGATGAGGAGTTTATGTAGAAATGAAGGCAGATGGGAGGATTTTATTTTGAAGGTCAAGAGAATAATTTTATATGTAATTCGGTGGGCCACAGGAAGCCAGTGGGCATCTTTCAGAATTGGAGTGACGTGATCATATTTACCTAGTTTATAAATGAGTTTTATTGCTGTATTTTGAATCAATTGAAGACGTCGGATTTCTTTTTGTGGAAGACCGTTAAGAAGGGAATTACAATAGTCTAGGTGAGAAATGATCAAAGAATGAACCAGGATTGTGATAGATTCGGTCTGTAGAATTGAAGTCAATGAACGAATAATACGACCATATTAGTTCGGTTGTAAAAACATGTTTCTATAAACTTCGCATTATTCGCTCATTAACTTCAATTCTGGAAACCGAATCTATCAAAAATTCTGGTTCATTCTTTGATTATTTCCCACTTAGATTACTGTAATTCCCTTCTCAATGGTCTCCCTCAAAAATAAATCCGACGCCTTCAATTAATACAAAACACTGCAATAAAACTCATCTATAAACTAGGCAAATATGATCACGTTACTCCGGTCCTGAAAGATGCACACTGGCTTCCTGGGACGCATCGAATCACTTACAAAATCATCCTCTTGACCTTCAAAATAAAATCTTCTCATCTGCCTTCATACCTTCACAAACTCCTCATTCCTCAATGTTCTCCACGAACTTTGAGATCAATGAATCAAAAACTTCTTTTAATTCCCTCCATAAAAGAGTTCTATTATACACGGAAAATAAATTTTGCTGTATCTGCCCCAACTTTGTGGAATTCTCTACCACAGGGGTGTCAAAGTCCCTCCTCGAGGGCCGCAATCCAGTCGGGTTTTCAGGATTTCCCCAATGAATATGCATGAGATCTATGTGCATGCACTGCTTTCAATGCATATTCATTGGGGAAATCCTGAAAACCCGACTGGATTACGGCCCTCGAGGAGGGACTTTGACACCCCTGTGGTAGAGAACCACAACCACTTCGAGACGAACAACATCTAGACAAATTTAAGACAAGCCTGAAGACTTTTTTATTTCGCGATGCATTCTCTTCTGTTTAGACTCTACTTTTCTTTCTAATTTCATTCTTATTACTTTCCACCTTTAATTTTCTTTTCTTTTTTTTTTAATTCTCTACTTATAAATACTTTATTTTCTTTTTTTAAAAAAAATACTTTATTTCTCTCTTAAAGGACCTCCCCCACCCAACATGTTTTATTCCTAATTCCCCTGTCTCCCTTTTCTTTCTAAAATGTAACTATACCCTCCCACTCCCTTTTATCCTCACTGTCAAGTTTGTCTTGTTAATGTCTTTAATGTTCACTATATGCACTTCTAAATATTTACTATTTCTTCATTTTTTTAAAAATCTAATGTAAATCGGCCAGATATTTGTTTGATGGTCGGTATATTAAAATCTAATAAACTTGAAACTTGAAACTTGATTAGCACTTAACATATTGATGAAATGACTTTCATCTACATAGGATTTCTGTTGGACTAGTTCCTTGCTCAAAGCATATTTGGCTACGTAAAATAGCTGAAGTGTTGACCTCTCCTTTGACTTGTGCTTTTGAGACTTGTCTTAAGATTTCTTCTTCAGTGAGTTAGTGTATGCAAATCTTTCAGCCCTACGTTTTGGAACGCTTCTTTTAAAGGTGAATTAACTGTTATGGGCACTCTGTTTCAAAGTAGTTTTCTATGGATATATTCCAAACTGGGAGCTTAAGATATTACCGTATTTTTCGCACTATAAGGCGCACCTAGGTTTAGAGGAGGAAAACAAGAAAAAAAAAACTTTCTAAACCAAATTGTATACTAATAAATTTAATAAAATATACCAGGCTCTGCACCCAGCCCCCCACACTCCTTGCCAGTCTCTGCACCCTGTCCCTCCTTGCCCTGCAAGGCTCTGAACCCAGCCCCCTTCACTCCCTCCCAAGCTCTGCACCCAGCCCCCTTCCCTCCCTGGCCTACCAGGCTATGCAGCCAGCCCTTCTCCCTGCCAGGCTCTGCACCCTGTCCCCCCTCTGGTGATCTAGTGGTAGGGATAGGGCAGGTCTAAGTGGTAGGCAGTCCCAGCCCTCCCCCCCCCCCCCCCACCTATAAATTCTGGTCATCCAGTGGTGTATCTGCAGGAGCGAGCTTTCCACACTCTTGCCCCTCCCTTGCTCGCTGGACGGCTGCCTCCTCATATCTTGCGGCAATCGATCTTTTCGTGCTTCTGCCTGGCCCCACACCGCTTCCTGAATGGCTGCTGTCGGTTCTCGCGAGTTGCAAACCTTTGTCATCTGCAGAGAGGCAAACTTTCCTTTCTAACCCTTTGGCAATGTTGCTCACAAATATATTGAGTATAGAATTGGCCCCAGTACTGATCCCCGAGGCAGTCCACTACTCATCCTTCTTTTCTCCGAGTGAATTTTCAATTGCCGCCACACTCTTGTCTTGACCAACCAGTTTCCAATTCAGGTTACCACTTTTGAGTCCTAACTTCAGCCTGCTCAGTTTATTCATGAGCTGCCTGTGAGGAACCGTATCAAAGGCTTTGCTGAAGTCCAAGTCCCCAATCCAATAATCAATCAGATTTGTTTGGCAAAATTTTCCTTTGATAAAAAAAACCACGTTTCAGATCTTGCAACCCGTGGAATTCTAAGAAATTCACTATCCTTCAGCAGCCTTTCCATGACTTTTCCACCCAACAAGACTTACCAGCCTATCACCACTTTTTGTTATGCCTCGGGGAAATAGTTAACGTTCCATTAAGTTGCCATTGCAGAATCCTCATCGATTTCTGACCTGGAGGTCAAGATCCAGAAATCAAGTGTAGCCGTTGTCAATGAACCATTAGGCTGACCCAGCTTTTAGTTTCAAAAACACCAAGAGTACTTATTCTTTTAAGGTCTATCTTTTTCATCTCCTTCATTAAACCTGTTCTGAAGATAATATATTGATTACATTAATTGATACATTAATTCAGGGGAGTCCAATGTCGGTCCTCGAGGGCCGCAATCCAGTCGGGTTTTCAGGATTTCCCCAATGAATATGCATGAGATCTATTTGCATGCACTGCTTTCAATGCATATTCATTGGGGAAATCCTGAAAACCCGACTGGATTGCGGCCCTCGAGGACCGACATTGGACACCCCTGCATTAATTGATTACATTGATTACATTACATTGATACATTACATTGATTACATTAATTGATTGATAATATATACATTACATTACAAGTTGAGGGGTGGTAGACTCAAGAGAAATGTTAGGAAATTCTTCTTTATGGAGAGGGTGGCTGATGTGTGGAAAACGCTCCTGAGGGAGGTGGTAAAGAAGAAAATGGTGACAGAGTTCAAACAAGCGTGGGATGAACACAGAGGATCTCTTAATCAGAAAATAAAGGGTATATATTGTCCTGGACATTCAGTTATGGATAGGCTGGGGAGGGCTTCGATGGAGACTCCAGTAGATGGAACCTAAGCACACGACCGGGCAGGGCTGTGGGTTTCTGGCCCAGAAATATCTAAGATAAAGGACCATTTAAACTAAAGAATTAATTTATGGAGCATGTATGGTTGGGCAGACTGGATGGACCATTCAGGTCTTTATCTGCCGTCATTTACTATGTTACTAAGTAATAAACTTTCAACTTCAGATAAATGGTACAAGTGGACTAGTTGAGTTTTGACCAAAGGAGGGGAAAAAACTTGCTTTTCTGCATTTTTCATGTGGGTGTCTTTATATTTGAGAATGGCAAAAAAAAAAAAAAAAAAAAAGATAGATGTAGTAAGAACCAAAACGTGCATATATGCTAAAACAGTCAATCACAAACTTAATATCAAAGATATCCAATCCAACTCTTTATCAAGTCCCCACAGAGACACAGTTATTTAATTTAAAAATCTAGCGTTCTTTTTAATTCAGCAGTTTTTCATACTTACCACCCTCCCACCCACATTTTACACAATCAATGATGTGCCACCTAGTATCAGAAATACAGTGGCCTTATAAAGGCCTTATATTGGCAAATTAGTGTCTGATGATGAGGTATTTATTTACCTGATGGGTAGTTAAGTTCTTTTAAATAAACATTTATGTAAAAAGCAGAAAAACAAATTTTTAAATGTATAACTGGATTTAATTTGGCTTCCAGCTTTTCACAATATGAGTTTATGAATCTAATCAGATTAAAAAACACCACACACGCTCTTCAAGGTAATGAATTTCTGTTCTTATAGGCTGCGTTGTAACTCTGGATAGAGAGTGCACAACCTTTGCAATTAGCTGCATTACTATTAAATGGTCAGCTGCTTTAAAACTGGTTTGCTTTTAAAAAGGAAAAAAAAAAAAGTGAAACCACCGCTATTCTAGTCTCTTGAATGTGATTATAGCTAATTATTATCAGTCTCGTGCACTTTTCAACCCTAGAGGATTTTTCTTATAATCGAGGTAAGAGCTGGCACTGGCTTGATAAGATTTGGGCTTTTGTGTTCTGGTGACAGTGATGTTTTTCTTCTCTTTAGTCAGATTTCAGTGTCGCAAGCAACCTCTCTCTTTTCTGCCTTTTCTCTTAGTCCCTGCCAGATCAAATGCTTGATGGGAAAACTTTTAACTTGTGTGTTGCCAAATGCACATTCTAGCAATTGGTGGTCTGGGTGTTTTCAGATTAATTCCTGTCACCGTGCCTGCATAGCTGGGGATTTATCAGGGTTTGATAGTTTTCATTTGCAAAGCTCGCCTGCCTCTCTCACTTTTAAATGTTCTGGGATGAGGATTTGAGAGTATCAGGACACTGTTTCGGGGATCCCATCTGCAGTTTCAGAGGAACTGTACTCTATGGCTGGGTTAGGCAGTTCCGGTCCTCGAGAGCCAGAGCCAGGTCAGGTTTTCAGGATCTCCACCATGAATATGTATGAGATGGATTTGCATGCACTGCCTCCTTGAGATGCAAATCTATCTCATGCATAGTTATTGTGGATATCCTGAAAACCTGACCTGGCTCCGGCTCTCGAGGACCGGAATTGCCTACCCCTGCCCTATGGCTTGGTACTGGAAGTAGGACAAACGGTCCATATTCTGGAAAAGCTTGATGGCTGGTTTTATCTTTACTGAAAGTCACACACTTTGGCTTCATGGTACAATATCATTCATGTTGCTCATTGTTTGCGTCATAAGTCACATATGAAGGCGGCATATGAGGACCCCTGTTGAAGGCAAAGAACGCCGAAACACGGACCACGTTGGCTCTGATATATGTTTCCATTTTTATGGTATACAGTGCAGTTTTCATGAGCAACTGGTATTTTTTTGCGCTTCAGATACATTGAGTGTTGATGTGTTTAAATGTAGATATTCGACTCCATAAAATTTGCATTGACCTGTGACATCTAGAGACTATTATTCCATTTTGTTTTATCTTGGACTCACCAGTTTTTGGTAATATAGGTCCTCTCGTTGTTGCTGTTCTATGTTTCTATAATCATAAAGCTCTATGACTTCATAATGCAGGTGTAAAGAGCCTTAGCCAATAGGGAGAGGAGGAGGAGATAGTGGATGGGCCATTTGGCCTTTATTTGTCATCAAGTTTCTATATTTCTATAACAATAATGCTCTATGACCTCACAATGCAGGTGTATACAGCCTTAGCCTATAGGGAGAGGAGGAGATAGTGGCTGCTGAGGATGGGCAGATTGGATGGGCCACTTGGCCTTTATCTGCTGTCATGTTTCTATGTTAACGCTTCAGGTTTCAAAGCATCTGTTTTGAATACCTAATTGGACTTTGACATCATGATATAGTCAGCGTTAAGTCAATGTAAGCGGACAATTCATTCCTTAAGCAGCCTAAATTTTGCATCTCATTTATCTTCAGATTCAAAATGTGCATATTAAGTTACAGGGGGTGGGTAAGCAGAGTGGGCAGACTTGATGGGCTGTAGCCCTTTTCTGCCGTCATCTTCTATGTTTCTATGTTTCATCTCCATCTAACCCAGGGATCTCAAAGTCCCTCCATGAGGGCCACAATCCGGTCGGGTTTTCAGGATTTCCCCAATGAATATGCATTGAAAGCAGTGCATGCAAATAGATCTCATGCATATTCATTGGGGAAATCCTGAAAACCCGACTGGATTGCGGCTCTCAAGGAGGGACTTTGAGACCCCTGATCTAACCTGTACAGAAATTCTTGGTTATGTATTCTTGGAGCCTGGGTAATTTGTGGCTTCTCATGCATGATTTAGTTGAGGTTTTGCCCATTGGTATTCAAAGTAGCCCACGTTGTTGCATCTCTAACTAGTGTGAGTAGATTTTGAGTCAACTGTAGAGAAGTGGATTGGTGGATGACTTCTACTTTGTGAAAGGATCGGTGCACGTAATCTCATGTTAATACAAGCACAATGTATTTCTCCTCAAAAGAAAATGACCTTGTGGCTGGTCACTGAGCAGGAGTTCTTGCAGCAAATGTTTTTGCTCATCTGAGTGCAACCATGATGGTGGCGACGTGGACAAAATGTTTTCGGCACTAAAGTTAGGTCACTCTGCTGTTTTTCTTTCAATGTTTGAAGACTCCTGCTGAAGGCACTCTCACCAAAACACACAGAGACTTTTGTAATTTCTACCTCCTGTTCTCTCTACATTATTTCAGAATAAAGGATATTCAGTGGTAGATCACCTGATTCGTCTGTTGTGGTCCCCCTACCACTGTGTTTGGTTTCCAGAATATTCAGATAACTTCTGACTTCTTTATCTTTGGCAGGTGCAAAAACAAGAAGAAAAAAAATCCCATCATTGGCCATGTTTAAGAGACATTGGCAGTAATACTTCAATGTGGTAATGATTAACCTGCTACCCCTACTTTAGTATAGAGAGATTTGGGTCAGGACTTGCATTCTGTGCCAGATGTAAGATTTAACACCGATTGCATTGTAATTTCAAGAACTTTATAATGCAGTTGGGCTTGTGCCCCATTCACGAACATAAGAATAGCCATACTGGGTCAGACCAATGGTCCATGTAGTCCAGTATCCTGTTTCCACAGTGGTTAATCCAGGTCACAAGTACCTGGCAAAAACCCAAAGTGTAGCAACATTCCATGCAACCAGTCTCAGGACAAGCAGTGGCTTCCCGTATGTCTGTCTCAATAGCAGACTGTGCACTGTTCCTCCAGGAACTTCTCCAAGCCTTTTTTAAAACCAGCTTTCTTAACCATTCTTACCACATCCTCTGGCAACATATTTCCTCCTAATGCTTTTAAAAGTATTTACCTGTAACTTAATTGAGTGTCCACTAGTCTTTGTAATTTTTGAAGGCGTAAAAAATTGATTCATACCCATTTTTCACCACTCAGAATTTTGTAGACTTCAATCATGTCTCCCCTTTTCTCAAGCTGAAGAGCCTTAACCTCTTTAGTATTTTCTCATACGAGAGGAGCTCCATCCCCTTTATCATCTTGGTTACTGTTTTTTAACCTTTTCTAATTCAGCTGTACACTTCTCCCTCAATATTCGTGGGGGTTAGGGGCAGAGCCGGCCCACGAATATTTAAAAACCACAAATAATATTCGGGCCGGTTCTGACCCACCCCCTGCCTTCCCCCAGAATCCCGGACCTTACCTTAAAACCTCTGAGACTCCCCAGAACCATACCTGGTAGGCTAGCGGGACTTCAGGGCAGGAGCAATCTTCCTACACTCCTGCACCGTGCAGATCACTCATAGGAAATGGCTGGCGTGAGCTCCCGTCGTAGTCTCGAGAGGCTACAGGAGCTCATGGCAGCCATTTCCTATGAGTGATCTGCATGGGGCAGGAGCATAACAGGAGCTCATGGCAGCCATTTCCTATGAGTGATCTGCATGGGGCAGGAGCATAACAGGAGCTCATGGCAGCCATTTCCTATGAGTGATCTGCATGGGGCAGGAGCATAACAGGAGCTCATGGCAGCCATTTCCTATGAGTGATCTGCATGGGGCAGGAGCATAGGAAGATCACTCCTGCCCCGAAACCCGCTAGACCACCAGGTAAGGTTTCAGGGCGTCTCAGAGGGCTTAAAAATAGCCCAAAAACTTAAAAACGATTTTAAAAAAATCATGAATAACCGAATCTGTGGATACTGAAACTGTGGATTTGTAGGGAGAAGTTTATATTTTTTTGAGATACAGCAACCAGAATTGAACACAATACTCAAGCTGTACATAGGCATTATAACAGTCTTATTTACCATCCCTTTTCTAATAATTCCTAGCATCGTTTGCTTTTTTGGCTGCTACCACATATTAGGCAGAAGGTTTCAGCATATTGTCTATAATAGCACCTAGATTTTTTTCTTGGGCACTGAACCCTAAGGTGAACCCAAGCATCTGGTGTCCACGATTCAGGTTATTCTTCCCAATGTGCATCACTTTGCATTTGTCCACATTAAATTTCATCTGCCATTCGGACGCCCAGTCTTCCAATTTTTCCTAAGGTCTGCCTGCAATTTTTCACAGTCCACCTGCGTTTTAACAACTTTGAACAGTCTAGTGTCATCTGTAAATTTAATCACCTCACTCGTCGTTCCAATTTCCAGATCATTTATAAATATGTTTAATAGCACTGGTCCCAGTACAGATCCCTACAGCATTCCACTATTTACCCACCTCCATTGAAAAAAATGACCATTTTACCCTACCCTCTGTTTTCTATCCGATAACCAATTCCTAATCCACAACTGAACTTTGCCACCATTCCTACGACTCTTTAATTTTCTCAGGAGCCTCTCATGAGGAACTTTGTCTAAAGCTTTTTGAAAATCTAGATATTGTACACCAGTGGTTCCCAACCCTGTCCTGGAGGACCACCAGGCCAGTCGGGTTTTCAGGATAACCCTAATGAATATGCACGAGAGAGATCTGCATATAACGGAGGTGCCAGGCATGCAAATCTGCCCCATGCATATTCATTAGGGCTATCGTGAAAACCCGACTGGCCTGGTGGTCCTCCAGGACAGGGTTGGGAACCACTGCTGTACACTACATCAACTGGCTCACCTCTATCCACCTCCAGAACTTCAGACCATTACGTGTGAAGGTCAGAAACTAGAAATGAGATAGCAGGAATCTCATCTGGATAAGAACAGGAACATATGACAAAGATCTACTAAGACTTAACAGAGCCTAAATTTTTTTTTTTTTTCTCAGTGGATGGAGCTAGCTATTGGTTCAACAAAGCAACTGCTCTGCACAGCCAACAGCTTACTGCAGTACCAACAACAGAACCAGCCTGCCCTGTCCAAACCGAATTACACTGATATTACTGCAGACTTTACAAACAAAATTTTGTTTACACCAGAATTTGTTTACACCAGAATTTGTTTACACCAGAATTTACAGGCATTCTCACCCAGTCTCCTGTCAGGTAACCAGGAGCACACGCTTGCTGTCTTCTTACACAGATGCATGGGACCTTCTGAACTCCAGTAACATAGGAGGCCCTTAACCCTGTTCCTCAGAAGTAGGCGCAGCAGGGGGGACATCTTAGGGCCAGAAAAATTGTGAACTCCCCTCTTTCTAATGGCAGCCTAACAACAGCATTAGAAAGGACAGTGGTTTCTGGTCTGGTAAAGAACAACCTTGACCAAGATGAGCTTGAAAGTTACCAGCCAGCATCTGGCATTCCACTTCTAGGAAAACATATGGAACGGGTTGAATTCATTCAGCCCAATAATGGCTGAAAGAGAGAAACTGGCTAGACTCGTGTTAATTTGGATGCAGAATTGGTCGGTCCCTCTGCTGGGTTTCTTAAAATCATGACTGGCAGAAACGGGTATCAGTGGTATAATACCTGCCTAGTTTAGATCCTATCTATCAGATAAGCAACAGTCCATAACGTTCAGCCGTATCTCATCAACACCATGGCCACTGATGCCGGGTACCACGTGAATAGATACCGTCACATATTCTGTTTAACACTAGCTAAACCGATTGGATCAATGGCTATTCAATTCCATATTTCCATGGATGACGGCAGCTACTCAAGCTTGTTGAACCAGACTTACCTACAGCCCTGAATAAACTGACTACAGCAAAACTTCATCATATAAGGTCGTCACAGGACTGTCAGCTTGAGCTGTTGTATCGGATGTCTGTATAATCAATAGAGTCATAAGGACGCTGACATGGTGTTCCAATATAGCTTTACTGAAACGTGTACATGGAGAATTAATGGTATGTCGCACTTTATAGCTGTCACTCTTGAAACACATCATCTTGTCAGGCAGCCGATGGTAGAAGATGCCCATTTCATCAACACTGAAGATGTCTCACGGTGAAAGTAGGACAGTTAAATTCATTGCAGTTCATGTTTTAATAACATCTTTGTTGATGGCCACTGTTTTCCCACAAACATCATAGTAGACTATGGTGTGGAGAGCATTGGAATGCACTATGTTTCAGCAACTTTACAAATTCTTTTGTTTAGTCTTAGAGCAATGGTCATTAATGGGGTTGTTTATGTTTTTATTTAATTATTTATATACCGCTTATATCCTAAGTTGAGATACTTTATCGTATTTCCCTATCTGTCCCGGCGGACTCAAACTCTATCTAGTGTACCTGGGGCAATGAGGGGATTAGGAGACCTGCCCAGTGTCACAAGGAGCAGTGAGGGATTTGAACCTACAACCTCAGGGTGCTGAGGCTTTGCCCATATTGTTCTTGCCTTGAGTGAACATCTTCCAAAAGGTGGTAAATAAATTCTTGTGAGTAATCAATCATTCATCATTTGTCTAGTCATCAAAAGTTTCTAGAAATTTGCTACAGCTGCGTACAGTAGCGTAGCAAGGGTGAGAGGCACCTGGTATGGTGGTGCCCCTCCCCCCACACACTCCTTCCCTGATTCCCCCTTCCCTTCCCCCGTACTTCTAGTTGAAGTTGTTGCTTGCGGCAGTCAACCACATGCTCCTCACAACCCCATCGGCTCTCCCGCTGATGTCTCTTCCTGTGCCCAGGAGAGCCAACGGGGTCGCGAGGATCACGTGGTTGACCGCCACGAGCAACAACTTCAACCAGAGGTACGGGGGAAGGGGAGGGGGTGTGGGTGTGGCAAAGGGAGGAGTGGGAAGAGATGGGGGGCAGAGAGGAGGAGGGGTGTTGGCGCCTTTACCAACATGGCGCCCAGGGCGGACTGCCCTCCCCCCCCCCTTTTAAGATGACATAGGCTGACCTTTGCTTAACTTTGCTTCTAAAGACTCCTTGGATTTTGGCCAGGTACTAGTGACCTGGATTAGCCACCGTGAGGGTGGCTACTGGGCTTGATGAGGCTATTCTTGTGTTCTTAAAGTGGTTCTCTATATATAAGGCTGACAAAGCAAAAGAAAAGATACATTTTTTTTTTGGGGGGGGGGAAATAAGCCTTGAGAGTCTGAATGATCTCATTGATATGCACATATTCCTTGTCACATATTTTGAATTTGCATGCTTAAGAAGCAGTGAAGTAACGCTGCATTGGTAGTTCACACACAGCGGAGAGAAACCACGCTGACACTTCAGAAAACGAACCAGAGGAGAACAGACTGAATTTTATCACTGAGAAAGTGTGGGTTTATAGTTGTAAAAGCTGCCACTCTATAAGCAGCAGATGTGAAGGAAGTGTTAATGTATTAATTTAAAATTGCCATCAGGGACCATTGAGAAATGCTGCGTAAGAGTCAAAGAAACCCAAATTATCCTTTTGCAAGGGCAAAGGAAGAGGGGGGGGGGGGTCGCGTGTACATGTAATGTTGAGTGCTTCTGGAGTGCTGTTTTCTCCCCGTTTGTCTAGGCAGTTGCATTGTTGGTGGATAACAATACTCTATTTACATAGTTTATTTGTTCATGTTGTATTGGCTGCATTTCTAATAAAAATTTTACAAAAAAAAAAAAAAAAAGGACATGCTAAACCCATTTACTAGGACTGCTTAATAGTAGGAACTCTAAAAGAATAGAACCCAAGCACTTATACGCTAACCCCCCCAGATTCTATATAGACTGCCCATATTTGCGGATATAAATAATAATAAAAATAATAATTTATTTTTAGATACCACCTAACCAGCAGTTCATAGTGGTTTGCACAATAGGTACGCAGCATACAATATAATACTATCATCATACATAATAAAATTCTAAGTAACTAATGCAAGCACTAAAACTAATGAATAAAAAAAACACAATATAAATTAAAATAAGTATAGGTAAAAAAGATTAAAAGTACATTATAACTACGTGATAATATCAAAATCAGTAATGTACATTGTTTAAATAAGCGGGTTTTAAGATCTTTTTGAAATTGATAGTAAGAGAGTAATGGTCTGTGAACTAGTGAATTCACCCATGCCTGTGTTCTGTCCCGCTTGGACTACTGCAATGGTCTATATATGCCTGGATTATTCAACTGTACAATATGTTTTTACATCTGCATTGCATACTTGTGAATTCTGCTCTAAAGGAACTACCAGGATCATTGTTAAAAGCTTAAGGGCGGAGCTTTCTAGATTTAACTACATGATTCCCCCCACCCCCTTCCCACCCAGTGACAGGTTTTCAAAATGATCACAATGAGTGTGCATGAGACAAATTTGCATATACCCGGTTCAGTGTTTGTAAGTTTACCTTGTGCATATTCACTAGATTAGGGGTAGGCCATTCCGGTCCTCGAGAGCCAGAGCCAGGTCAGGTTTTCAGGATATCCACCATGAATATGCAAGAGATGGATTTGCATGCGCTGCCTCCTTGAGATGCAAATCTATCTCGTGCATATTTATTGTGGATATCCTGAAAACCTGACCTGGCTCCGGCTCTCGAGGACCGGAATGGCCTACCCCTGCACTAGGCATATACCTAATCTATTTCAGTCCAAATAAAATAAGTGTCGTCATAGGTGGAACCAACTACCACTTACGCTACCACCTTGTGACCATTATCTCAGGTTCAGAAAACTTTTAAAAGCATTTCTGTACCAAGACAGGGAAGTAACTGAATTGGTAATTCTAAAACCCAATTCTAAACTGTCTAATACAACTTCTGGGACATAACAATGAGGCAAAGATGACCTGTGTACTTGTACTTGGAACTATGACCTTAAGTGTATTAACAGCTACACTGAGCTAATGTCCGCATCAAACTGACCGTTGTAGCTTCCTGGGTAACTGACCCAACCTCTCGCAATGTAAATTGACCTTGATCTGGCGGAATAGAAAACCTGATTTAACATAGCATAGCATTTCAGTCTTTGAAGATGACCTTTAGTGCATTCCCCCTCCCCCCCCCCCACCCAAATTCTATATAGGTCACCCAACATTGGGCATGCGGGGAAGATGTGTGCACAGATTTAATTAAAGAGCCATTAACAATCGATTATTGGCAACAGAGCTGCATGTGCAACCCAAAAGTGGGGAGGGGGGGATCATAGACGGGTCAGAAGCATTCCAAATATTTAAACCAAACTAAAACTTGAATTTAAAGGCCGTGTAATCTTTATGAGAATAAAGCTCGACTTGGTTTACCTACGGCATTTAATGTAAAGGAGAGAATAATGATTTAGAATATGGTGAATAACCAGGTTTGTCGATGTTTATGGAAGATTTGAAGAGAATCCATTTCTCTCGCCACAGAGGAATATTGTTCCATAGTTCAGTTACTGGTAGTTTGACGATGTTAGCACACGCTATGCACTATGACACCCATCTCTGGGTTTCATACCATTTAGCTTGCACTAATCGTTTGCATGTGCTAAAACAGTGGTTCCTTAAACCTGTCCTTGGGGACCCCCCAGCCAGTCAGGTTTTCAAGATATCCCTAATGAATATGCATGAGGCAGAATTGCATGCTTTGTCACCTCTATTATATGCAAATCTGCCTCATGCATATTCATTAGGGATATCTTGAAAACCTTACGGGCTGGGAGTCCCCCTGGACAAGTTTGAGAACCGCTGTGCTAAAGCAGTTAACTCCTGTTGATGAATTCCCTGTCTGCAGTTTTTGTTTTTGTTTTTGCTTGCATTTGTTTACTGCAGATTCCGTTGGATTTTCTTTTTGTGTGCTTCTTGATGAATTCCCTGTCCCTTAATTGCATATATTCGTAAGTGGCATAACTTTTCCAGCAACCAAGGACTGGATTCACTAACCTGCCCAATCGGGTCCCAATCCCGGCAGGTCCGACTGATTCAGTAAACTTAAACATGCAGATGAGGGCGATCGGAGGAACGCCCCCAACTGCCTGCATGGCTCACGCATGCGCGATCCGCACACATGCGCAGACCATAGGAGCAGTGATTTTTTTTTAACTGTTTTAACTGTTGACTTCGGGGAAACGCCGCCACCTCCACTGACCCCCAACCCGTGTGGCTCCTAAAAGCTGGTCCCGCTTTTGCCAGCTGCCGCCCTCACAAAAAGATAAGTGGAGCCTGTGGTTTTAACCCACTTTAAACCCGCGTGTTAAAACCACGGGCTCGCTGGGTGGGGAAGGGCAGGAGAGCTTCGGAGAAGGGCAGGAGAACGGCGATGCGGCAGGGGAAGATCGAGTCAGAGCAGGGCGGCATGAGAGCGAGCAGCAGAGATAGCAGGGCAGCATTCGGGGCAAGCAGGCAGGAGAGATTGCAGGGCAGGGAGCAGGGCTTCCAGTCGGAAAGACGTTTTCGACTGGTCCCCAGCAGTCGCTTCTTCAGGTGATCGGCCAGCCCAGTCGGATCGGAAATTTGGTGTAGTGAATCGGGTCGCTGTCGAATTTGCATGCGTTTCACCTCATTTGCATGCAAGGATTCCAAGCGGATCGCAGGAGAGGTAAGTGAATCAGGCCGGAGGGAAATTTGATAGTTAAGTGGTACACGATCGGTTTGCGTAGTGAATATAGCCCCAAGTTAGAAATCGTTATGCAGTATGTAACTTGAGTTTTTTAAACCCAGTTTTAATGCTCTTTTTTTTTTTTAAGCAATAAAAATATTTCAGAGAATGTTCTGCTCCATAAAAAGAAGAAAAAAAACCCTGGTTAGGGCGTTTGCATGAAACACGAAAAGAGTGTGAGTGTTTTCAGAATGGTCATTTCTACTGTGGAGGCCCATCTGGTTTGCAGGGCCCCTGTACAGCGCCTGGAAGGTTTGATCATGTTGGGGGCCTTGAACTTGAGGTTAAACTTCTGAAGAACTGCTAGGGAAGAAAGCTGCCGTTCTGAGATCCTTTTCACTTAAAAGAATTGTGTCTGTTGTTCCAAATCACAATGAACAGTGGGGCCGACCGGCCTGCTTTCCAGCCCAGCGCAGTTCTTCGAAGAGAGGGTAGGCGTCCAGTCTGCAGCCAGCTCCTTCATAGCTGGAATATTTTCCATTCTGAACGGCGTGCCGTGCTAACTCAATGCACAATTCACAGATTAATTGCTGACTTTTTGCATTCTTCCCAGGCAGATTGCTGGATCCTTTAGTCTCCTTTTTATGGAATTGAAGTAGAGATCTGCTGTACAGTTACAATGTAACAAGTTCATCAGTAACTTATTGTAGCTGTTCTCACCATAGTGAGATGTTGCCATATTTGTAGCTGTGACTTTTCTCCAGTGTTTAACTTCATGATAAATATTGCATTCCTGCCTTGTATTTCTTTGGTATGATATAATTTAACAGGAGTGAGCACACTTTGTTCGTTTGGCATGCAAATCAACTTGCATATTTAAAAGGGTGTACTATTCATTGTGTTTGTAAGGAAATGTGGATATACAGGGTGGAGGGAACGCAATTCTTCAAAGAACTAAATTAATTAGGCGCAAAAAATTATATGCACTAAGCCGGCATTCTGTAACAGTACATTGGTGCGCATAAGCTATTATAGAAGGATAGTGTAAGGTGGAAATCGCCCCTAGAGTTAGGAACAACCGCTTAAGCCTTCTCTTTTGGGGGGGGGGGTTTCTAAATTTGACAGTCTTGCATGTAAATGACTTGATTCTGTAAAGTGTGCACCAACATATTGGAACGCTCCTGACCAGTCCTTATCTTACCCCCCCCCCCTTTACCATGTTCATGCCCCCTTTTCAGATGCAAGCTATAGAAGTTGGATGCGCCGGTGCCTTAAGTTAATTGAAAGAAGCTATTCGAAATGGCACAGTTGAAGGAACCTACTGATGCCAACATAAACGGTGCCAGAATCCTGACTAGCTTGCTTTATTAGGCTGTGGAATATGAAAGTAGGCATGACCAGTGACAGAAGAGGAATTAGGCGGGCTAAAGCAGCTACCTAGTCACATTTCACGCCAAGATAGCTGCCTGAAATGTAGGCCCAGAAAACCCTATCTTTGCCATGGGATCCTAAAAGTAGACCACAGCTACCATAAACTGATCATGGCAGGGGAATTTATCCCCAATCAGCTGAGCTGGAAGGACTCCCCAAAGCCACGGCTTTGGAGAGTCCTGCCGGCTCCGCTGATGGGGAAATCCCATTCCCCCTGCCATGATCAGCTCAGCTGGCTGCAGTGGACAGGAACACCCCCCTCCCTCCAATTCAGCTGGAGGAATACCCATTCCCTCCTGCCTGACACCTCCCAGCATCCAAAATTGGCAGGAGGGATGCCTACTCCCTCCTGCCTGACACCCCCTACACCCCTGATGCCCCTCAACCCTCAATTCCCCTCTCCAACACCCCCTCCCACAACCCTGTATCTTAAATGACAATCTGGCAAGAGGGATGTCCACTCCCTCCTTCCGGCAGGCCAGCCTAGTCAAAATAGTGGGCCTTCCCCCTTCCCGGTGCATCCTGGAAGGGGCCTGATTGGGGCCAGGTTGGAGGGAACTTAGGCTGATCGGGGATAAATTTCCCTGCTGTGATCAGCTTATGGTAGCTGTGATCTACGGTAGTTTCAGATCACACGCTAAAGATAGGCGGCTGAAATGTAGATCAGGGTTTTCCAGTCCTACATTTCAGCCGCCTATCTTTGCAATCGGGCGTGATTCTGGAACTGGTGTTGTTGTGTGATTGGCGGCTACTTTTAAAGCAGCCGCCGACATGGGCGCCAGTTAGAGAATTCGAGGGTAAGATTATAAAATAGAAAACTTAAATTGTTTTAAAATATGTAGAATAGTGTGGTCCACTCTTTTTCTGACCATATACTATGCTGATATTATTGATTTCTTCTCTTTTACTTTCACACTTTTCTTTATCTCTTTTCTTCTTAGACAGGAGTGTCTGCCCGAGCTTACAATTATATCAGATATTTTTCTGGACAGAGGAGATATAATCTATGATTCAACAATATATATCATATATTATGGCTGATTTACATGTTTTTTCCTTTAATGTGAATGGTCTTAACCATCCCATTAAAAGGAAAAAGATAGCCAATTATGTATCCAATAAACATCCTGATATAATTTATTTGCAGGAAACCCACCTCCTACCCGCTGCTGCCTCGAAATTTCAACTAAAGGGATTTTCAACTCACTTATATTCCCCTGCAACTCATCAAAAGAAAAATGGTGTGTCAATATTTCTCAATGATAAACTATTTCCCGTTATTCACAATTTTAAAATAGACACTGAAGGAAGATGGTGTCTAGTACATGCTGCGATACACTCAACTAATTTTATTTTTCTTAATATATACGGCCCGGTCAAAGACCACCCAGACTTTTTCAAAGAGCTTCAGCTGGCGATAGTTGAATTTGATACTTGTTCTCTGATATTGGGAGGGGACTTTAATCAAATTCAAGATTTATATATTGACAGATCTTCTTCTTGTAAACCCTCCAAATCCAAGTCTTTCACAGCTCTTCATGCTTTAAAGGACGCCTATTCTCTTGTGGATCCTTGGCGCTTGCTTTACCCGAAAGGTAGAGAATACACACATTTTTCACCTCCACATAATACATACTCGAGAATTGATTATTTTCTCTTATCCCCTTCTCTTATTCAAGATCTCACCAATACCATTATACATCCAATCTCTCTCACGGATCATGCTGCCATCTCTTTATATATTTCCATCTCAGCCCCAAATAAGGAATCCCCCTCATGGCGGCTAAACAACGCCTTACTGCTAGACGAGGAAATTATTGAAAAAATCAATTCTTTCACTGCGGAGTTTTTTGAAAATAATTCTAAAGATCCTGAAATTTGCCCTTCCATTGTCTGGGAAGCATACAAAGTAACCCTTAGAGGCGAATTGATTAAAATTGCCTCTTGGAAAAAGAAACAGTCCATGAGAAAGGAAAAAGATTTAGAAAACTCCATCAAAACCTTAGAATTACAACATATGTCTAACCACATACATGACCCAAATACTTTCCAACGTATTCAAAATCTTAAATATGAATATAATACTTTAGTTTCACATATAGCTAGGCGTGATATTTTTATCTCTAACTCTGGTCATTACATGGGAGATAATATAATGGGTCGTCCTTTGGCCAGATACCTTAAAAATAAATCTAAAAGACTACATATAACGGCTATTCAGAATCCATCAGGTCAATTAGTCAAAACCAGATCTCTAATTTCCTCTCAATTTGAAAAATTCTATACTTCTTTATACCAATCTGAATCTACCACTCCTGAAGCAGATATAGACTCATATCTTACCTCCTTAACTCATCCGACCATTCCAGAATCTGTTAAATTGGAACTTGATTCTCCAATAACTATATTAGAAATTGAAACTGCCATATCTTCCTTACCTGCTGGGAAAGCCCCTGGCCCAGACGGCTTCACGAACGAATTCTTTAAGCAATTTCGCACCCTACTAGCTCCTCATCTCCTTAAATATTATGACTTCCTCCACTCCACTCCGGACAAGCAATTCAATTTCACTGAGGCCACCATTGTAGTAATCCCTAAACCTGACAGAGATGACACTTTAGTTAAAAACTTTCGCCCCATCTCTCTCCTCAATTTAGACTACAAGATAATGGCAAAATTACTTGCATTAAGACTTACCAAAATAATCCCACTGCTTATACATAAAGATCAAACAGGGTTCATTAAACAAAGATATATAGGAGACAACCTGCGCCTATTTCACTATATTAACGCTCATGCTAAAACAATGTCAGACCCTGTAATAGGCCTAGCTATTGATGCTGAAAAAGCCTTTGACCGAGTGGAGTGGCCTTTCCTTTTCCGTGTCCTGAAGTGGTATAATTTTGGCCCATTTTTTACAAACTGGATAAAAACGCTATATCATCAACCCACAGCTCGTATTAGGATTAACAACTCTTTATCCAATAAATTTCCCCTCCATAGAGGTACTCGACAAGGCTGTCCTCTCTCACCATTGCTATTTAATTTAGTGTTAGAGCCACTCCTTTCAGCTATACGACAAAGTCCCTCAATTAAAGGTATTCCCTCCTCTGATCGAGATTTCAAATTAGCAGCTTATGCTGATGATGTTTTATTTTTTCTGAGAGACCCTTTACTCTCCCTTCCCAATCTTATTCATATTATCACTCAATACTCCCTCCTTTCCGGATACTCTGTTAATTGGGAGAAATCAGAGATCTTCCCTCTAAATGATAATATACTTCCATCAGATTTGGCTCATTTTCCTTTCTCATGGTCACATGAAGCTGTGAAATACTTGGGGATTTTAATACATAAAGATTCGGTTCATGCTCAAGATCTTAATATATCTAAAGTCAAAAATCTAGTTCTAAACACTACATCTAGATGGAACCCACTCTTTCTATCCTGGTGGGGTAGAATTGCATCCATCAAAATGACTCTGGCCCCTCAAATTAATTATATTCTTTCTATGCTCCCTCTGTTATGCCGGAAATCATTATTTCATTGGCTAAATATGAAAATATCTGAATTCATTTGGAACAAGAAAAAACCTCGAATCGCTCTCGCCAAACTGAAAGCCTCTAAGATCAACGGTGGTCTCAACTTTCCTGATTTCTATCACTATTATATTGCTTCATTAGCCAAATATGGAGCTTACTGGCTCACTAATTCCTCCACTCAAAATCTTCCCACTCAAGATCTTCCTGCCTGGTTTGAAATGGAATGTTTTTTATGTACGCCTTTACACATCTCATGCTTACTAACGGTGTCAATACCAAGGCACTTAAAGAGATACTCTTTATTGGGTGCAACGCAGCATGCTCTTTATCTTATAGATACATTGACTGAAATCTCAGTTAAGGTTAGTCCACTCTTGTCCCTTTGGAACAATCCCAAAATTCAAAATCACGACAAATCTCTATCATGGAAAAGGTGGCAGCGGGCAGGTATATGGTTTGTCCATCAATTGTCTACCCTCAACTCGTTAATTCCATTCGATATACTGTGCTCTACATACTCGCTACCTCCTTCTACTTATTCACAATGGCGTTCTCTCACTGGAGTGTTGCCGTCTTTACATATACGATTTGACTATATGACTTCCAAAAATACTATTTACAACTGGTCTTCTCTGTCTCTACTAAAAGGTAAGGCGATATCATCCTTCTACAGTATTTTAAGAGATCACTCCTTCACTTTTTCACCTCAATCTATGAAGCACTGGGACGCTATACTTACCACTCCGCTTTCTGACATTGATTGGGAGCTTTTCTGGTCATCAACAAATCGCCCGCTTTTATCTTCTAGAGTATCACAATCAATGTACTTCCTTATGTGGCAGGCAATATGGACCCCACTTCGCATGTGGAAAGCTAACTTAAAACAAGACTCTGTTTGTTGGAACTGTTTGAAAGAGGAAGGAACTCTTGATCATATGTTATTTCATTGTACTCTAGTCCGCTCTTTTTGGACCTACGTCTGGAACACCATACAATCTATTACTAACTGCTCAGAAGAAATCTCTATAGACATTATAATCCTTCGATCTCAACACCCATGTTTCACACAATCAAATTGTCCACCTAAACTCATTGATACCATGTTGGTGACTGCCCTCATGCACATTCTAAAAAATTGGAAATCACCCTCGCTATTAGATTATACCTTTTGGTGGAACTCTCTGAGTATGTATCATAGATTTGAATCCTACGCATATGAGAAGAGAGTTACATTCCGAACCTGCATGAACTTGAAATACAACAAATCTCCATGGTCATTCTTAGATTCCTATGTACGCTCATCTTCTTAGACACTCCTGTTATCCTTTTCTTCTCCTCTCTTCTCTCTTTCATTTTTCTTTCCTTTTTTCTTTACTGCTCTCTCTTATCTTTATCTTATATATCCCTTACATACATTTTTAATAATTGGAGCCTTTGCTCCTATACAGTTAAACATAAATTTATATATTTTATATACAGAAAGCTTTATTTTGTTTCTATGTACTTTAAATGATTCTTGTATCCTTTAAAATACTTAATAAAAACTATTGAACTTAAAAAAAAAAAAAAAGAAAACTTAATGTGTTTACGTGTGGATCTGCTGATAAATTACCAATTAATGGTACTTTCCAAGTTTAGTACAGATTAAGGGCCAATTAAGTTATGTATATAAGTGATGGTATTTTATAATTACATGCAGTTTATAGAATAAGGGCTATGTTACTAGAGAATGTGGTGAAAGCAGTTTGCTTAGCAGGGTGTTAAAAAAATTTCAATTATTTCCTAAAAGAAAAGCCCATAAACCATTATTCACATGGACTTGGGGCAAAATCCACTGCTTATTCTAGGATGAGCAACATAAAATCTGTTTCGCTCCTTGGGATCTAGCTAGATACTTGGGACCTGGGTTGGCCACTGTCGGAATCAGGATACCGTCCCTGTATGACAACCCTTATGTTCTTATATGAGCCAATTATAGGACAATAGAGCCATTGTGACATCACTGCTGAGGTTGGCTCTTAGGCATTGGTGGAATGAGGCATTATGACATCACAATCTCAGCTCTGGAATGTTGCTACTCTTTGGGTTTCTTCCTGATACTTGTGACCTGGAATGGGCTTTGAACTTTCGATATGTCCCAGTATGACATAAGAACATAAGAAATGCCTCCGCTGGGTCAGACCCGAGGTCCATCGTGCCCAGCAGTCCACTCACGCGGTGGCCCAACAGGTCCAGGACCTGTGCAGTAATCCTCTATCTATACCCCTCTATCCCCTTTTCCAGCAGGAAATTGTCCAATCCTTTCTTAAACCCCAGTACCGTACTCTGCCCTATTACGCCCTCTGGAAGCGCATTCCAGGTGTCCACCACACGTTGGGTAAAGAAGAACTTACTAGCATTCGTTTTGAATCTGTCCCCTTTCAACTTTTCTGAATGCCCTCTTGTTCTTTTATTTTTCGAACGCTTGAAGAATCTGTCCCTCTCTACTCTCTTTATGCCCTTCATGATCTTGTAAGTCTCGATCATATCCCCTCTAAGTCTCCTCTTCTCCAGGGAAAAGAGACCCAGTTTCTCCAATCTTTCTCTCTCTCTCTTTATATCTCTCTCTCTTTCTCTGTCTATTTCTGTCTCTCTCCCTTTCTCTCTCTCTCTTTCTTTCTAGCTCTCTCTCTCTCTCTCTGTCTTTCTCTCTCTGTCTTTATATCTCTTTCTCTTTCTCTCTCTGTCTATTTCTGTCTCTCTCCCTTTCTTTCTAGCTTTCTCTCTCTGACTTTCTATCTCTCTCTCTCTGTCCCTCTCTACTCTCTCTATGCCCTTCATGATCTTGTAAGTCTCTATCATATCCCCTCTAAGTCTTCTCTTCTCCAGGTAAAAGAGACCCAGTTTCTCCAATCTTTCTCTCTCTCTCTCTCTCCCTTTCTCTCTCTGTCTTTATATCTCTTTCTCTTTCTCTCTCTGTCTATTTCTGTCTCTCTCCCTTTCTTTCTAGCTTTCTCTCTCTGACTTTCTATCTCTCTCTCTCTGTCCCTCTCTACTCTCTCTATGCCCTTCATGATCTTGTAAGTCTCTATCATATCCCCTCTAAGTCTTCTCTTCTCCAGGTAAAAGAGACCCAGTTTCTCCAATCTTTCTCTCTCTCTCTCTCTCTCTCCCTTTCTCTCTCTCTCTCTCTATGCCCTTCATGATCTTGTAAGTCTCTATCATATCCCCTCTAAGTCTTCTCTTCTCCAGGTAAAAGAGACCCAGTTTCTCCAATCTTTCTCTCTCTCTCCCTTTCTCTCTCTCTCTCTCTGTCTATTTCTGTCTCTCTCCCTTTCTCTCTCTCTTTCTTTCTAGCTCTCTCTCTCTGTCCCTCTCTACTCTCTCTATGCCCTTCATGATCTTGTAAGTCTCTATCATATCCCCTCTAAGTCTCCTCTTCTCCAGGGAAAAGAGACCCAGTTTCTCCAATCTTTCTCTCTCTCTCTCTCTCTTTCTCTCTCTCTCTGTCTATTTCTGTCTCTCTCCCTTTCTCTCTATCTTTCTTTCTAGCTTTCTCTCTCTGACTTTCTATCTCTCTCTCTGTCCCTCTCTACTCTCTCTATGCCCTTCATGATCTTGTAAGTCTCTATCATATCCCCTCTAAGTCTCCTCTTCTCCAGGGAAAAGAGACCCAGTTGCTCCAATCTTTCTCTCTCTCTCTCTCTCTCTCCCTTTCTCTCTCTCTCTTTATATCTCTCTCTCTCTTTGTATATTTCTGTGTCTCTCCCTTTCTCTCTCTCTTTCTTTCTAGCTCGCTCTCTCTCTGTCTTTCTATCTCTCTCTCTGTCCCTCTCTACTCTCTCTATGCCCTTCATGATCTTGTAAGTCTCTATCATATCCCCTCTAAGTCTCCTCTTCTCCAGGGAAAAGAGACCCAGTTTCTCCAATCTTTCTCTCTCTCTCTCTCTCTTTATATCTCTTTATATCTCTCTCTCTTTCTCTCTCTGTCTATTTCTGTCTCTCTCCCTTTCTCTCTCTCTCTCTTTCTTTCTAGCTCTCTCTCTCTGTCTTTCTATCTCTCTCTCTCTGTCCCTCTCCACTCTCTCTATGCCCTTCATGATCTTGTAAGTCTCTATCATATCCCCTCTAAGTCTCCTCTTCTCCAGGGAAAAGAGACCCAGTTTCTCCAATCTCTCAGCGTATGAAAGGTTTCCCATCCCTTTTATCAGACGCGTCGCTCTCCTCTGAACCCTTTCGACACGTCTTATGATCTTACCATCACCTTAAGTAAACATGTTTTTGTTTTTTTTTCTTCATATGCTATTGAGTGTTTTTTTCTGTTATTACAGAGCAAGAGAGTTCTGGAGTCATGTAATAACGTATTTACTGTGTTTTGTTGTAGTAACGGCACAGCTAGCAAGATGAATGGAGCACTGGATCACTCAGACCAGCCGGACCCGGATGCCATCAAGATGTTTGTTGGACAGATCCCACGATCGTGGTCAGAAAAGGAGCTGAAAGAACTTTTTGAGCCGTATGGAGCCGTCTACCAGATTAACGTCCTTCGAGACAGAAGTCAGAGCCCTCCCCAAAGTAAAGGTATTGCCCATTTGACTTATTTCATGATTTAGAAACATGGCTTACGTTTGCAGGATTGCCTAATAGTCTGGGCTATGAGATGTCTGCTGTTAAGTAGGATTTAATTTATATGTTATAATTAATAAAGTTCTCCTTTGTTGTATTTTGTCTGTTATAAAAATTTAATAAAATGTTTGAACTAAAAAAAAAAAAATAATAAATAAAAGTAGAGGTTTGATGCAATGTTTTCCAACCAACAGAAGAGATTGTGTCTTTTGAGGCAGGCAGGTTACCCCCGAAACATGGTGCCGGGTTGCATCAGAGTCGATACATTTGTATTCTCAAGCTTCAATTTGATTCAATAAATTTGTTCCGTTAGTTGGAAAATATTGTGTTGGATCCCTGCTATTGGTTTCTTGTGTTCTCCACGTAAGGGTATTTTATGAACCATTTGAGAGAGACGCATCTATGTGGCCTAAAAGAAGGTATCTTCTTAATCTGTACAGATTTACGACCGTGCAGGGTTAACCAAAAGCATTTTGCATTTCGGCAGTGGTGTAATGCAGCATTGCAGACTTGGTTGTGATTCAGAGGTTTGGCTGATAAGCCCCCTCAAAAAAAAAACATTTTTTTAACATAGTTTGTGACTCGTGGTACTGTATGTCTGATTTTTCTTTCAAGTTTCAAGTTTATTCAATCTTTTGATGGATCGCCTATTACAATTTCTAAGCGATGTACATAATACAATAAAAAGAAATAGGAAACTTAACATAATAGTTATATTAACATAACGTAAAAACAATTAAAACTTACTTGAGGGGTAAGGGAAAAGTAAAAGTTACAATTTCGGGTTTCGTAAGAATAAAGGGAAAGAACAAAAGGTAGGGTAAAAGAGGTAGCACAAGGTAACACGAGCACACTTCTTAAGCATTAATACCAAAACGTAAGAAATTTAAATGAACTGTTAAAAGTCGAAAGCATCTTTAAATAAATATGTTTTTAAAAGTTTTTTAAATGTTGTAATATTTTGTTCTATTCTAATAAATTGAGGGAGTTTATTTCACCTTTGTGGACCAGCAACAGTAAATATATCTGCTCTTCTAGTACCTATAATTTTTAGAGATGGAACGGCTAATAAACATTGATCAGTAGAGCGAAGAGATCGCTGTGTTTTGTATGGGATTAGAGATTTGGAGATGAATTGCGGCTCATTAGATGTTAGAGTTTTGAAAATTAGGAGCATTAGTTTAAAAAAGATCCTATGATTTACTGGTAACCAATGTGCATCCATCAGTAGTGGAGACACATGGTCAAATTTTTTAGAATTATAAATTAATTTTATTGCTGTATTTTGAATTATTTGTATCCTTCTTATTTCTTTTTGTGTGATGTTTAAGAATAGGGCATTACAGTAATCAATTTTCGCTATTATAAATGAATGGATTAATATGTTTAGAGAAGAAGGACTGAGAAATTTGGCAATAGATCTTATCTGCCGTAATTTAAAAAAACAATTTTTAATTCTTTCTTTGGTGCTCCTGGCCAATAATAAATTAAGAGAACGCTATCTTGCTCCCTTCCTCTTTGGTGCTGTGCTTCGTTAGGTTCAGGAGTCTGTACGTTTAACTAAAAAAGACGCATGCATTATCTTGGACTAACTACTTCTGTACTTTGTCTTGTTCATGGCCATATAATTTTTTTTTTTTGGGGGGGAGGGAGTGGTAGGGTGGGCACAGGGCAGAAAAGTTGTAGTGATGTAACTAACTCCCTCTTATACTGAGGTGCGCTAACGTGTCTATAGACTAACATGCACGCGATTATCTCCCGCGAATCGGATAGCGCACCTTCGTTAAAAGAGGGCCTGAATCTCTAGTCGCACACTCGGTGCTCAACTATGCGAGATCTTACCCCCCACTACATGTACCTACACCAAGAATGCCTAAAATTGTCCTATATTTCGATGACATTGTATTTGTAGCTGCTATACTTACAGGGCCTATCGTTTGCCATTCTACTGGGCTCAGCCCCCAAATCATGTATTCATTCCTCCGTGCAGTGCATGAGAATCATCCCTCTGTTGCTGTCCTTCCCTTTAATCTGTTCTTCTGAATATCTTATATGTGAATTTGCCTCCTCGTTGACCATCGTTTGCCATTTTACCATGCTCAGTACCCAAAACTTGTACATAGGAATTTCTAGTCTTGCTTTTTCTCCTTAAATTTGTTGTTCTGAAGTTGTAACCTTGTTGCTAAACCTTCTACTGTGTATGTAAAGCTGTAACCCGTTCTGGACTTTTTTGGGAGGACGGGCTAGAAATTTGACTAAATAAATGGTGGTCTGCCACATTGAACTATGTGAATTGAGTCTGTAATGTTCCCTGGTCTGGTCTGAATCAGCAAATACCGATTCAGTAGCTCAGTATCTTAAATCTCTCTGCAGGCCTCTCAGAATTTACTTGTGGCACAGAAATGGCTACATCAAATACCAGCCTGGGGCTTTTTATTTGTCTCTCCATTATTCATTTATGGTGGGTTCCTAAGCCTGCTTTTTTTTTTTTTTTCCTTCAAAATTGTTTTGTTTAAATTGCTGCATATTTTTTTTAATTTAAGTGCACTGTTTTAAATAGGGGTCAAGTTTAAGAATCTTTTCTGGGGCTGATAAGGACCTTCCCCACTGTGATGCTCCCATTTTACCAGGGTTTGGCTCCCCCTGCAGGCCTTGATCTGTATCAGTTAGAATAGTGATCCACTCCGTACCACACCCTCTCTTGAAGGGGATTTCTTTGCACCTACAAGATTTATTCATTCATTCAATTTTCTATATCAATCTGCCAGGGGAGTTTGGAACAGTTTACATGAATTTTATTGAGGTACTCAAGCATTTTAATTAGGATGGCCACAGATGTGAGTCTCAGAGACTGGGAAGCCACTGTTTGGGCATGGTGCCTCATGAGCAGTAGATGGCCCATGAGGCTGTGTGGTCCATAAATCACCTGGAAGTGAGATGTATTCATCTGCCCTTGCTTCATTTTCTTCCTCTGACTCGGGGTTGAGTGATATGTGTGTGGTCCAACTAATGGGGGAGCTCCAAGAGTGTAGTGGTCTTCCTGGAATTGGACAAGGTGTGTGTACTGTATGTGCAGAGTTGCACCTGCTGGCACTCTTAGCAGCCCATTTATTGGGGGTTCACGATATCCATGTAGACTTTCATAGCTAGCAGATGCTGGACCCTAGGGAATGGGAGCTTAACCCAGCAGCCTTCTGTGTTGTGGTGGATTGCTGGGCAGTGCCAGTGTTCAACCTCATGGTAAATGCCACAAAAAGTTCAACAGAAAGAGGGCCCACAAGTGAAGTGCAAACGAAGAAAGCAGTGGGACAGGATGAAAAGCTTTCCACCAGAGCCAGCTGGATAAAATCAGTGACATTTTATTTCAGTCCAAGAAAGTGTCCAGTAATGTAGACCCGACATCACTGTGTTTTGGCATATCAATCTGCTTGCATCAGGGGTCTCTAATATAAAACACTTAAGACATAAAAAATAGAAATAAATTTATCAAACAAATAAATGGAAGGATACCATATAACTAACCTGTAGACTTAACATTGCTGAAAATGACATTCCTTAAAAAAGGTAAAAGCATCAATGTAAAATTAGAAAGAGAATATGCAACAATATATATAAAAAAGTATGCAGAATGCAATAACCCATGTTAATGAGCAATTAAAAAAAGGAAGAAAAAAAAAAAAACCTGATAATGAACAAGCCAAACAAAAAGATAAACATTTGATACTTCCCACTGAAAACGGGACGTATATGCAAAGAAGGAACCTCATGGTAACTCACCAGAAATCCAAATGCCTTCCATTCTGTAGCCGGAAGGGAGAGCCTGAGTCGGTGGGGCAGGATGTTCTGATGAACTCAGAGCCTGTCTTCAGCCCCTGCAATCTTTCCACTGTGGACTCTGATATGCAGAACTGAGAGGCACATATTTCTAGTCTTTTTCTGCGTGCCAGATTGGGCATCACTGCCTTTGGTAGGTTGGCTTGATTTTGCTCCTCGTTGGTCCTTCACTTTCCTTTTTGTTAAGCCCAGTGCCTGGGAATGGAAAGGGTTTTCTCCCTCAGTCATTGCTATGCTGCTGAAGATCCAGAAGTGCTCCGTGTCTGTGACCTTTGTCAGAATCCTGAGATTATTTGAGGCCTGGTGCTCATGCTCTGGCCAGGATGTGTCCCTCTGGCAGGTGAACATACCATTCATCATTCTTCCAGGGCTGACTAGATCAAGGCCTAATGCTTAATTCATTCCAGGTCTAGATGGCGCTTCTCTGCTTCAGAGGCAAAGTTGACGGGGGCCTCTCCTATGGCCCAGCCAGATGTGTATGTTTTTGCAAGTGGTTAAGTTGTCCACCAAATTGCATAAAGATGTATTTTGTATATCCCAGCTTCAGAAATAACCTTTGATTTCAGAGTAATGCAATACAATGTAGCCATTGGATTATACAGTGGTGCCTCGCATAACGGACGCCTCGCACAGCGAACGCTGCGCACAACGAACTTCAGGTCTTGCTTCCCACAACGAACTTCGTTTCCCACAACGAACTTCGTTTCACACAACGAAGTCGCCCGAGCTGCATCCTTCCGCGCAGGCACTGCGCTTAACTGCCCTCTCTCCGCCTGGTTCCCTGTGCAGTGGCGGACCGTCGGCTCGCAGGGGCCCGGCGCCTACTGCTGATGCGTTGGGGGGGGTGGAGCTACTCTCGCCGCTTCCCCATGAAGGGAAGGGTGAGCGCTCAGAAGAAGAAATGTTTTATGTAAAAGCAGCACAAACTCAGGGGAAAATGGCAAATGCTGGGACTGTGAGCTGCCCCGCCAGTAGAGCAGAGATCTGCCTTGCAGAAACAACTGCCCTCTGACCACAGAACCACCGGGCCAACCAAAAATAAGCCAAGAAAAAAAAATGAACAGGTAAGTCCCAGTTTTTGCCGCTGAGACTCTGCCCTCTCTCACTGTAAAATTAGACTCTACTTAGTATGTCTTTAAATTTAAAAAATGTGTGTTGTTTTAAAAAACAATTATGTTTTTAGATGTATCTAAATAAACATAATAACAAAAAATTTATCTTTTTTTATGTCATCTTAGCATATTTTATGCTGCAGAACGAATTATTTTTTTTAACATGTATTGTTATGGGAAAACGCGTTTCACATAACGAACTTTTCGCATAACAAACTTGCTCCTGGAACCAATTAAGTTCGTTGTGTGAGGCACCACTGTACTGTGAGTCCGTTCGGGACGGAGAGAGTAGTTCAATGCCTATATTTAGTATCGTAAACCGCTTAATACCTATGTTCAAGCAGAATAAATTCATGTAAACCATTCTGAGCTCCCTTGGGAGAGCAGTATAGAAAACTGAATGAATAAATAAATAAATAAAATGCAATCGATCCAATCCATGTTTCCCTATAATATTATTTTTGTTGAAATAGAAAATGTATGTGAATTCTTTTTTTTTTCGTTCTGGCTCTTTGTAATCGCTTAATGTCATTTTCAGGTAAAACTGGCAGATGAGTTAAGACCTAATGGTTTCTAGAGGTCTCTTTGGATTTTTCGTATCCCTAATTAGTGTCTAATCCTTATCCTTGGATGTGCATCCAGAATGGAGGTGTCAAATGTGTCTTGTACAGATTAAGCCTAGCAGCACAAACAGGAAGAAGCATCCCTGTAAAATAATTTTAATGGTTCTTTTTAACATAGCTCACTTACTCAACAATATGTAAATTAAAACAGAGAATAGTGATGATTCTGGAATCCAGTGGATTGGAGCAGTGGTTCCCAACCCTGTCCTGGAGGAACACCAGGCCAATCGGGTTTTCAGGCTAGCCCTAATGAATATGCATGAAGCAAATTTGCATGCCTATCACTTCCATCATATGCAAATCTCTCTCATGCATATTCATTAGGGCAGTGGTTCCCAACCCTGTCCTGGAGGAACACCAGGCCAATCGGGTTTTCAGGCTAGCCCTAATGAATATGCATGAAGCAAATTTGCATGCCTATCACTTCCATCATATGCAAATCTCTCTCGTGCATATTCATTAGGGCTAGCCTGAAAACCCGATTGGCCTGGTGTTCCTCCAGGGCAGGGTTGGGAATCACTGCATTAGAGGACCCAAGATAACATGGATTCACTAGAGGCAGGTCTTGTCAGATAAATCTGATCAATTTCTGTGGGTGACCAGAGAATTGGATAGAGGGAGTATGCTAGATAAGAACTTAAGAATTACCGCTGCTGGGTCAGACCAATGGTCCATCGTGCCAAGCAGTCTGCTAACGTGGCAGCCCTTAGGTCAAAGACCAGTGCCCTAACTGAGTCTAGCCTTACCTGCGTATGTTCTGGTTAAGCAGGAACTTGTCTAACTTCGTCTTGAATCCCTGGAGGGTGTTTTCCCCTATAATAACCTCCGGAAGAGCATTCCAGTTTTCCACCACTCTCTGGGTGAAGAAGAACTTCCTTACGTTTGTACGGAATCTATCCCCTTTTAACTTTAGAGAGTGCCCTCTCGTTCTCTCTACCTTGGAGATGTGGTACATTCAGATTTTAGCAAAGCTTTGACAGTTTTGCACACCAGATGTCTATAATAAACTGTGTGCCCTCGGGATGAGCTCCAAAGTGATGGACTGGGTCAGGAATTGGTTGAGTGGAAGGCGACAGAGAGTAGTGGTCAATGGAGATCGCTTTGAAGGAAAGGCATGCTACCAGTGGTGTGCCTCAAGGTTTGGTTCTTGGGCCTGTTCTTTTTAACATTTTTGTAAGCGATATTGATGAAGGGCTGACTTGTAAGAATTGCCTCTTTACGGGTGATAACAAAATCTGAAATAGAATAGACACCCCTGATGGGAGTGTCTAACATGAGAAAGGACCAAGCAAAGCAGGAGGAGATAGTGGATGGGCAGACTGGATTGGCCATTTGGCCTTTATCTGCCATCATGTTTCTATAGTTCAATATATATTAATGGGAGTTAATCACTATTAGTCTGTGATAATATTACAACTTATATGTCTATGTTTCTATATCCATAAAGCTCTATGACCTCACAATGCAGGTGTAAAGAGCCTTAGCCAATAGGAAGAGGAGATGCAAATGTTAAGAGCCTTAGCCAATAGGGAGAGGAGGAGATAGAGGATGCTGTGGATGGTCCATTTGGCCTTTATCTGCCATCATGTTTCTATAACCCTAAAGCTCTATGACCTCACAATGCAGGTGTAAATAGCCTTAGCCTATAGGAAGAGGAGATGCAAATGTTAAGAGCCTTAGCCAATAGGGAGAGGAGGAGATAGTGGATGCTGCGGATGGGCCGTTTGGTCTTTATCTGTCATCATGTTTCTATCTTTCCAAGCACAATGCAAAGAACAGGCTAGGAGAGTAAACCTTAAATTATCCCATTCGTAAGTAAAATTGAATTTGAATTATTGTTTGCCATAAATTTTCTGAAGAACTGTTGGCAGTAGACCAAGATGTACCTATAACATAGTGTCATAAGTGCTCTAATTTTCATTTATTATCTGGGAAATCATTTTAAGCTCTACTTTGTGTATTTTGCAAAGCCTAGAATATGAAATCCTTGCTTGGCATTTCTTCAGCTGAAAGACAAGTATTCTGCAGTGCGTGTTATGTGGTTTTAGACATGTTGTTCCACCGAACACGATTACAAAATTAAAACCCCAACGTGCTTTGAAAGCCACAATACATTGCAGACATTAATATTTATGGGATCTATTTTTTATTTTTATTTTTTTCTTGTCTTCAGCAGTTGATTCCAGCCCAAAGCTCCAGGAATCACCCTCCCACCCAGCCCAAATCCTTCTTCATTCAGCTCGCAATTTCAACAAAACTCTACAATTTGTTACCTTTCCCCCGTAACCCCTGACATCCCACTCAGCTCAAATTAACCACTCTCTGATTTAATAACCGTCTGCCCATTATTCAGCGGGAGATAGCATTTGCTGTAAAATTAAAGGCTGCAAAATACACACCGTGTGTTTATATTGTGCAGTGATATTTGCGAGTTATTGTCCATGAAGCATCATGAGTTTATAAATATTTAAATCTTGTACATCTGTATGAAGTGTGGAGGTATTGCTTGTTGCCTTAATAATATCACTTAGTCTTCAAGAATTTATCTTCTGATTATAAAGCTTTAATTATATGGTGTTTGCAGGATGTTTTAAGACAAACTGGCACAAGTCGGAATGGGGACTTACGGTAACTCTGGCTTCTCAGGCGTTATAATCCAGGCTCTGAAAGCCCTAACTAGGGATTTTCATTTAAATCTTCTTGGCACTGATGTTTAGTACTTTCCAGATGTGGTCTTAAGATGGGTGGGAGGGGGGGGGGTAGCATAATCTTCTGCCAAAGAGAATCGATGTGGGGAGAAGGGGAGCTGGTCTGTGAAAGAAATTCCAGTTTCACTGCTAAAGGAGTGACATGGAGTGGTGGCCGTGTTAGTCCACTTTCCAAGGTAATATAAAGAAATAAAGCAAAAAAAAAAAGGAAATAAGGTCATACCTTTTTTATTGGTACCATCTCTAAAACGTCGGAGGTGACCAGTGGGGTGCCGCAGGGCTCAGTCTTGGGCCCGATCCTTTTCAACATATTCGTAAGAGACATGACTCAGGGGCTTCAAGGTAAAATAACATTACTTGCCGATGATGCCAAACTATGTAACATTGTGAGTAACGGCAATCTGTCCGACAGCATGACGCAAGACCTGCTTTTATTGGAACATTGGTGCTCGACCTGGCAGCTTAGCTTCAACGCTAACAAATGCAAGGTCATGCACCTGGGCAACAATAATCCGTGCAGAACGTACACATTGAATGGTGAAACCTTGGCAAGGGCTGCAGCAGAACGGGATTTGGGGGTGATCATCAGTGAAGACATGAAAACGGCCAATCAAGTGGAGAAGGCTTCATCCAGGGCTAGGCAAATGCTGGGTTGTATCCGGAGAAGCTTTGTTAGTCGGAAGCCCGACGTCCTAATGCCTTTGTACAGAACCATGGTGAGGCCTCATCTGGAGAACTGCGTACAATTCTGGAGGCCACATTACCGTAAAGATGTGCTGAGAGTCGAGACGGTACAGCGAATGGGCCACCAGGATGGTCTCGGGGCTCAAAGATCTATCATACGAAGAAAGGCTGAACGAATTGCGGCTATACTCTCTCGAAGAACGTAGGGAGAGAGGAGACATGATTGAGACGTTTAAGTATGTCACTGGTCATATCGAGGTAGAAGATGATATTTTCCTTCTTAGAGGACCCTCGGCCACAAGAGGACACCCGTTGAAAATAAAGGGCGGGAAGTTTCATGGCGACACCAGGAAGTACTTCTTCACCGAAAGAGTGGTTGACTGCTGGAATAAGCTCCCAGTACAGGTGATCGAGGCCAGCAGCGTGCTAGATTTTAAGAACAGATGGGATGCTCATGTCGGATCTCTACGAGGGAAAAGGTCATCAGAGAGCGATTAACTAGGGGGGGGGGTCAATGGAGTGGGCAGACTCGATGGGCCTTGGCCCTTTTATGCCGTCACTTTCTATGTTTCTATGTTTCTAACTCAATGCATTTTATGATGAGCTTTCAAAAGTAACGCCTCTTCTTCAGATCAGAAATAAGCAAATGCTGACAAATATCAGGAAATATAAGGAAAACATGAAAGCATTTTGGGGATAGGAAGAGAGAGGGGTGGGTGGGCAGGAGACAGAAAGGTGGCAGAGCAGTTTTAAATGTCTTTATAGTGGGAAAGAAAGCCCAGATCTCTGTCAAGTCCTATCTGGTAGGTGTCAAAATACCTTATCATTTTGATTTCAAAGGTTTTTACGTTCTTCTAAAGAAGGAGATGACCACAAAGAGCATTGGGCGCTGTATGTGTTTATGAGCTCAGCTGGCATATTTTTCTGGGCAGGCACCTAAACAAACCCTCACATTGGTAGTTCTGGAACATTTTTAAAAAGTCATTTGAACCTATAAGAACATAACATAAGAATAGCTTTACTGGGTTCATAGACAACGGCGCGAAAGACAAAGGCGCGCGCCGACAACTGAGCGCATGATGGAGGCGCGTGCCAAAGAAAATTACACTTTTTAGGGGCTCCAACGGGGGGTTTTGTTGGGGAAACCCCCCACTTTACTTAATAGACATCGCGCCGGCGTTATGGGGGGTTTGGGGGATTGTAACCCTCCACATTTTACTGTAAACTTAACTTTTTCCCTAAAAACAGGGAAAAAGTTAAGTTTTCAGTAAAATGTGGGGGGGTTACAACCCCCCACACCCCCCACAACGCCCCCACAATGCAGCGTGATGTCTATTAAGTAAAGTGGGGGGGTTCCCCCCCCGTCGGAGCCCTAAAAACAGTAATTTTGAGCGGGGGGCGCCTCCGCGCTGCGCTCTATTGGCTGGGCGCGCCTTTGTCCCGGTGCGCTTTTGACCTGACACCACTTTACTGGGTCAGACCAATGGCCCATCAAGCCCAGTAGCCCGTTCCCACAGTGGCCAATCCAGGTCACTAGTACTTGGCCAAAACCCAAGGAGTCGCAACATTTCACACAGAATCCCAAAGAAGAACAGCATAATTCTGAGATTCCAAAGAGTAACAAAATTCCATGCTACTGATCCAGAAGGTGAGTCAGAATCCAACTTGGTAAAAGCTTCCTCTTAGTGCATTCCAAAGCGTGAATCCTTTTTTGTTTCCTGTCCGGCGTTTCCTTCTGTCCTTTTTGGATTCCAGCTAATTCAGATTGAGGGCTTGCTCCTGAATTCTGTCCCCTTTGCATCATTATTACAATGAGAATCCTTAATTGGGAGCTATGCTTCAGGGCTCTTTCTAGTCTACTGTAGTCATGAGCCGTAAATACAGTCACTAGGAGCTAGATTCTCAAAACTTTGCGTTAAAAACTGATGGGCTGCTGTTGCAGCCGTTATTGTAGCGATTTTTTAAAAAAGCGAGTCATTCTCCCCAAAAATGCTCAGGCAAATGAGGTTGGCGGAGAGTAGCAAAGGGTCACTAAATTTGCATGTGCTCATTGCTGGTGATAGCAATGGGCACAAGCACAGAATAAATGCAAAAAAAACCCCTCCAAAACAACAAATCGAGCTGCCGAAGTCAAGCAACCCAACACCCCTCTGGCCAGCAGGACAGCCTCATCAAAATGGCAGGCCTTCCCCTTCCCAGTGCATCCTGGGATTCACTGGGGAGGAGCCAAAGGCTCTGATTGGTCCAGATGCCTAAGGCCCCTGCCTCGCCTCCAGTCTTATTTGCTTCAGCCAAAACAGAAATATTTGTTAAGCAATTCAGCCTTATATTTGTTGGCTTCTACATATTCCTCCCCTTCACCTTTAAGCCTCACAATGCCACTTTTGTACTTCCTCCTATCACTAACTTATGTAAAATAATATCCTGTTCCCCCATTTTACCGTTTCTGCTATTTTTTCTTCCATTTGCATATTTGATTTCCTGACTACTCAACCATTCTGTGCCCCTCTGCTCTGCTCAGATGTCTGTGTGGCCATTTTGCTAAGAATGCTGGCTGCATTTTTCATTTGGACGTTCTCATATTCAAAAATGACCCCAAAAGATGGGTGCACTAGGGCCCATTTTATTGATACTGCTTTCAACTCTTAACTCCCACTCACTGCTGTCAGGTACCTAGAACCACTGTATCATTTCCTCTACCATCGTCTCCCCAACCCTGAAATGTCCTGCCTAAATTAGATTGTAAGCTCTTCTGAGCAGGGACTGTCTATCGTATGTTAAAATGTCAGATACCTAAACCCACTGTATCATTTCCTCTACCATAATCTCCCCAACCCTGAAATGTCCTGCCTAAATTAGATTGTAAGCTCTTCTGAGCAGGGACTATCTGTATGTTAAAATGTCAGTTACCTAAACCCACTGTATCATTTCCTCTACCATTGTCTCTTCAACCCTGAAATGTCCTGCCTAAATTAGATTGTAAGCTCTTCTGAGCAGGGACTATCTGTATGTTAAAATGTCAGATACGTAAACCCACTGTATCATTTCCTCTACCATCGTCTCCCCAACCCTAAATGTCCTGTCTAAATTAGATTGTAAGCTCTCCTGAGCAGGGACTGTCTATTGTATGTTAAAATGTCAGATACCTAAACCTACTGTATCATTTCCTCTACCATAATCTCCCCAACCCTGAAATGTCCTGCCTAAATTAGATTGTAAGCTCTTCTGAGCAGGGACTATCTGTATGTTAAAATGTCAGTTACCTAAACCCACTGTATCATTTCCTCTACCATTGTCTCTTCAACCCTGAAATGTCCTGCCTAAATTAGATTGTAAGCTCTTCTGAGCAGGGACTATCTGTATGTTAAAATGTCAGATACCTAAACCCACTGTATCATTTCCTCTACCATCGTCTCGCCAACCCTAAATGTCCTGTCTAAATTAGATAGTAAGCTCTCCTGAGCAGGGACTGTCTATTGTATGTTAAAATGTACAGCGCTGCGTACACCTTTTAGCACTATAGAAATAATAACTAGTAGTAGTAAATATCTTTTTTTTTTTTTTTTTAATGACTTGTCGAAAATGGACATTTTCTCTACAGGAGTCTTGAATGTCTTTCCCAAAATGTCCAATCTCAGACTTAAGACAGTCTGATCAAATGTTGTTCTTATGGTGACTGCAGAATTCCTGCACTGTACTTGTTTGCTTCTTCTCCGATTAAGAGCTGCTTGGTTCAGTCTGCAACTCTGCTCAATTCCCAACAAGTCCTGTACTGGTCATCGTAGCAACCCCTCAACTATAGAAACCTGGCAGTAGGGGATGGAGGCATTTATAAGCGCAATAAAATGAAAATAACTGGTGAAGTGGTAAAGAATTCTTGGAGAAATGTGATAACTCGATAAGTCAACAAGACCTGTTTCACTTAAGAGTAATTCTTGTTTGTAGAGATTGAAGACCTTGCTTTTGATGTCTACTGATTGCTTTGTCCCTAAACTAAACCTTAAGTTTGTATACCGCATCATCTCCACAGAAGTAGAGCTCGACACGGTTTACAGGAATAGAAAGTAGAAGGACTTAGTAAAGAGAGAGTTTAGAGGGACTTAGTATATTGAATAGGGAGAGGTCAATTATATTTTAGAGTAAAGCCAAGTTTTCAAATGTTTTCGGAAGAGTTGGAGGGAGCCTAGACTCCGAAGCGGGGCAGTAAAGCTGTTCCACAGTTCGGTGATCCTGAAGACGATGGATGTCCCTAATTTTCCTGAATGGGATATGCCTTTTAAAGAGGGGAAGGATAGTTTGAATTTTTGAGTGGATCTCCTTCCCCAAACCCTTTAGTATATGCTTGCCCTTTGGTTTCCTGTACTTCCTGGACCAATTCCACAGAGATTTATTGGAAGAGTCCTCTTGTAGGCTTTCATTTAAACGGTCATTGTTATAGGGGAACATGGACATTCTTAAGAAAGAGTCATCATGGAAGTGATTGTGAATTTTTATATTTTAGGCGTATTCAGTTAATTTTTTGTAATTTTCATGGTGCTGATCTAAATTTGAAGGTGTCTGAAACTTGTTGGTCATTACATTGCAGCAGGCTTCTGGAATGTTGGTAGATGAGCTAGTCTTCATTTCCGTTTTTATGCCTTTCCTGGTAACCTACGATTGCATGCGAATTAACAACCAATCTCATTGTGTCATGCCCTTAATGTAGAAGATACAGGTAATTTTCACCTGGTACAGAAAAAAAAAAAATTAAAAATCCATGTAGATAAAAATGCATCTGTAAGTTAATTTGGCGATAGACTGGCTCTCCCTTCTGTATTTTTCCAGCTTTAAGCAAATTTGTGTTTAGAAGATTTCAAGAATAGTTGATTAATTTTAGTGCAAAAGCCAGGATTTTCATCTGTTGAATAGAATGCGAGAAAAATAAAATCCGTTTCTTTAAAAAGTTTATAATTGCTTTGTTTCTCAATGCTGTTAATGTGCTGTAAAAGAAAATGGATTCTTTGTTCAGAAGTGCATTTCAGTGCTTGTGGAATGAAAGGGCTGCACCAAAAAATAAATTAATTAATCAACAAAAGGAGAACTTTGTCATGCAGCAATTCATCTATTATACTGTACCATAAAATACGAATGCAAATTTCTCTCTACAAATTCTCCTGTTGAAATCTTTCTCTGCTTATCTTCTACATATTTTTTATAAAAACTTTTTCTTATAGAGCTGTGAGAAGTCTCTTTTATGTCATGCAGGTGTCATGATGAAACAGATATTGCCAGGTTTGTTACAAGTACGGCACTGCTCACCACTTGACACCTGAGCCAGCAGGCCATCCTTAGGGCTTCTTTCTAATCTCCATCATGTCCTTTTTGGTCTTGTAAAAATAGCTTTATCATTTCATTTCTGTTCAGCACATCTCTCTCTGCTGGTCACACAGTTTTGTCTACCACCCTGGGTCAGCACTTCTGTTTTTGATCTGCTGGATCCCTGGCTATCAAAGGCAAGATATTAAATTTTGAACAAAAGTAGAACGAAAAATCTGAAATGCCTGCCTGCAAGACACCTTGTTTCTGTAATTTTGAATTTTTCTTCAAAGTCTCAGCTTCTGAAAGAAGAAAGGGGAATAAAACAACATATAAAGAAAACAATTTTGGGTTTCTGTCTGGTACTTGTGACCTGGGTTGGCCACTGTTGGAAACAGGATACTGGGCTTGATGGACCCAGTCTCTCCCAGTTCTTATGAGAGGTGCCGGCTGACTCCCTACAGCAGGGGTCCCCAAAGTCCCTCCTTGAGGGCCAAATCCAGTCAGGTTTTCAGGATTTCCCCAATGAATTTTCATGAGATCTATGTGCTTGCACTGCTTTCAATGCATATTCATTGGGGAAATCCTGAAAACCCGACTGGATTTGGCCCTCAAGGAGGGACTTAGGCGACCCTCGCCCTACAGTATGCGCCTCTCGTGGCGAGAGGCACATCCTGTAGGCAGTCAGCCGGCACCAGTGCCTCTCCGCGCCTCTTCCCTTCCAGCACCCCCACCTGTCTGGAGAGCCTTCACATATGCACGGATGTCATCACATTGATGTCCACGCACCTACCGATGCCGTCGAGCCACGGCCACCACGTTTAGTGCGTCGTGGCTTTGCAAAGTTTGCAAGACACTGCTCCAGGGAGAGAGGTACTTTTGGAGTGGAGGAGTAGCCTAGCGGTTAGGGCTGCAGCCTCAGCACCATGAGGTTGCGGGTTCAATCCCAGTGCAATACTCCCTTACCCCAGGTACAGTAGATCGTGGGAGACTATGGGAGTTTCAAATTCGGGGAGTCTTTATTGAGATGGATATCTGTTACGAGCGCTGGATTTGAACAAAGCATTTGCTACCTTATTTTTGCTTATTTGAAGATAAGTGTTTTTTCATTTTTTCTTGACAATTATTACTGTATAAGGAAGTTTTAGGGACTGTGAGTGCTATGATGGTCCCTGTTGTACAACCAGCGCTTGTACTTTTAACGGTACTTTATGCACGGATCGGTTGGTGACTGAGCACTTCATTTATATTAATGAACATTTATTACTATTTCACAGCATATTGTGTTTTTTAGATATATATCGGTTCTATAACTTGTGGAGTATTTTCATGAAATTGACCTATTAACACAAGTAAGGTTCATAGACAACGGCGCGAAAGACAAAAGCGCGCGCCGACAATTGAGCGCAGTGTGCGCCGCCGCGCCACACTAAATTACAGTTTTTAGGGGCTCCGTCGGGGGGTTTGGTTGGGGAACCCCCCCCAGTTTACTTGATAGACATCGCGCCGGCGTTATGGGAGGTTTGGGGGGTTGTAACCCTCCACATTTTACTGTAAACTGAACTTTTTCCCTAAAAACAGGGAAAAAGTTTAGTTTTCAGTAAAATGTGGGGGGTTACAACCCCCCACAACGCGGTGCAATGTCTATTAAGTAAAGTGGGGGGTTCTCCCCCACGCCCCCCCGTCGGAGCGCTAAAAACAGTAATTTAGAGCGGTGCGGCGGCGCGCGCTGCGCTCAATTGTCTGGGCGCGCCTTTGTCCCTGCGCGCTTTTGACCTGACACCCACAAGTAATTACTATTTAACTCCTTAATATTATTGAGTTTAACATTAGATTGTGAGCCATATAGGAAAAATTCTTGAGTACCTGAATGTAAACATACTAAAAATAAATACAGTTCTTTACAGCCTTTTTCAAAGTGATAGAGTAGCTTAAGTAACATAGTAAATGACGGCAGAAAATGACCTGAACGGTCCATCCAGTCGACCCATTAGTTATTCTCATTAAGAATACAGGATTAAGGGGTCCTTCTATTAAGGCGTGCTAACCAATTTGGAACGCACTAAAGATTAGCACAAGCGAAATGCTAAGACATCCAATGCTGAGAATGATGATCTGACTGAAGTGAAATTGAGACCCCCCTGACTCTTATAACATCGTGTTTAAAATTTCATTTATTTTTACTGTTTTTTATTTATTTTGTTTTACATCTTTATTTTAAATTTTCATTAGAATTCCATTGTCTAACGGTTTTTTGGTTTCTCTCTTAATTAATTCATTTATATATATTTAGTTTTAATTCAAATAATTTTAATTTTATTTACTTTACCCACTTTATTATTGCTGGGATGTACACTTGCTTCAAAAGAATATGGCCGTAATGAGATCAATGTTTTCTATGTATTCTTGTTAGGATGCTTTATATCTCATTTACTCTATTCTTTATTTTTCCTTTCTATTATTTGCTAATTTGTTTGTCCTTAGGTACTTTAGTTAGATTGTGAGCCTTCGGGACAGTAAGGGAATTTCAAAGTACCAATTCTTTATTCATTTATCTTATTTTATTATACTCTTCAATGTATATTTCTCTGTAAACCGCTTAGAACTTAACGGATTTAGCGGTATATAAGAAATAAATTACAAATAAATTACATTACATTATATTCCATGGGCGTCTTAGCATTTAGCAGGCGCCAAATCGGTTAACGCACCTTAACAAAAAAGACCCCTAAATGAACTTGTCTCTTCTTTGCTATTTCTGGGCCTTAGACTAAAGTCCACCTGGTCTTGTCCTAGGTTCCAAGCTCACTCCAGCCTATCCAACCATCCCGTTGTTTGCGGGATATCTACCGTAAACTCTGGCCAGTAACGTCCTCATGTTCCAAGTTGGTGGAGTTCAGTTGATGCCCTCCCCAGCCCATCCTACACCGAATCACCATATACGGGACACAGCTCTTTCTCGCATTTGTTTTGTACCTCATCCCACTCTTTTCTCCAGGCCTGAATAAACTTATCTAGTCCTTTGCTCTGCTCTCTCTAGTTTTATAGATCAAGGACCCGTTCTTTGGATTTATTAGAAGTCTCATATACATTCAGGCAGTGGCGTACCTAGGGTATGTGGCACCCGGGGCCCATCATTTTTTGACACCCCCCCCCCCCCCCCCCCTCATGGAAAAATTTTTTTTTTTTTTTTTTTTTTGCAATAACCATGAAATGGAATAAATGGTCAGAATAGAAACAGGCAGTGAAAATTTTCTTTTATTGAACCTCATTTATGTAACCATTATTCCAAACATAACATAACATAAATTATGTCGGAATTGTCATGACATCAGAAGTACATATGGAGTAGTTGCAGGTGATGCTTGGGACAGTTCTGATTATGTTAGTTTGGTTTTATGTGTTTTTTGAATAGAAGGGTTTTTATTTCTTTTTTTAAGGTTTTGTAGTTTGTGGTCGAGGTCAATAGGTTGTAGAGTTGGGGGTCAAGTGTTGCAGCTCGAATGGCTAGGAGGTTGTCGAACAGTTTTTTTCTTTTGACGTTTTTGGTTGGAGGGTGTGTGAATGGTGCGTGAGTTCTCCTATGTCTGTTTGAAGTGGATTGAATTATTTAGCTGAAGAAATTAGTTACCCCCCCATTCCACACACATTAATTCTCTTCCATTTTTGTTCCCATTATAAAAAAACACTGATAAGTTCCCAGGAAAAAAATACATTAAAATAAGAAGTGAAAACAAAGGCCCCTACAGATGAGAACATAACATAAGAATAGCCTAACTGGGTCACACCAATGGTCCATCATGCCCAGTAGCCCATTCTCATGGTAGCCAATAGTGCTGCCCGATTCAGAGAAAAATATTTCATTCGATTCGATTCACCCTGTTGAATCGATTTTTCGATTAGATTCACTGTTAATGACACCGCTTTTTAAGTTTAAACAAAGTATAACAATAAATTTCACAACAACAATAAATTTCACAAAGTACTTAAAAAAAAAAATCACATTTTTCCAGAACTGATTCTCACCTTCCATCCCCAGCCCCCAAGACTTACCAGACCCCCCCTGCCGATGCATTTACTTACTGCCTGAACTGGATATTAAATCGTGGGGAAGAGAGGAGAAATGCGGGGAAAGAGCCAGCCAAAACTAGTATTTGTTGCTGCTGAGTGCACCAATCCAGGGCAAGCAGACGCTTCCCCCATGTCTTAATAACAGACAATGGACTTTTCCTCCAGGAATTTGTCCAAACCTTTCTTAAAACCAGCTACGCTATCTACTTTTAACATAACTTCTGGCCACTTCATTTTTAAGCTTAGATCTTTCCTTCCAAACAGAGACCTTGCTAGATGTCAAATACAGCACAAGGTAACTTCACATGGACTTAACTGTGCAGGAAATGAATCTCCTCATACACCCACCATATAGTGCAAAAATGTGCAAAGGTCTGTTTTTTTCTTTCGATCACTACATAGCCTAATGCCACACAAGCAGCGCTGTTACAAACATATTCTGAAGGTCAATGCTAAGGTTGACAAAGTTTCCTTCCTTGGACCAGAAGGAGATACTGACAAACCACTGGAAGAGATTCTAAAACAACTACCCAGAAATAACACCCAAAGACCCACTCAGTGTGTGAACCAGTTGAGTGGAGTGGACTAACTGGGGGTGGAAATGGGCCCAGAGTTTGCTCAGCAGAATTTCCCAGACTACCTCTTCCTCTCAACACACTGACATGCTACCACCACCACCAACACTAGGAACACCTCACCGAGTATGCCAGCAATGCTTATAAACTTTATAAAACACATTATTATATTTTCTTATAAAGCATATATTTTAACTGAACTCAGCCTTGCCATTCACAAAAATAGAAAAGTTCCCATTTCAAGCTGTCTCATGTACACTTTTCAAATCTAACATATTGTAATCACAAAACAGAAAATAAAATTATTTTTTCTACCTTTTGTTCTCTGATCAATATTCAAATCTTGTTGGTCCCAGGCTCTTGTTGTCTTGCTTGCCAGGGTCTCCTTTCTCCGTGCTAACCATCCGTCTGCCATCTCTGTTCTCCCCTTCCGTTTCCCTTCCCTCTCCCGGAGATCTGGCATCTTTCCTTTTTTTTGTCTCCATCCACAGATTCACCTTTTCTCAACTCCCCACCACCCCAGGATCCACCATCTCTCCCTTTCTGTTCCCAACTATCCTCCTATCCAGTATCTCTATCCCCCCTCCACACCCTCCCCTGTTTCCAAGTTCTCTCCCTTTCTGTTCCTTCCCTCCCTAAATCCCATTATGCACCATCTCTCTCCCACTCCTCTGTTTTTAGACCCATTATTTCTAACCCCCAAAGTCTGGCATATGCACGTATCTTTGAACCCCCCCTTCCCTCTCTCCCTCTGTGTACTTTTACACCAGGACCCCCCTCCCCCGAAGGTCTGTCCCCCCTCAGAAGGGCTACACCCCACCCCTGAAGACCTGCACCCCCCGAAGGACTTTACCTCCCACCCGAAGGTCTGTCCCCCTCTGAACGCCTAAACCCCACCCCTGAAGGCCTGCACCCTCCCCGAAGGATTGTACCCCCCACCCGAAGGTCTGTCCCCCCCTGAAGGCCTGCACCCATCCCGAAGGCCTGCACCCACCCCGAAGGCCTGCACCCACCCCGAAGGCCTGCACCCACCCCGAAGGCCTGCACCCCCGAAGGCCTGTCCCCCCCCCCTTGAAGGCCTGACCCCCCCTTGAAGGCCTGCCTGCTTGTCCCCCCTTGAAGGCCTATCCCCCCTTAAAGGTCTGCCTGTCCCACCCCCTTGTAGGCCTGTCCCCCCTTAAAGGTCTGCCTGTCCCACCCCCTTGTAGGCCTGTCCCCCCCTTGAAGGCCTGACCCCCCCCTTGAAGGCCTGCCTGCTTGTCCCCCCTTGAAGGCCTGTCCCCCCCCTTGAAGGTTGGCACCCCCCCAAAGGCCTGCACCCCCTTGAAGGCCTGTCCCACCCCCTTGTAGGCCTGTCCCCCCCTTGAAGGCCTGCCTGCTTGTCCCCCCTTGAAGGCCTGTCCCCCCCCTTGAAGGCCTGCACCCCCCCTTGAAGGTTGGCACCCCCCCAAAGGCCTGCACCCCCTTGAAGGCCTGTCCCACCCCCTTGTAGGCCTGTCCCCCCCTTGAAGGCCTGCCTGCCTGTCCCCCCCTTGAAGGCCTGCACCCCCTTGAAGGTCTGCACCCCCCCCCCCGAAGGCCTGCACCCCCCCGAAGGCCTGTCCCCCCCACTTGAAGGCCTGCCTGCCTGTCCCCCACTTGAAGGCCTGCACCCCCTTGAAGGTCGGCACCCCCCCCTGAAGGCATGCACCCCCCCTGAAGGCCTGTCCCCCCTTGAAGGCCTGTCCCCCCCCCTTGTAGGCCTGCACCCCCTTGTAGGCCTGTCCCCCCCCCCTTGTAGGCCTGTCCCCCCCTTGAAGGCCTGCCTGCCTGTCCCCCCCTTGAAGGCCTGCACCCCCTTGAAGGTCTGCACCCCCCCCGAAGACCTGCACCCCCCCTTGAAGGCCTGCCTGCCTGCCTGTCACCCCCCCTCCCCCTTGAAAGTCTGCCTGCCCGCCCGCCCGCCCCACCCTGAAGGCCTGATGCCCCGACCCACCCCGAAGGACCATTCGCCCCCCTGGCCTCCCCGCACTACCTATGAAGCAGCCGCAGCAGGATCGCGACGTCAGCTATCTTTGCGCTGCTTAGGAGCTGCTTCCTGCGCCGGGCTACCTTAAGCTACTGCCCCCCCCCCCACGCCCGAAGGACCGCTCGCCCCACTGACCTTCCAGCACACCTATGAAGCAGCCCGCAGCAGGATCGCGACGTCAGCAATCCCTCAGCTGCTTGGGCGCTGCTTCCTGCGCCGCGGTCCCGCCCCCTCCTCTGACGTCAGAGGAGGGACGGGACCGCGGCGCAGGAAGCAGCGCCCAAGCAGCTGAGGGATTGCTGACGTCGCGATCCTGCTGCGGGCTGCTTCATAGGTGTGCTGGAAGGTCAGTGGGGCGAGCGGTCCTTCGGGCGTGGGGGGGGACTGAGCGGCAAGGCCGGGAACACCCCCTCAGGGCTGGTACCCGGGGCGGCCCGCCCCCCCCTAGGTACGCCACTGCATTCAGGGAATCATTATCTTTAATCTCTTCGGATTTTTTGACGTGTAAATAAGCAAATTTATCTTGTAGTGCATTGTACTTTTATTGTCAGGTCTCATAAGTAATTGTTTCATTATAATTTTGAAATGGGGTCTATCATGAATTAGCTGATTCTTTCTCAACCCTCATACTTTCATCTGGCATAAATTTCAAATAAAACCATAAAGGGAGTTAGAAAGCCATCATTTTAATTAGATTTTTGGGACATATTTGGGAGGGATGTGGAGGCCAGTGCTAGTGAAAGGGTTGAGGGGTCAGTTGAGAACACCAGGGGGGGGTGAGGAAGTTGCTGACAGATTGCCTACACTCAACTCGATCCTGGAGTACCCCTTTGCTGGTCAGGTTTTCAGGATATCCCCAATGAATGTGCATAAACTTGATTTGCATACACTGCCTCCATTATATGCAAATTTCTTTCATGCATATTCATTGTGGATATCCTAAAAACCTGATGGGCAGTGGGGTAATACAGGACTGAGTTGAGAAACACTGGTCTACATCTCAACAAAGTAGATGAATGTCAGGGGAGGCCAACTGGTTGGAGATGATAATGTTGATCTACCGTCATTTGTTGCGTTATCGTTGCTCGAGCAGAACATTGGGAAGCTTGGGTACTGCATTTGCTCTACTACTCACTGATTTGATGGTTGCAGAACAAGTCTCGTGCAGTGGTTAAAGGGCTTCAAAGTAGTGTAATAAAAAGAAACAGAATGAGTAAATAAACTTCGTCGTCATTCACACGGGATAATTTCCAGACTAAAACCTTGTGGTTTGGGCTGACCCTTCTTGACAGGCTTAGCTAAAAATTAATTTGTTGTTAGCTTGGATGCCTTGCACAGAGCTTCCCTGGCAGGCACCGTAGCCGACAGCAGTGTGTTTTCTCTAGGAGTGTGAAAGGTAGGCTTGTGATTTGCTGCCACGGTAGTCATTTTCGGTCTGGTAATATTGTTTATGAACTGATGTTGTTATGGTGTTAATCATTCATCATCTTAATCCTTGTTCCACAAATGCCTCCCACTTGAGGCCAAGAGCGGGTGGAAAAATAGACTTGTTATTAACCTGAGTTGAAACCATAATGGCTTTTTGAATGTCTTCATTCAGAGATGCATTCATAGTAAATATTAATGCTAGCTCTTAAGCAACAGACTTTTAACTAAATTGTCCATCAAGCAGAGGGTTCCGTTTCTAAAGCAATACCGGATGTATGGTATGGTATATCTTGCCAAATATCACTTCATAATTTACTGTTATACAAATAATAACCCTGGCATCTCCTGGCCAGATCCATGTAGCATGCAGAAGAGAGTATCATAGCTGCTTGAACAAGCATTCAAAGCAGTTCAGTTAGAGTTTTAACCTCTAGTTAGTGCAATGGTTCCCAGCCCTGTCCTGAGGGACCCCCAGCCAGTCGGGTTTTCAAGGTATCCCTAATGAATATGCATGAGAAAGATTTGCATACCTGTCACTTCCATTATATGCAAATCTCTCTTATGCATATTCATTAAACAACATCCAAAGAAGCTATTAATGCAAATTCTTAAAACATTTTATTGAATATCATACCAAGTATATAAATATTAAATTTTATCAATAATTAACAAACAACATCACCGTTCATCCATACAACATACATTCAAAGCCCTCCCAATCTATATAAATCACTGGGATCATTTAAAACTCCTAAAAAGTCCATATGTATCACCCATATAAATGGGTGTACAGTATTTGTAACCAGCCAAACTTTTCACATCTCCATTACTCCACGATTTTTCAGTGCAGTTCACTTTCCATACGTCCAGTTGTAGGCAGCTAGATCAATCAAGCCTGACACAGTTCCGTGTTTCGTCAATAGGCGTCTTCAGGAGCTTCGATTGCTAAATTCTTCTAACATTCTTGTCATTCATTATATTGTTTATAAAGGCAGCTTACAGCGATGAGCCATCCAAACCTGGATCTTTCAACAGCAAAAATGCTGTGGGACCAACTCTCTAGTTCAGCTGGTTTGGGGATGCTGTGGAGGTGGTGTTAACATGTTTACAACCCCAGGGGGAGAGGATAAAGGAGTGAGTCATGGTCATCACTCAAGAGTGACACCTAGTGGCGAATGAAGACTTTTGGTTATATGGAGGTAGGCATGGATCCCATGTGCTATGCACACATACATATGTCTAAAATACAATTAATTAGTCCTGAGCTATCTTTGTCAAGAACTGTTTATCACACTGACGTCATCCTCGCAGGTTAAAATTCTTGGTTATCTTACCTTCCTCCTCTCCTCCCTTCACCTCATTAAAACTTGCAAACAAACCTGTTAAAAATAGTCCATGCCTTTGCTGCACTGCAAATAGTTTATTCACTGTGTGCAGGATCTGATTTTGATTAGCTCTGAGTAAGTTAAATACTGGTGCTCTTCACCATATTGAATAAAATAAGCTCGGTGTTAACAAAAATAAAAAAATCTCATTGTATACAGTGAGCTGTGAAGTAAAATATATAAAAATGTATAAATACTTTCCACTTGTCTTGTCGGAACCATCCACCTTGTATTGACAGCAGTTGCAAATGTGCTTCTTCACTTGAAATAGTATGTAGGTGATATTGTTTTGCATATGGATAACAGAGGAAGCTCTTTGGAGGACAGCATTTTGTATGCTAAAGTGTTTTTGGATTTCTTTTTTTTATAATTGTCTGAGGTTCTGGCATGTAAAGGTAGGTACAAAGAAATCATAGTGACTGCTTTTACACGGCGTCTGTGTAGGCATTTTCTTTAGCGAATAGGCGGTGTGGAGGCAGGACCAACACACATGCTCATGTTTTTAAACTAAACACGTGCTAATTTTTAACAACGCATAATTAAACTGACCTCTTAGCAGGTGTCTCTACTTTCTAATCTAATCTAATCTAAACCTTAAGTTTATATACCGCATCATCTCCATGAGTATGGAGCTCGACACGGTTTACAAGAACTTAAATAATAGGTAGAGAAGAAGAAAAAGGTTTACATGAACTTATGTGTAGAAGGGAAGAGAAAAAGGGGGGGAGGATAGAGTTACAATTTGGTGAAAAGCCAAGTTTTCAGTTGTTTGCGGAATAGTTGAAGGGAGCCCAGGTTCCGCAACGGGATGGTGAGGTCTTTCCCTGTGGTAATTTTATAAAGGGACAGAGGGAGGGTGTGATCTAGTGGAACCTGAGCTCCCTCCATTTATTCCGCAAGCAACTGAAAACTTGGCTCTTCTCTAACATGTAAATTCTATTTTCCCCTTTACTCTTCCACTCTATTTATAAACTTATGTAAACCTTTTCCTGTCCCTTCTTATATTTTAAGTTCTTGTAAACCGTGCCGAGCTCTACTTCCGTGGAGAGGATGCGGTATATAAACTTAAGGTTTAGTTTAGTTTAAAGCAATGGACTTAGAACCCTGGAATCCAGGGTTCAAATCTCATTTCTGCCACTAATTCTTTGTGACCCTGAGAAAGTTACTTGGTTCATTCTGTATAGGGCTTACATTTAGACGCTGGGAAAGTGAGCGTTATTCTACAATGAAAAATACGTGTGCATACTTTTCATTATAGAACAGTGGATAAGTATGCATTGACATGCATCCATCTAGGTGGCTCTCCCCCCCTCCCCCTTCCCCACCCCACACACACTCGCACTCATGGACCTGGTGTACATGTGGAAGCCTAAATATGCCACATGCTCAGGTATATACAGGTGTTCTGTAAACTACGCGCACATAGTCTTGATATTCCATTAACCATAGGCCGGGACGTACATTAAGATCTCTGCAGGATAATACAGTAGATTGGTTTTACCATCTGTATCTAGAACTAGGGTTCTTTAATAAAAGCACGCGGGACATTGGTGCACCGAAAGTCCCACGCAGGACTTCTGTGCGCCGCCTAAAAACTGTTCCTGTTACCACTGTGAGTGGGGATCTTGGGGTCCCCCCCAGTAAAGTGACAAATGTTCATGCTCACGTTGGAGGGGGAGGGAACTCCCCCACTACACTGTAAGCTGCCCCTCCCCCTATTACATTGTAAACTGTCATTTTCCTTCGGTTTTCAGGTAATCAACAGTTTTCAGTGGGGGAGTCCCTCCCCCCCCCCCCCACACCCCTCTGAGCACTAGCAGTAAGAGTTTTTAGGCGGTGTGCAGAAGTCCTGTGCGCAATTGTCAGCGTGACGATCTCCCGTGCAGTTTTGATGTGTCACCAGAACTAGATGGGAATCAACTCGGCAATAAGGCATTCTGGTTTTTTAGCTCCTAGCCTTTGGAATCAACTTCCAAGTTTGCTTCGTACAGAAGTTAATCATAAAACTTTAAAAAGTTATTAAAAACACATTTCTTTCAACAAACTTTTGGGATTGACTCTCTTCCAAATGACCATATTCACTAGCTGAGAGGTTCTCAGGCAATTAGACTATAATATGATACTGTTTTATTGAGTTGTCGATTTGTTTGTATTCTGTAATGTATACCTAGTATAGATCTTTTTTATATGTTATGGAGTTCTTTTCCGTTTTCTATATATTTTCTATGTAAACCACCAAGAACTGTTACTAGATTTGGCAGATTATCAAGTTTCAAGTTTAATATATCTCTTGATTAATCGCTTAGTCAGATTTCAAAGCGATGAACAATTCAAAATACATTCATTAGCAATTACAAAGTAAACAATACAATACAAACTTTGAATAGTAACATTAGGTTAAAAACTAGGACATCATTTAAAAAAAAACAAAAAAACATAAGGAGGGAAGGGATAGCAAAATACAACTAGGAAAGGTAAAACAATACAAAGGAAAAGTATAATAGGAAGACATATTAAAACATAGTTTAATAATATGTAATCTGTGGCCTAGGGGTTACTAAAAGCATCTTTAAAAAGAAAGGTTTCACATTTTAATAAACATAAACATATTGAGAAGGCTTGGGGAAATCCACTGTTAATTCCTAGGATAAGTAGCATAAAATCTGTTTTACTACTTGGGATCTAGCTGGGTACTTGGGACCTGTGTTGCCTACTGTTGGAAACAGGATACTGGACTTGATGGACCTTTGGTCTATCCCAGTATGGCAGCTCTTATGTTCTGATGCGAGCCAATCAAGCCATTGTGACATCACTGCTGAGGTTGGCTCTTAGGCATTATGACATCACAATCTCAGCTCTGGAATGTTGCTACTCTTTGGGTTTCTATCAGGTACTTGGGACTTGGTTTAGCCACTGTTGGAAACAGGATATTGGGCTTGATGGACCTTTGGTCTGACCCAGTATGGCAATTCTTGTGCGAGCCAAGTGTAGGACAATCAAGCCATTGTGACATCACTGCTGAGGTTGGCTCTTAGGCATTGGTGGAATGAGGCATTATGACATCACAATCTCAGCTCTGGAATGTTCCTACTCTTTGGGTTTCTGTCTGGTATTTGGAACCTGGGTTGGCCACTGTTGGAAACAGGATACTGGACTTGATGGACCTTCAGTCTGTCCCAGTATGGCAACTCTTATGTTCTTATGACCTTCCCAGATCAATGCCATTTTGAAGACGGGTGCCTTAGAATTTGCATTTCTTGCCTAAGTGCTTTTTATAAAATTATCCTTTTATCAAAACCCAACAACATGGAGGAAGCAATCCTTTATAGATTTTTTTGTTGTTGTTGTTGTTTTTATTTGTTTATTTTTACATAACTCACAGCATTTTTGTGTCGACAATTTCTGGTTTGTAGAAGTCTATGGGTAACAAGCCCAAAGTAAATGCTTCAGCTGCATTTTTGTGGTATTTGCTTTCTAGATCAGCTCATGCCAAAAAGCAGAACAGAATTTAATGCAGGCTCCTGATTCTAATTTGAGAATAAAAAATTGGGTTTCCATAAAAGAAAATGTAGCAGTAATTTATTCCAGTAAAAAGAACAGATAGGAAATAAGATAAATATATAAGCATCATATCTTTGACTGAAATGAGCCCACACCAAGAGAGTCAAAGACCTGAAAATAAAATGAAAAATCTTAAGGAAAATTAGGTTTAATGTCGCACACCAAAAAGCTAAATGATGCCAGCTCTGTTTGGAAGGAATCCTAGAGCAGGATTATCATACGTTGTCTGGATTGACCTGAATATGTTCTCTTTTTAGAGGACTGTCCGGGTGTCCACATGGTTTTCTAAAACCTGGAAATTTGTCCAGGTTTTGGACTCTCCAGCCTAAATTTTCTTCTTTTCTTCAGGCGGGCAAGGGGGGGGATCACCCACAGGTGGGAGCCATATCATTTGCAGTCCTGCCGCAGGTACAAGTGGTCCAGAGGTAAGTTATGAGCTGTTGGAGGTGGCAAGAAAGACCCCGGCTCTGCCTGAGCTCAGGACTGCATATGGAGGGTGACTGGTGCATGCCATCATCATGAACATGTCTATGTCTATGTGGCCTTGAGCTCAGGCAGAGCCAGGGCATTTCCTGCCGCTTCCAGCTTCTCGCAATCTACCTCTGGACCGCTGGTACCCATGGCTTCCACCTGCAGGTAACCCCCACAGCCATTATAGATACCCATACCATGGGGGGAGAGGAGAGGAAAGGAGAGAGGAGACAAGTTGACTTGGTTTTTGTGGGGATGGAGCTGAGGGAGGGACAGGGTGAACCTGGGGAGTGGAGCCACGTGTCCTCTTTTTTTGTTTGTTTGTTTTTTAACTTGAAAAATATGGTAACCCTATCCTAGAGTATTCTTCTTCAACCTTTTTACACCTAGGGACCAGCGGAAATAAAATAATTATTTCTTGGACCGGCAAACTAATAAGACTGAAATTTTCAAAAACCCCATCGCCACCCCGTCCCCGCGAACTCGGTCCCGTTAACCATCTGATCCCATCCGCACAAGCCTCAAATAGTTATGATTTTATATTGAACATATTTTATTAAAGTATAAAAAGAAACAATATTCTGTACAATTGTCATTTTATAAATATAAATAACGCAAGGCAAGGATCAACAAAACCCCCGTCTCCCCTCCCCTTCACATATATCCCCTCTACTATCAAGAAAACTGAATAAGCCAAATTATTACAGAATGCTACACAAATATCATGCTAACAGAATACCGCAGTCACACATGGCAGGAATGGTGTTAGGAGGAGTGCAACTAGGGCAACTGGTCAGAGAGAGCCCTAAGCCAGCTGGAAGCTAAAGAAGCACTGCCTGGGCTTTGCACTCCCCAGTTATGTCCAATATCAGCTCTAGCAGGATACATATTTTAAATCTGATATATTCTAATCACAAGATAGAAATAAAATTATTTTTTTCTACCTTTTGTCGTCTCTGGTTTCTGCTTTCATTGTCTTTTCACTCTTTTCCATCCAGCGTCTGCCCCTTCCATCCACTGTCTGCCCTCTCCCCCTCCCATATGATATCTGCGTTCTTTCTATGCCCCTCTCTCCTACACCAGATCTAGCATCTTTGTCCCTCTTTCCTTATTTCTCTTCTGACCCCCTTCCCAGCATCAATCTCTCTCTACTTTGTCATTCCTCTGTCTCTCCCCTTTCCCTCATCTGATCTCTCCATTCCATCCTGACTCCTTCCCCTCCTCTAATCTCCCTGCCAGCTGTTTCCTTCCAATTTTCTTCCTCCCCTGTCCAGCAGTACCTTCTCCCTTTCTTCCTCCCCTTGTCCAACAGTAACTCTCTTCCTTTCCCTTTCCTTTCTCCCCTGTCAGCAGTATCCCCTTCCCCTCCCTTGTCCAGGAGTACCCCTTCTCCCTTTCCTCCTCCCCTTATCCAACATAACTCTTATCCTTTCCCTTCTCCCCTGTCAGCAATACCCCCTTCTCCCTTCCTTCCTTCCCTCTCCAGCAAATGTTTCCTCTATGTAGGCTAGGAGCAGCTCTGTGTGCTTTTAACTTCGGCACACAGCTGCTCCTAAGCAGTATTTTAGCCACGGTTTCATGAGGCAGCCTCGGGGCCTTTGGTAGGCCGGCCCACATCGCATCATCGAAGCGGGCCGGCCTAGCAAAGGCCCCGAGGCTGTCTCATCAAACTGCAGCTAAAATACTGCTTAGGGGCAGCTGTGTGCCAAAGTTAAAAGCACACAGAGCTACCGCTGCTGGTCTGGGAATGCGGAGACAAAGGCAGAAGCAGGAGACATATGCGGCAGGAGTCCCGGCATAGCAACGGCAACAGGAAGTTGCATGTCAGCTGATGCCAGAACCTTTTGTTGTGGCGGGGACCTGAATCCTTCACGGACTGGCAAGATTTTTTTGCGGACCGGCACCAGTCCGCAGACCGGCGGTTGAAGAACTGGGTCCTAGAGGATCTTCCAAAGAACAATCAAAACAAAAACAAAAAAACCCAAGCCCCGCTACAAGCAAAAATTTCAATAAATGCACATATGCAGCTATGATTTTTTTTTCCAAGAAAGAGAAAGTCAGCACATAAGAGAGTATAGGACAATTAAGCCTGTTGTGACATCACTGGTGAGGTTGGCTCTCAAGCATTGGTGGAATGAGGCATTATGACATCACAATCTCAGGTCTGGAATGTTGCTACTCTTTGGGTTTCTAACAGGTTCAGCTTGCTGCTCCTTGGGTTTTGGTCAGGTACTAGGGACCTGGATTGACCACCGTGAGAACAGGCTACTGGGCTTGATGGACCATTGGTCTGATCCAGTAAGGCTGTTCTTATGTTCTTAGTAATTCTTGATTTTAAAAAAACGCTCAAGTGTTGTTCTAGAGCACACATGTCAAACACAAGGCCCGGGGGCTGAATCTGGCCCACCTAACCGTTTTATATGGCCCGCGGAGATTGTACCACATCTATGCATGTGATCATGCAGCCCCAGTCCCGGGGGTGCTCCAAGCTGCTCACCACACTGCCTCAGTACCCATTTGCAGGCAGAAGGCCCCAGTCCCAGTGAAAAAGCTGTTGGAGCAGGGCAAGTGCCTGACCGGGTGTCTGAGGGTGAAGAAGCATCTATACTTCTATTAAGACTAAGTATCTTAAGAAAAAATGTGGCCCATGACTTAGCCTGTGTTTTAGATTTCGGCCCCTTATGTGATTGAGTTTGACACTAGAGAATGACACGGTGACAAAATTCATCACCGTTCCCGTCTCCGTGGATAACCACGAGAAATAATCCCATGTCATTTTTTAGTGTCTATTTCAGCCTCAGTCCTTCTACACCAGCATTCTTCAAAGCAAAGCTTGAGGGTCAGTGGTTGTGGCCATTCATACTCTGATTTTTATGGGAGCCAAGGATAATGAAGTCATTGTGACATCACTGATGTGATTGGCTCTTAGGCACTGGTGGAATGAGGCATTATGACATCACAATATCTGCTCTGGAATGTTGCTGCTCAATCTCAGCATTCTTCAAAGCAAAGCTTGCGGGTCAGTGGTTGTGGCCATTCATACTCTGATTCGTTCCTCTCTCCTTAAAGAATGACATGAAGATAGTTTCCCACGGTTATCCGCGGGGGCGGGGACGGTGATGAATTTTGTCACCGTGTCATTCTCTATTTGACACCCCTGGTCCAGAGTACTGTCTTTATGAATCAGTGGCCGGCTACGGAGCTTATTTTAGGAACTTTATCCCGTTGCAGGTGGCGTGAAAGGTGGAAAACTCACCCTGGCTCCAACCTGGCACCTTTTTCTTAAGGAAGTTACTAATGTCCAGATGCTTTGTTACACTATGGAAATAGTTCTTACTGCGTCCTCTGGGGCAGTGATTCTTAATACCTGTCCTGGGGGACCCCCAGCCCGTCAGGTTTTCAAGATATCCCAAATGAATATACATAAGGTAGATTCACTCATTCATTTTGATTTTTAGCCCGTCCTCCCAAAAGAGCCAAATACAGGAGAAAGGGCTGTGGCTCACTGATTGAGCAGCTGCCTCTGCACCCAGATGTTGTGAGATCAAATCCCGGTGCTGCTCCTTGTGACCCTAGCCAAGTCACTTAATCCTCCAGTGCCCACTGCTTTGAGTGTCAGCTTTGAGGCGATATATAAGTCACAGTAGAACAATTCCTCACTCAGAAGGGAAATCTTTCGGAATTATGGTGAAGATATTCTTCTTATACAAAATTCCAATCCGACAACTTCAGTAAATTCTTAATCAATTTCTTTATTATGTAGAGACGGGACCCGTTTCACCTCAAAAGGCTTTTTCATAGGGTTCCAAGGGGAGCACTCAGTCATGTGTCCTCTCACTCTCAAGGCAGGAACCCTATGAAAAAGCCTTTTGAGGCGAAACGGGTCCCGTCTCTACATAATAAAGAAATTGATTAAGAATTTACTGAAGTTGTCGGATTGGAATTTTGTATAAGAAGAATATCTTCACCATAATTCCGAAAGATTTCCCTTCTGAGTGAGGAATTGTTCTACTTCCAACTTACCTAGCCTCCCAAATCCTCACCAACTGCCCAAAAAAGATCTCCTGCAGAGCTAACCTCTTTACTTATCCATCCTTGAAATCATGTCACTACAAGAAGTACCTAAACAGAATGCTTTCATTCCAGGCTGCCAAACTGAACACATGGCTAGCAAAACCAATACCCGAGGCCACATCATACACTGACTTCAGAAAGTCTCTGAAGACCCGTCTCTTCAACACCACCTAGTCTTCCCCCTCTACCAGTTCTATTCCCCCCCCCCCGAATGCCCACCCCTACCCTTCCTTCCTCCTCCAACGCTTATTGCTGTGCTCCTCTCTTACTCACATTGTATATATCCTCCCGTAATACAGCGTTGAACTCTTGTATCCTGTTCTTTTGAAATATTCTGTATCTTATTATAAACATCCTGTACCGGTTCACTCTGTAATTTACTTTATCTTATTGTAAACCTCCCCGGTACCTGCTCACTTTGTATCATCCTGTACCGCATTGTAAACATCTCCTGTTCCTGCTCACTTTGTAATATCCTTTTCTTCTGTAAACTTCCCCCAATATCTCATGCACATTGTAATTTCCTGTATCTTATTCATTGTAATATCCGACTTCTCACGCATATTCTCACTCACTAAGCTTATGTATCTCAAATCCCTGGTTTTAATACCTAACTTATATCCTGTTCCAACATATGTATCTTGTTGTAAACATATGTCTCCTGCTGTAAACACTGCACCCTTTCCCGGCACGATCCTCTTTGTAAACCGCTTCAAACTTAGGGTATAGCGATATATAAGAAATAAAATTATTATTATTATTATTATTACTGTGACGTTGTTCTTTACCTCACCTTCCGTCTTTATCTGTGTTGCATTAGCGATATATAAGTCCCCATTCCAATTCGCTTACATACACAGTATAGGTCAGAGACAAGACAAACAAGCACCTAATACTTGGTAACATCTTACACTAGGTGCATGGCATTGGTCAGGGAAGACAAGTATGATATTTGAGGTCATGGTTACGTAAAAAGTAAGGTTTTCATGGCCTTCCTAAAGTTCATAAATTTGGGGGAGGGGGAACACAAGGTTCCACAGTTTCGGTGTGAAATGCCACTATGTGTGTCTGCAGGCTGATTCTGTTTTCAGGGAGCGACCAGGGTGTAAGGCCAGTCGACTCTCTCCTTGGGACCTTAAGGGTTATCCAGGGGTGTAGATTGGTAGCTTGGGTATCATTTAGCCTGGTACGTGATTTGCATTCCTTTGACCTCTATTCTATGTAAATCTGCCTCATGCATATTCATTAAGGATATCTTTGAAAACCCTACTGGCCGGGGGGGTCCCGCAGGACAGGTTTAAGAACCAGTGCTAAGGGGCATACCTTTGGGAAATGTGCCAGTAGCTAGAACCACTGCTGATGCAGAAGTAAGCCGCTTCTGAAAAGCCTGTTGCAAATCCACTTTGCGGTGTCTAGGCCGGGCCATGTTTGACAGACAGCAGAAGTCATTACTCTCTTTCAGCACTGCTGTCCCTCTCCTTTCCTCCACGATTTTTTTCATGTTCTGCTCCTGATTAAGCTGCCAATCATTCCCTGCTTCCATTTTTCCTCCTCTGTTTGTTCTTTTTCTGATAAGTTGCCAGTCATTCCCTCCCCGCGAGTTCTCTCCCCAAAATATCCCCAGAGCTGTAACCTGGAGACCAGCTGCTGTTGCTGTGTTTTAAATCTTTGATTCTGACTATGTGTCAGGATCCAGAATAGAAAAGGGTTAGAGTTCTGCAGAGCATCCCTACGTCATTGTCCCCTTTTGAGTTCAGATTACTCTGATCTGGGGTCGATTTGACGTGCGATTCGTTTTTAGCCCCTCTTAAGTAACACTTGCCCTGAAAAATATATTTAAAGCAGGTGAACTGTCAAAGCTCTGTTTTAAATAAATGATTCAGCAGCATGACAAACACCGTCCTAAGTGATCATTTTTTCCCCCCGTTCTGATATGCACTTCGGGCCTTAACCTGAGTAAAAACTGTTCTTCTTCCAATTTAACCTCTTCCTGACTTTATTACACCTAATTAAAATCAAGTGCTGAGAGGCACCAGATGCCTGCGCTGTTCAGGTGGAAGCCCAGGTCACGCAAAGTGCGGATTAAGTGTAAAGAGCTGATGGGTGGCCATAGTAACCAGCGTATGCCTTTTAATGCCAGACACATTGAAATAAGAAATGCCGTGACAGTTATTTAGAGACAACTTAAATTTAGTTGTCCAAGATTAGGTATTCCCAGGAGGTATTTTACCCTCCTTGTCCAATCCATCATCCTCTCCAGATTTGACTATTGCAACTCTATCTACTTAAGCCTAACTAAGAAAAACCTCCACAGACTCCAACGGATTCAGAATGCCGCGGCCAAGCTCATCTTCACTAAAAGTAAATTTGACCATGTCTCCCCGCTGCTGGCCAAGCTCCACTGGCTTCCGATAATCGCCAGGGTCCACTATAAATGCACCTGTTTAACTTTCAAAATCCTATATGGTATCCTCCCTCCCTTTATCCCTCTTTCTTGGAATTCCTCAAACCCTAATACCACCAGATCCTCCCACAAATTAAAACTATCCTTCCCCTCGCTAAAAGGCATTTCCCACACAGGAAAGCTAGGGACCTCCCTCCACTTCAAAATCACTGAGCTCTGGAACAACCTTACCTCCCCTCTTCGGAACTTGAGCTCTCTCCAAGTTTTCCGCAAACATCTGAAAACCTGGCTTTTCTCAAAAAATGTAAGTCTCCCTCCAATTTAGGAATCAAGGAAACTCTTATATCTTGGCATCCCAAGTCCTCTAAATTTTCTTCACACTTCTACCTCTAACCCTCTGTTTTAGTTCCTTCCTATTTCTCCTACTGTAAACGTGGAGATGATGCGGTATACAAACCTAAGGATTAGATTAGATTAGATTAGATTAGGCTGGAGGGCTAAAGCTAGCAGAGAAAATTGCCATCATAAATTTCATATTCAGAATATATGTAGGCAGTTTACTGATCTGTTGTTTATGCCTGCACTGCTGAGCTATGGGGGATGGTACTGACTTTTAGCACTCCGCCACTTAACACCACTAGGTGGTGCTATTCTACACAGCTCATCAGCACCAGAAGGCAGGAGAATGTATCCTTCCTGCTTGCAGATGGGAGACTTCCTGATTCCAAAAAAGACAATGAAGGCAACCTCCGGATGCTACAGTGCTTTATTCATTCAAATAGAGACTCGACACCTTCGTGTTTCGGCCAAAGCGGCCTGCTTCAGGAGTGTAACCAGACGGTTAAAGCTCATAAATCGCTCTCTCTTGACAAGTCTTAATGCAATGAGGCTTTATGAAATTCAAAATTATGTATCGCACCAAGAAGTAATGAATGCTATTGTCTCCTCGATCTTGGCCCTCAACAGGTAAGATTCCAGTAAGATGGGCCTTTCATAGACTTGGGGGTGAAAAGAGAGGGAAGGACCGGCTTGGAGTGCTGAGGTCTTTACTTTTAGAACAGAGCATGGGCGGTGGGGGAGGAATCTTGTCATCTTTTCAAACACTATCGAATGTCCACCTTGACTGGCCAGATATTTTTCCAGCTGAGTTACTAAGAAGTAGATTTTTTATCCTAAACTTGAGTGACTAAGACAGGGGCTCCAGTGGTTTTTGAAGATTGCCCCATAGGGAATAAAGTTGTAGAACTGAAAACTATTTACAGTCTGGAATCATGGGCAGGAGAAGGAAGAGAACTGAGAAAGGTACTTCCAGAATTTTCTCTGTCTGTCCCGGTGAGCTCACAGTCGATCTGGGGGAATTAAGTGACTTGAACTGCAAAGTTGTAACCCCACAACTGTTAAACTGTAACCCATTCTGAGCTCTTCGGAGAGGACAGCATAGAAATCTAAATTGTATTATTTATTTGTTTCTTTATTCCATTTTCTCTACCGTTCTACCAGGGGAGCTCAGAACGGTTTACATGAATTTATTCAGGTACTCAAGCATTTTTCCCTGTCACGGTGGGCTCACAATCTATCTCATGTACCTGGGGCAATGGGGGGGGATTAAGTGGCTTGCCCAGGGTCACAAGGAACAGCGTGAATGCTTGAGGCTGTAGCTTTAACCACTGCACCATTCTAGAAATCAAAATGTAGTAAAAGAGAGCCAAGTCTAGGACAATGAAGCCATTATGACATCACTGATGAGGTTGGCTCTTATTGGTGGAATGAGGTATTATGATGTCACAATGCCAGCTCTGGTGACCAGACAGAAACTTTTCACACTATTTATTCAATTTCCTCTACTGTTCTCCCAGGGGAGCTCAGAACGGTTTACATTAATTTATTCAGGTACTCAAGCATTTTTCCCTGTCTCGGTGGGCTCACAATCTATCTCATGTACCTGGAGCAATGGGGGGGATTAAGTGACTTGCCTAGGGTCACAAGGAGCAGTGCAGGGTTTTAACCCAGAACCCCAGGGTGTTGCGGCTGTAGCTTTAACCACTGCGCCACACTCTCCTCCTGGTGGGGGGAGGATGTCTGCTGGATACACACATACACACACAAATTCAGTAGTAAGCGCAGCAGACACTCCCCTCTCCCATTAGTGTATATCTTGCATGCACTAATTGGGGGGAGGGGATGCCTGCCTGTGTATGAAGAAAACGAACATGCCAGCCCGCATCTGCTGTTCTGCACATAAATATTGGCCAAGCAAAAACATCTTACACGTGACATTGTTGTGAGGCCGACTATTGATACACAGGACATCAGGCAGCAGATGGGTGCCGCTGCTTTAATTTTTGTTCAGACACACACACTTTTACCGTTTTCCTCCCGTCTCTTTTGAAGTGGCAGGTGTTGCACTGGATGGAGGGAAAAAAAAGAAAAGAAAACCAAGTCATTTTAAATTGCAAAACTGGCATGAAATCCTCTCCTGTTGGCAAAAAAAAAAACAAACAACCCTTTTTGCGTTCAGCATGTGTTTAAAGCAAAATTCTTAATGGCCGCCTTCATTTTAATGCTGCGTGTGCCTGTGTCTTCTCTGGAAATTAATACCCACGCTCACTACTGCTACTAATTATCACTTGTATAGCACTGAAAGGCATTCACAGTAATGAACATTTGACATTTAATAGACAGTCCTTGCTCAGAAGAGCTTACAATCTAACTTGGACAGACAGACATGATACATAGGGTTGGGGATGCAGAACCTAAGGTGAGAGGAGTTAAGAGTCGAAAGCGCTCTCGAAGAGGTGGGCTTTTAACTGGGCCTTGAACACTGACAGAGACGGAGCCCGCCATAGGGATTCGAGCAGTTTGTTCCAGGCATATGGTGCAGCAAGATAGAAGGGATGGAATCAGAAGTTGGTAGAGGAGGAGAAGGACACAGATAGGAGGGACTTGGGGGAGGGAACATAGGAGGAGATAAGTGAAGAGAGAGAGTGAGGGGCAGGTGAGTGAATGCATTTGTAGATCAGTAAGAGGAGTTTTTACGGTACTCCTTTCTGTATTGTTTGGCCAATAGCATCCATGTTCAGTCTGCAGTGAACACACATTGAAGTTTGCAATAACTTTCTGCATCCCAGAGCAGTGAGCCCTGGAGGATTCCAGGTGAGCCCCGAGATGCCGGTGCCAGCTGACTGCTTGCACAACGTCTCTTGCGGTGAGGCACATCCTGTAGTCAGCAGGCGCCTGTGCCTCTGCTCCTTTTGCAACCCCCACAAACCCCCCTCCCCACCAGCGGCAAGAGGAGGCTCAGGGCCGCAGCTGGAGGAAATCCATGCATGTACAGATGTCGACGTGATGACTTCACACACGTGTGTGACAATATTGCGTTGATGTCTGTGCATTTCCAGGTGCCCTCCTGCTTAAAAAGTTTTCAACGCACTGTTCCGAAGAGTAGGCAGCTCTGCAATAAGCCTACATTTTAATATGGTTTTATGGCTGAAAGTTGACCAGAGGCCCTGTCTGATCGTCTACCACCTCCCTCGCTACGTGAAAGGAAAAATGTTTGGTTGAGGCCAGGTCTGTGTCTGCCTGCTTCTTCCTACAGAGAGACTGTAAAAACCCTCCTCACACAGGAGGACCAAGTACTTTTGACCCGAGCTTGTGTGAAGAAATGGTCCCATCTTGTGGACCCTGCAGAAACTGCATCTCTAGAGACTGAGTTTCCGTAGAGTCTTCATTTAAAGGGCCAGTGTGCCACAAACGGACACAAGGGAGGGTAATTCTATTATTTTGCACCTAAATATAGTCACAGGGATTTTCAAGGCTGTGTGGACAAATAGTAACGTTAGTAAATGGCAGAAGATAAAGATCTGAATGGTCCATCCAGCCTGCCCTATATTCACAATTTCACGATTAAATTAAAATGTCCCTTTTCTTTGTGATTTTTGGTCCTTAGAAGTCTACCCCGTACTGTCCTTAGGTTCCAACTACTGGAGGTGCCATTGAAGCTCATTCCAGCCTATCCAGACCATCTCCTCTGCTGGATTCAGACTGTGAAAGATTCCTCGTTTATATTCTAATTAGCAATCCTCTGTGTTCATCTCATGCTTTTTTGAATTCCATCACAGTTTTCCTCTCCACCACCTCCCTCTTGAGGGCATTCTAGACATCTACCACCCTCTCCGTGAAAAAGAATTTCCTAACATCACTCCTAAGTCTTTCTCCCTGCAACCTCAAATTATGCCCTCTAGTTTTACCATTTACCTTCTCTGGAAAAGATTTGGTCCTCTATTAATACCTTTGAAATATTTAAATGTCTTTATTGTATCTCCCCTGTCCCTCCTCTCCTCCAGAGTATTCAAGTTGAGGTCTTCTAGTGAGGAAGCCATGCTGCCTTCCACTCTTCAGCTCATAGGATATATCTGAGTGCTGAAATTTGCTCTGGAACTCAAGACAATTGTAAACTAGTCGGTTAACTTCTTTTTAAAGTGAAATGCCCTAGCAGCTGAGGGGCTTTAAAACACTCTACAGGATTTGGCCAGACCAATGTTGATCAGTTGCTTTCTAGCTGGTGGATTACCATAAAGAAAATTTCTCCTTTCTAAGTATATTAAAGAGGGGAAGGGAAAGGTTGTCTAAAGTATTTGTTTATCTTTGTTCCTTATTCATGATGTGCTTGTCTAAAGAATTAATTAGGAAAAGTCCTTAAACATAATAGCCTTACTGGGTCAGACCAATGGTCCATCAAGCCCAGTAGCCCGTTCTCACGTTGGTCAACCCAGGTCACTTGTACCCGGCCAAAACCCAAAGAGTAGTAACATTCCATTCAGAATCCTAAAGAATAGTAAGATTCCAGAATCCCAAAGAGTAGCAACATTCCATATAAAATCTCAAAGAATACCAAGATTCCGGAATCCCAAAGAGTAACAAGATTCTAGAACTAAACTAAAACTTAGCTTTATATACCGGGTTATCAACCAGAGGAAGCTCGACAATAATTAATAAAGATATGCTAAAATTGCAAGGAGATTAATTTTCAAAATGTTTAGCAAATAGAAAAGTTTTTAAAGATTTACGGAAGGATTAGAAAGGACTGGGACATCTCAAAATTAAAGGAAATTCATTCCATAATTGGGAAAATTTAAAAGCCAAAGAGAGGCTGAAATTCTTGACTCCTTTAATTCCTTTCCTAGATGGGAGGGAAAGTTTAAATTGTTGAGTGCCTCTTGCATAAGAAAATCTGTAAACGTTCCATAGAAGAGGAACAAGAGGAATAAAAATACCATATAAAATTTTGGAAAATTATGCATATACATTTAAACTGGATTCTGAGATGAACCGAGAGCCAATCGAGGCAATATTCCATGCTACCGATCCAGGGCAAGCAGTGGCTTCCCCCATGTCTTTCTCAATAACAGACTATGGACTTTTCCTCCAGGAACATGTCCAAACTTTTCTTAAAACCAGCTATGCTATCCGCTCTTATATGTTCCTTGGGTTCCTTTCAGCATAACAGGATGATAACATTGCAGAAGCTTTATGGCTGAATGGGGTTTGCATCTTCCTGAAAGCCACTTAAGGTAAAGCTGGATGAGGAAAGGAAAGGTTGTCTCATAAATTGAAAGGCTTAAAACATTGACTGTTTCATTTATCAGGATTTATTTACTGCCTTTTTGAACGCGTTTCACTCAAGGTGGTGGATAGCAAGAATAAGTCAAATATAAGCAGTAAACAATTACAGCTAACCATAAATTTCAGGGTTGGGGGGCAGATAAGTGACTTACTGGACCCAAAGTTGCATAAAGGTGGACTTTACATGACAGAGGCTCAGTGAATGCTGTGAACTCTGCCAGGGTGAAAATGGGCATCTTTCACAGGCTAATTTATCTCTGGCTTTACCACTTCTTCACAGCTAGGGGGCATTGGTGCCTACCCAGGCTTTCTTGAATTTTAGTTACTGTTTTGCCCGTGGTAGCAGAAAACCCATTTATCTCTTAACCACTACCCTTTCCATAAAGAAATATTCTGTAATTTTCCTCCTGAGTCTGACCCCCCTCCTCATCCCGTGACCTCTCATTCTAGAATGTTCTTTCCTCTAAACGTTTACATCTTGTGTACTGTTCATACCTTTCAAGTATTTGATTGTCAATCATGTCTCACATTCACTTTTCTCTTTTTAACTTCTTAAGTCTCATTCCAGTACCTGGATATAATATTTAAACTACTTTCATTTTGTGACTACAGAAAGGTGGTATATCAAATCCCTTTCCCTTCTCCTTCCCCGCCCCCTCCCCCTTTACTCCCTATATCTCCATTTGGAAGCAGTGGCATAGTAAAGGGACGGGGTGGGCAGTCCGCCGCGGGCACCATTTTGGGGGGGCGCCGGCACCCATTCTCCTCTCAGTCCTCCCCCTTCCCTTCCCCCGTACCTCTAGTCATTCACTATTGCGAGCAATAACTTCCACGTGCTCCTCGCGACCATGTCGTATCTCCTGCTGTCGTTACTTCCGGGTGTCGCGTATAGGAAGTGGCATCAGAGGGAGCGCGAACGGGGTTGCGAGAAGCACATGGAAGTTATTGCTCGCAACGGTGAACGACTAGAGGTATGGGGGAAGGGAGGGGGAGGGGCACCTCTCACCCTCGCTACGCCACTGGGAGTGGGACTCGTATACAGTTTACGTATCTATAGGAACTTATTATGGCTCTCCATCTTTACTTGGATCTTCTGGCTCTGGTCACCACATTGTCTCACTGTTTCAAGTTTTATTAAAAATTTTATTAATCGCATAAACAAAGTTTCAAGGCGACGAACAATAAAATACAACCAATAGGTTTAATTTTTGCTTTTTTACAAAGACCAATGCTTACAGACTTACAAAACAAGGACTGGAGACTTACTGTTACAATTGGGGAAGAAGAGGAAGAACTAAAATATAAAATTAGGAAAAAACATAAAGGGCTCCTTTTATCAAGCCATGCTTGCGGTGTAACGCGCATAATAGCGCACGTTAAACCGCCGGCCGTGCTAGCCGCTAACGCCTGCCTTGAGCAGGCGGTAGTTTTTTTGGCCAGTGCGGGGGTTAGCGCGTGATTAAAAGTCGTTCGGCTTGATAAAAGGAGACCAAAAGGGAAAAACCAAAAGGAAAGGGAGCAAATAGTGTCTAAAATTCCACTAAAAGAAAGAGTTAAAAATGAACGGTTGTCCTGAAAAGGACGCTCAAGCCTTAAATGCATCTTTAAATTAAAAAAAGGTTTTAATTTAGGGCTCCTTTTACTAAAGTGCGCTAGCGTTTTTCGTGCATGCAGGAAATTATCGCGCGCTACGCAGAAAAACTAACGCCAGCTTAATGCTGGCGTTAAGGTCTAATGCGTTCAGCAATTTAGCGTGTGCCATTCCACGCGTTGATGCCCTAACGTGGCTTAGTGAAAGGAGCCCTTAGATTTGAACCGATCCAATGCTGGTTCTTCTCTTAGATCCAGTGGAGCAGCGTTCCAAAGAGATGGGGCAGTTTCTGAGAAGATAAATGTACGTAATGTGTATATATAGGGTTAAGAGAGGGGGAATTGAAGAAGAACATAGGGCTCTTGAGGGACTATAGGGGATCAATTCAGGACAGTTAGAATTTTATATGTTATCCTGTGTCCGATTGGTAGCCAGTGTGCCCTTTTCAATAATGGGAATAACATGATCGTATTTTTTTAGAGTTGGTGTTTTGAATGATTTTGAGACCACTAGATAAGATCACGTTGAGATATTTCTTCTGCTTGGTGCACGTCAGTATCTCACCTCCCCCCAATTATTACTGCACCTTTGCATTTCTGTACTCCAGCTTGCCTGATTCTGCATTTGTGGCCTTGAAATTTATCTATCGAGCATTTGGCCACTCCTTGAGCTTTCTGAAATTGTTTTGATTCTTTGCTCTCTCAAGGGGTATCTAGTGCTAACGGAGCTTTGTAACATTTTCTAAAAGATCATCTTTTCCTGCTGACTTCTCTACAGTATCACTGAAAGCAATAAAGCTGTTCTGTATTCGTTGATGAAAGACTTGGGGGTAGGACTGCAGAGAACACAAATGGGAATGGTTGTGTTGTAGACTGGGAGAGATTCTCAGAAGACTGTGTTTGTGAGGAGCCAGCTAAATTAAAAACAGACAAAGTGACGGGATTGATGGGTTCCATCCGAGGGTACTCAAGGAACTCAGAGAGGTTCTGGTGCCTCCTTTGTCTCATCTTTTCAGTACTTCCTTAAAGTCTGATATGGTTTATGGTTTTTATTTATATCCAAAAACATATACATAGAACCCCCCCAACACACACACACACACACACACGCAAGCAAGCAAGCATGGACTTGCCTTAACCGCCTTGTCCTACATAAAATATACATCGAAAACAATCCACCCACTCTCACATATAACACTTGCCCACACACCACAAATAGCCACCCCTGTCTCTTTATATCATTTATACATTCAAGTTGTAACACTATATTGTCTTCTCTCAGCCCTCATATTTCATCTGACAGAACAGATGATGTTTCAAGAAACATTTAAATGAAGTAAGATTCTTTTGCTGACATATGTAACCAGGGAGTTTATTCCACTCTGCTGGGCCCGCCCATGAAAATGTTGCAGCCGTCATGGTTTGCAACCGCAACTCCTTTCTAGATCAAACATCGTTACCAGCAGAACGTAACTTTACGAGTGAAGTCTGGTTTGCGATTGCCTCTGACGGGTACTGCGGTGACAATCTATGTATTGCTAAGTAAGTTAGCAACAACAATTTATACCTCACTCTGTACTCTACCTCAAGCCAGTACCGTTTAACGTAAAACTCTGATACATGATCGCACCTTGATAACCTAAATAATGTGCGGATAACAGAATTCTGTGCAACCTGTAATGCTGTTAATACAGTGGACGGAACACCCAGTGGCAATATATTGCAGTGGTCTAGACTTGGGAGCACAATTGACTGAAGGACCTTTTAAAAGTCACCACCCGACAGATGGATACAAGTCACAGCTTGAAGAGCCTGACATTGTAAGACCTTTTTGGACAGGACATTGGAGTATCAAGCAGGGAAGATGAACTCCTGGATGGGCCTGTTGATTACTCAAGCCTATTCTTATTTTACATTTAGGAAATCATTAAAAACTTATTTATTTGATGAACAAGAATGTTGATTCATTTAATATTCATGATGCTGTTTTTATATTTCTACTTTACTTTTGTTTATCATATTTTTAATCAATCTTATACTATTTTATTTCTGTTTATCATATTTTTAATCAATGTTGTACTAATGGTTATATGCAGAAGTGTATTTTGAAATTGTATTTCTTGCTGACTAGTTTCAGTTTTCTGTTGTGAACCACCTAGAACTGTTGGTGGGGCGGTATACAAGAAAATAAATTATTATTATTATTATTATTTTTCTTATCAACATCTGCACGTGTTCGGAATGTTAATTGAGAATCAAGGATCACGCCAAGATAATATATTTTCCACAGAAAATTGCAAAACATTGCCCAGAATTTGAACAGGGGCCAATGACAAATCTTTCAGATTTTTAGATAACATCACTTTCGTTTTTGCTATGTTGAGTCTCAATCTGCTCATGTCCATCCAATCCCTTATTCTCAACATGATCTCACTTAATCTTTCACTAGTATCATCCATTGTGCTCTACACAGAGATGTGGTCCCAGAGGACTGGAAAAGGGTGGATGTGTCCCTCTCCACAAGAGCGGAATTAAGGAGGAGGTTGGGAATTATAGTCTGACCTCGGTAGTGAGTAAACTAATGGAAATGCTTCTTAAGTAGAGGATAACGAGATTTCTAGAATCAAATGGACTGCAGGACCTGAGGCAGCTTGGTTTTACGAGAAGCAGGTCTTGCCAGATGAATCTGATTGATTTCTTTGACTGAGTAACCAGCCTGATATGGGAGGGGCACTATATGTACTGTACTTGGACTTTAGCAAAGCTTTTGACACAGTGCCACCTAGGCAGAGGATAAAAAAACTGAGTGCATTTGGTATGGGTCCTAAAATGACAAACTGGATTAAAAGCTGGTTAAATGGAAGAAGACAAAGGGTACTGGTAAGTGGAGTTTACTTGGAGGAAAAGGATGTAGTTAGTGGATTCCCGCAGGGATCTGTCCTTAGGCCGGCTCTATTTAACATCTTTGTGAGTGATATTGAGAAAGGACTTTCTGGAATATCAAGCTCTATAATAGGGTAGACACTCCAGAAGATGTGGATAAATGAGGCGGGATCTGGCAAAGCTTGAAGAATGGTCTGGTAACTAGCAATAAAGATTTAATGCTAAAAAATGCAGAGTCATGCACATGGGTTGCAAAAATGCAGGAGAATGGTATAGTATAGGAGGGGTGTCAGGTCAAAAGCGCGCTGGCACAAAGGCGCGCCCAGACAATTGAGCGAAGCGCGGAGGCGCGCGCCGCTTAAAATTAATGTTTTTAGGGCTCCGATGGGGGTGTGTGGGGGGGGAACCCCCCCACTTTACTTAATAGACATCGCGCCGCATTGTGGGGGCATTGTAGGGGGTGTGGGGGGTTGTAACCCCCCACATTTTACTGAAAACTTCACTTTTTCCCTGTTTTTAGGGAAAAAGTTAAGTTTACAGTAAAATGTGGAGGGTTACAACCCCCCACACCCCCCATAACGCCGGCGCAATATCTATTAAGTAAAGTGGGGGTTCCCCAACAAAACCCACCGTCGGAGCCCCTAAAAAAAGTACTTTTGAGTGGCGCGCACCTCCGCGCTGCGCTCAATTGTCCGGGCGTGCCTTTGTCTTTCGCGCCATTGTCTATGAACCTATAGGAGGCAAAGAATTTTTGTGCTCGGAAGAAGAGCAGGGCTTGGGGGTGATTCTGTCTGATGATTTTAGGGTGGCAAAACAGGTAGAAAAGTCAACGGTCAAAGCCAGGAGGATGCTTGGGTGCATAAGGAAAGGAATGGCCAGTAGGAAAAGGGAGGTGATAATGCCGTTGTATAAGTCTCTGGTGAGGCCCCATTTGGAATACTGTGTGCAATTTTGGAGACCCCGCCTTCCAAAAGATATAAATAGGAAGGAGTCTGTCCAGAGGGTTAGTGGTCTTTGTCATACATCGTATGGGGACAGACTTAGAGAACTTAATATCCTCATTTTCTGACTGAATTCATTACAAATGATTAAAGCATCTTCAATCAATTCATTCTATACTTTTTCTTAAATAATCCCATCCTTTGTGTTCAAACCTTAAATGTTTCTTTTTTTTGTATAAATTGTAGTTCTTCCCATTACCCATTTGTACTAATTTGTAATAGAACAAAATGATTTGTATGTAATGTCTTATCTGATTTTATTTTGTCCACCCTGCTCTCTTTTTATGTATTGGAAACATGTAATATGCATTGAAATATTTGATATTGCGTAAAAATCAAAATCTATGAAACTTGAAACTATACTCTGGAGGAAATACGGGAGAGAGGGGATATGATAGAGATGTTTAAATATCTCCGTAGTCTTTTTTAAAGGAAGGAAAGCTCCAGAAGGAGAGGGCATAGGATGAAGTTAAAAGGTGATAGGCTCCAGCGTAACCTAAGGAAATGCTTCTTTACAGAAAGGATGGAAGAAGCATGGAACAGTCTCCCAGTAGAGAGGGTGGAGATGAAGACTGTATCTGAATTGAAGATAGCATGGGACAAGCATGTGGGATCTCGTAGGACGAGGAGGTGATATTGGAGGCTGTGGATGGGCCATTCAGCCTTTATTCATCGCCATGTTTCTAAGTCAGAGGTTGTTACTCTAAAAATCCCTGAAACACCCATAAAATATCTAATATTTTCTTATAACAAAGTACACCATCAACAGGTAATATATAGTACATTTACAAATATCATTAACATCAATCTTAAGCAATCAAGATGCTTCTGAAATAACCATGTCACTTCCTGGACCCACACCTAGGAAGTGGCATCGGAGGAAGAGCCAACGCTGGCGCCACAGCAGCTCAGAGATTGCTGCTTGCACCAGCAACATTTCAGAGGTACGGGGGAATGGAAGCGGTGTACACGCATAGCAGGAGGGGGTGGGGAAGGAGCGTGTGGAGGGGGAGCAGAGAAGAGGTTGGGGTTGGGGCACCACCACCTTGGACGCCTCTCACCCTTGTTACGCCAGTGGTTGTAAATCCCTCGTTCTCTCTTCTATTCAGCATCCTCTCGCTTCTCCTGAAGAGAGAGTAACATTTCCTGTTTACATTTCCTTTGTTAACCACCACTGCCACTATGAAACTGAAGAAATCCTGTGCTTATCCTATTGGACCCTCTCTAGACCTTATCCTGGAGTTTGAGTTCAGCATGGACATCTGTAGAGAGCCCTTTGGGAAGGAGGAGGTGGGATAGAGGTCAGCAAGTAGCCAGAACACAAGTGTCTTTTGTTTTGTTTTTTAAATTACAGAAGACAGAAAATAATGAGAAAAATTTATAAGACATTTGTCCAAAGGGGACATGATGACTTATATTTCCATAGTGTTGCCATTCTGAGACAGACCCAGGTCACAAGTACCTGGCAAGATCTCAAAGACTAAAACAGATGTTATGCTGCTTAACCTAGAAATAATCGGTTTATTTTTCCAAGTCCAACTTAATAATGGCTTATGGATGTTTCATTTAGGAAATTATCCATATCTTTTATTTTACCAGTAAATTATAATATATTTCCAAAGTGTAGCATTCTTCTCTCATACTGCCAGCAAAACTTTTGTGAGAACCTTTTTTGTTGTTGTTTTGGGACCACTTTAGAGCAATTCATGATTTTATTACTAGTCGACTAGATTACTGTAACACATTATTTTTAGGGTCAGGCGTAGCCAACCTCTCCCGTCTACAGCAAATCCAAAGCATTGCAGCCAGGCTTCTAACAGGTGCGCGCAGTACTTACCTCATTATGCCAGTACTATTTGAATTACACTGGCTGCCGATAACCAAACGATTGAATTTAAGCTACTTTGCCTAATCTTCAAAGCCTGGCATCGTCATCTTCCAGGATATCTGTACAAGAAACTGGCCAAATATCAACCAAATAGAGCTCTAAGGTCACCTCAGCGTGACCGATTTGAAATCCCAGGCCTGAAAGATATAAAACTACAATCAACTAGAAAGAGAACCTTTTCATATGCGGCTTCTAATCTATGGAACTCTATACTTCAAGGATTCATAGGAGAAATCCCCGCCTTTCCTTCCGGAAACAATTGAAATCAACTCAGTTCTACTAACACTATGGAACCCTGTGCGATTACTCACCAGAGTCTGCGTTTGAGCATTTAGCATTTACAACAATGACTCTTAATTCTTACTCATCTTTGTGCCTTTGATTCACGTGTCTTTATTACCCTGCCCTCTTTCCCATCTCCTGCGCTTTCATGCCCTTTATCGAACCTTTCGCCTTTCTTTTACCCTCTGATGGTTTGTAAATATGGAACTCCTATCCCTAATGTATATTAGGGTTCGTTTGTTTGGGTTTTTTTTGTAACCTCCACTTCTATTGTAGTAGTATTGTAAACCGCTTAAGATTTGCGTAGTAGCGTTATATCAAATGTAATAAATCCAGTCCAACAAGACAAGCTGCAAACCCTAACGAAGGCCCCAATGTTCTAAATTTACCATTAAAATCCTGTGAGCTGTTGTTAGTGCCGGTAAATTTTCCGATTTCAAAAATAAAAACGATGCTGCAAAAACTTTGCATGCAAATGAGCTCCACAGAGGTCCTCGGAAATTCCGTTTGATCGGTAGTTAGAGAAAGTGACTGCCACATGCGCAGAATAGTTCACGGAAAGGCATAAGTGTGCATATGCACCAGGAAATGCAATGTCGTAGGCGCGTATGACTTGCCTTACTGTAGCGCTTCATGCGGGCACGTCATAAGCGTCTATCAGTTCCATAAGTGGAGGGGGAGGGGCAGAGAACTAGTAGCAAACCATGCAAATGCATTTTTCTACACTGCTTCTGTGGGACATTTATGCTGTACTTGGCAGACCCAGGTCTGCCGGCAAATGCTTTTAGCGAACACACATAAGATGTGCTTTTAAAACATGCATAAAAGGCAATCCCCTCCTCCCCCCAATATCAATTAAAATCAACTTCCATCTCTTATATAATAGGCAGCCCAGACCTGCCAGTGAGATGCGCTTTGAACACACTACCAGCACCTCCAGACCTGCCAGTAATTTTGGAGCGCTAAAGGTCGGCACTTCATTTTGTCCACCACCACGCAATCTCTGGGAATCGCCCAGAGTGCTCATTTTAATATTAATGACCTTGTTGTATTATATTTACATAGTACTATCGGAGGATGCTACGAAGCATGGAAAGACTATATAGAGCCATTATGTGCATCGGAAGCTAAAATACTTTGATGCTAAACCAGTTAGAATTGGTTTAGCGTTGATGGTTAAAGTCATGGTAAGTTTAGAGCATCGGGGCCAGAGTAATTATTAGCTGATTAGCATATCAGCTATTCACCTAGTTAGCCCTACAAGAGACATCTTTCAGCCCAATTGGGAGGCAATTGGCAGTGGACTAGTGCCAGCATTAGGGTGTGCAGAATGTTTATAGTGTACTTGCACAGGGAGCAGTGTGCGCGCCAAAGAGGGCCATGAATTGCATTTAAATGTAGGCGAATGGATGTAAATGAGGTCATTTGCTATTCCCTCCCAATGCTCAGAGAAACAGCGCACAAAAAAATCCCTGCCCTAATGCTGGAAACATATCGCCAGCTCCAAGGTTGCACTTGAAGGGTTTGAAGAGAGGATTTCTCTTAAATTTCCTCACAAAAACCTGCCAATTTTGATTTTATTTGAAAAACAAAGGAAGCCCTGCAAGACTCTGAGCACCGGTGGCGAAGAACACATGCGTGAGACTGAGCAAAACTGAAAGCGCAAGCACCTGTATTCTGCACTTAAATATTAGCTTTTCAAGTGAAAAAAGAATTTGAAAAGCTAATATTTAAGGAGCAGAAGAACGGCACTGATATGTGACTACATAGGGTTGCCATATTTTGTTCGATAAGATCCTAAATGCATGCCCCCCCCCCCCCATTCTGCCCTGGTCCCGTCCTGTTTACCTCAGGCCCTGCCCCATTCTGCCCTAAGCCCCACCCACTGAAAGCCATGGGTTTGTTTGTTTTTTATTTCTAACCTCTGGACCGTGTCTGGGGGCCTGCAAGCATGCACGGATGTGTGTGAAATCATTCGCGCTTGCTCAGAGGCCCTCCAGACATGGCCAGAGCGTTCCAAAACCCGAACAGCCACTGGGTTTTGGAAAGTCCGTCCATCTAAAAAGAGGACATGTCCTGGTTTTCCCTTACGTCTGGTAACCCTGTGTCTGCACTTCCAGGTTGGAACGCGGGTGTGTGCACAAGAGCTTTGCTTACTGCAAAAGTCTTGTTCACATGCGCCAGGCACATTCCTCCGCCTTGCACAATATGCTTATTCTTTGAATACTGTTAACGTTGAGAATTAAGAAGCTATTTTTGTGCACTGGATCCGTAGTATTTTTCCTGTAGCACTAACATAGAAACATAGAAAGATGACGGCAGAAAAGGGCTACAGCCCATCAAGTCTGCCCACTCTACTGACCCACCCCATTAAGTCTGAGTGCTAGTGACCTAGTTCCTTAACTCGACCCTCATAGGGATCCCACGTGGATGTCCCATTTATTCTGATGATTACTCCCAAGTCTCGTTCTTCTGAAGTCCTAGCTAGTGTTTCTCCATTTAAGGTGTAAGTTTTGCATGGATTTCCGCTGCCGAGAAGCATGACCTTACATTTCTTGGCGTTGAAGCCCAGCTGCCATGTCAAGGACCAGTTTTCCAACGTAAGCAGATCCTGCGTCATACTATCCTGCAGATTGCTTCCACTTACTATATTACATAGTTTGGCATCATCGGCGAATAGTGTTACTTTACCCTGAAGCCCTCGGGTCAAGTCCCTTATGAATATGTTAAAAAGGAATGGACCCAGGACTGAGCCCTGTGGCACTCCGCTAGTCACATCCGATGTCTCAGAGAGGGTGCCGTTGACCACCACCCTCTGAAGTCTTCCACTCAGCCAATCATCGACCCATGCAATTAGTGTTTCACCTAACCCCATCGATTTCATCTTGCTTAATAGTCTGCGGTGTGTGACGCTATCAAAAGCTTTACTGAAATCAAGTACACTATGTCCAGAGACTCTCCCGAGTCTAGCTTTTCTGTTACCCTAGAGTTTCCTGTTACACTAGAGTTTCTCGCATTGGCCTCTCAGAGCAGGAGCAGCAGGGGTGAGAATTGGAGGAAGAGAATGTCGTCTTTGGTGGGAGAGAAGTTCTATGAGAGGGCTGATAGAGGAGCAATGGGTGGGGTAAAGGGGAGAGAGACAGGACTGTACCAAGATGGTGCAGGGAAGGTTGGGATGTGAGGGAATATAGGAAAGGAGCAAGAGGACTTGTTCAATAGAGTGTGCACGGCATGTCAGACCCCTGTTCCCCTCCTCCTACGAAACAGATGTTGCATTTCATTCCTAGCAATTAAGCCTTAGAAGAATTTCTGAGTCCCCGACTACAGCAATAAAACATGCAGACTAATGTTTTGAGGAGTGGATCACGCGAAGCACAGTTGCGTTGCCTGAAAAAAAGCAGCTGTGCCCTCTTCTCACTAAGTGGCATTTTAAAAGTACACACAGCAAGTACATTATCCACTCTGGAGCAGTTAAGCATTTTGAATGTGAAGGAATTTTTTTTTTTTTTTCCCACACATCTTTTAAACGTTTCCCTTTAAAAGTCCCCTTTACCCCATCTCCCGGACCAGCCATTTGCACACTGCTTCAAGTAGAGTGGGATTTAATCTGTCTGTGAAGTCATTTTTAATATCACATCCAAAGCAGGCCATTTAAACCCTGTCAGGTGTTATGGGCAGTAATTTGGGACCCTTGCTAACATGATTACCCAAAAGGGTTCTGGGAAATTAGGGGGGGGGAGTAAAACTGCATTTCTGGAGTTATGCATTTTACTGCAGAATGTGAGATGCACATTGCTGCCTCCTGTGTGCACTTGTCTTAACATTGCACCATGCTCTGAAAATCGGGCTCTCATTTAATAATCCGTGCTAGCTAACAGGTTCATTTTGAGTTGGTGGACTTTTTTTTTTTTTTCATTTTAATTTCTTCCTTGGAGCGGTCGATAGCTATCTTACCCTGCTTTGGATATTACCTCTGACTAATCCATAATCCGGTTCTGAACCTGTTGAGTCACATTGTAAAGGTCATGCACATAATTTTCAGCTGCATAGCAGGGGATAAATAACAGCCACAGCTCATCCTGTGTGGCCTGAAGAGTGCTGTACCATGCAAATACATTAGCCACAAACTCTCCAGTCTTTCTGCGCTTGGCATTACAGCTCAACAAGCTTCTAAAAGCTATGTGGGAGAGAGGGGGAAAAAAATGACATTAAAATTCTTCAGATACATTTATAGCTCTTAGACATACAAAGTTGTTTGATGGAAGTGGTTTACTTCTCCAGGCAAGAACAAGCAGATTCTGGCAATTTTCTCCAGATAGCTCTTCTGTCTGTGTTGCATTTTAGTCAAAATGTTCATCATAATGGAGGGAGAAGTGTTGCTAGATCTATTGCTGGCATGCATTAGGACTCCCTGGCTTTCTACCAAAGGCTTGGAGATGAGGTGGCCCCTAGCCCAGTCCCTGTTAAAGGCCTCCCTGCCATGAGCAGAAGAAATTGAGCATGTGTAATTCATCAGGGATCCAGAAAGGCTGCTCAGCACTCGCTGCCTGGGGTGGATTGGAGGTTGGAGATCAGTTTCCAGAAACCATTCACTACTAACGAAAGTCAGCCAGAGGGTGGGAGGAAACATGATAAAGTACCTGAGACCTGTCTCTTCCATACAAAGTGCAAAATGGGTGAAAAATAAAATTAGACACCAACGGTGCAAATTGTAAGTTGATCTTAAACTTGATTGGAATTCCACCCAGTCACTGCATTCCTCACCCGCATGGTTATAAAATGCATGAGACAGACAAAAGGAGGAAAATGAGGTGTCAAAAAATCAGCCAAACAGTTACTTTATTAATGTTTAAAAAAAAGCCACATTAGGTCTATAAAGACTATAACATAATGTCCATCGTGGTAAAAGAATCTCTAGGAGACTGAAAGGTCAATTTTAGTAAAGGGTTCTCCTAGATCAGGAGTGTCAAAGTCCCTCCTCGAGGGCCGCAATCCGGTCGGGTTTTCAGGATTTCCCCAATGAATATGCACGAGATCTATTTGCATGCACTGCTTTCATTGTATGCTAATAATCTCATGAATATTCAATGGGGAAATCCTGCAAACCTGACTGGATTGTGGCCCTCGAGGAGGGACTTTGACACCCCTGGCTTAGATAGTCCCAACTAGGATCCCAGTTTCGGCATCCATAGATGTCTTCTTCAGGGGATGATTAAAGGCACTTTTGGCGTGCTTTTGTCCCACGCTTAGACTGTTCATACATATATCGATTGATTACTCATGCCTTAATCATCTACAGCAGTGTCTTTCATCTCCTGATGCCGAAACTGTTTGGTTGATTTTTTTGACATCTAATTTGCCTCCTTTTGTCTGTCTGCTTTGCTATATTTAGAGGCAAATTTCTTCTTTGCCCTTCTGGTTTGCTTGTTGTCTTGTGGAAAATGCATGAGGCTGGAAAAGGCAGCAGGTGACCTGCATCCTGGTTGGTGTCCAGCTGGAAGTGCTTCTTGCAGCAGGGTGCCAATTAGTTCCTGCTCTTGCAAACAAAAGAAATTTCAGGTGGGTCGTTAAAAGTGGATTTGTGTAGCGTGGTGGCGTCTGTGTTTGATCGGTACACAAAGAAATCGGGCGCGTTATACAATTTATGGCCATCAATTCTCACCTCGGAAAATCTTTACCAGTCCAGCATCCCATCAGTAGCACATTTAATGATCTTCTGATGTTTCTTAGGTGAATTTTAGAAAGGGATAGAGGTTGTTAAGCTTCTCACTGCTTGCAGAGGTGTTAAACCATTGAAATAACACATCTTCCAAGTTTGCAGCCTTTGCTGGCATCTCCTCAATTTTCAGAACCTCAGAAACTAGCTACCTTTTAGCTCTAATGCTGCTATAACAATCTTCACCTCTGTGTCTGAATTGTGTAGCTACTATAACAGTTGCAAAAACTAATCAAGGACACACCAGTAGCCTCCAGTAACTGTTACAGAAATCTGTCATAGCTAAACTGGTATAGCTGCATCGTTGAAATGCTCATCGACACTGATAAAATGGTCTGGAGCACCTCATTCAGACTAAGGGGTCGATGATCAGAGCTACCGCTACTACTATTAATTATTTGTATAGGGCTACCAGACATATGCAGAAGAAGAAGAAAACAGTCCCTGCTTGAAAGAGCTTACAGTCTAAACAGACAAGGCAAACAGAATGTCATGGATACCTCACTGATGAGGTTGGCTCTTATTGGTGGAATGAGGCATTATGACATCATAATCTCAGCTCTGCTTCCCAAAGACTGAAACTCTTCACACTACTACTATGAATTATTTCTAGAGCTCTACCAGATGTATGCAGCACTGTGCAGAGTCACAAAGAAGACAGTCCCTGATTGAAAGAGCTTACAATCTAAACAGACAAGACAGACAAACAGGATGTCATGGATACTGCTGGCTGGATTGGAGGGCACAGGAGTAAAGTTAAGGATTGAAGGCTATATCAAAAAGGTGGGTTTTTAGTCTGCTTTTAAGCAAGGGAAGGGGTTTGACAGACAAACTCAGGTAATTTATCCAGGCATAGGGGGCAGTCTGGAATTGGCAGTGGAGGAGAAGGGTAAAGCTAAGAACGGCTGAATTTTGGGAAGGAATACTACTGACCTCATTTGTATCCATTTAAATACAATTTCAATATTATTTGCATCCATCCGTGGCGCACATGTTAGCACTGGCTCTCGAGCTCTGAGTATTCAGTGCTGCATAACATGCATGCTAATAACACTAGTGGTAGTTTTGAGCATCAGCCCTAGACAGGTGATAGAGCAGCGTTTCTTAACTTTTTCAAGCCCAAGGGGATACTTTCAAACCTATTCTGCAGCATAGCACCAGCAGGTACTGGGGACACGAGACAGGACTCATATGGTCAAAAGAAAACTAGGGAGGCACTAAAAAACCCAGCAGACGCTGGATAGACTTAAAAAAGGAGGTTCAGTGGGATCTAGCTAGGTTCTTGAGACCTGGGTTGGCCACTATAGGAAACAGGATACTGGGCTTGATGGACCTTCACTCTTTCCCAGTATATTTAAAAACTCAGGCCTGGATGTCCGCTGATTAGGGTTAGTAACATAGAAACATAGAAAGATGACGGCAGATAAGGGCTACAGCCCATCAAGTCTGCCCACACCATTTGCCCACCCTCTTAAGTCTACTGACCCCTTAAAGTATAATTGTAATTATACTGTCACTCTACTGACCCGCTCATTCAAGTCCTTACCCTAGTGACCCTATCCCTTGGCATGACCCTTGTAGGGATCCCACATAGGTATCCCATTTGTTCTTGAAGTCTGGGATGCTGCTGATATATTGTTGACCTTGGCTGATGGTCATTAGACTGTCCTGATATTTTGTGTAGTTCTTTTCTGTGTAAACCATCTCAACCTATTCTTAAAGATTTGGTAGTCTTATCATATGCTAAACTATAAATAATAATAATAACAACTTTATTCTTGTATACCGCCATACCCAGGGAGTTCTAGGCGGTTCACAGCAATTTATCAAAGTTATAAACATATCAGAGATTACAAATAGTGCACGAACAATAATGAACAATTGACATAGAATGATGTCATTGAGGTTAGCTTGAGAAGGGAAGTAAAGGTTGAGGGTAGTGGGAAGGGATATTACAGTAAGAAGGAGAGAGAGGGGATTTCAGTGCATTGTATGGGGTGGAGTAGAGGGGGATAGGGTATCGGGGGTTGTGTCCATGGAAAAGGTGAGTTTTGAGTAGCTTTCTGAAGTCGAGGTAGGTGGGGGCCTCGAGCACCATTTGGGCTATCCATGGGTTCAGTTTAGCTGCTTGAAAAGCGAAGGTTTTGTCGAAGAACCTTTTGAGGTGAACAGATTTAAGAGACCTTGCGGACATCCCTCATTGCTGAGAACAAAACCATTATGTTAGTCACCATCCAAGCTTCCGGCAGTAGTGATCACACCTCATCAAGTTGACGAATGAAGTTCGGCAGCTCCAGTGTTGCAGATCACTTTCTGCAAATGAGGGCGCTGTGCAGCTCAGGGAGGAAGGGAAGACATCTTGACTGGTAAGTTTGAACACCATCAGCAATACTTGGGGGACGATATGTGGTTATAACCAAGACTCCATCATGTTTGGCTGCCTACATGGTTGGCATGGTGGAGACTTGACAGCCAGTGTTTAAAATGGGTAACTTTGAACTTAGGAGGCATGCCCTAGCAGATTTTAGGGTTTTTGTATCATCAAATCCCTGTCTGTCAAATGTTGAATCCTAGATTTACAGAAATTTCTGTTTTGATTATCGGTGGCATGGGCAAAAGCCCACCTACTTTAGGCTCAGGCTCACCCAGTAGATGTTGCTGGTGGGGCTCCCCAAGCCCTGCCAGCTGAGGACTCCTGGTATCTCTCACTCTTCCCTACCTTTTAAGATCTTCATTTCTTTGCCAGAAGAGAGCTGTAACTCATACCCCCACTGTTTGAGCCAGCTCTGAGTTTACTTTAAATGGCCCTTCTATTTATGCAGGAACCAAGTCAGAAGGAAGGCTTGGGGCTGGCATGTACAGCGGCTATGAGTGGATGTTTGAGGGGTTGGGGGGGGCAGAGTTGAGCGATGTTAGATCATCTGAGGGGGTAGGGGCAGCATTCTCAGACCCATTTAAAATCAGGCCTCTAGCTATGCCCCTACTTAGGATTACCAGACATCCGGGACGGACTTTACAAAATCCAGCAGTTGTCTGCACATGCTCAGAGGCCCCCAGATATAGCCCGGTCAGGAATAATGAGACGAGACTTTCAGGGGAGGGGCCAAAGGCAGAACGAAGTAGGGCTTGGGGCGGGGCGAAATGGGGTGGGGCCAGGCATCCAGGATTAGAACATAAGAATCGCCTTACTGGGACAGACTGAAGTCCATCAAGCCCAGTATCCTGTTTCCAACAGAGGCCAACCCAGGTCCCAAATATCAGACAGAAATCCAAAGAGTAGCAACATTCCAGAGCTGAGATTGTGATGTCATAATGCCTCATTCCACTAATGCCTCAGAGCCAAACTTATCAGTGATGTCACAATAGCTTGATTGTCTTATACTTGGCTCACATAAGAACATAACATCAGCCATACTGGGAAAGACTGAAGGTCCATCAAGCCCAGTATCCTGTTTCCAACAGTGGCCAACCCAGGTCCCAAGTACCTAGTTAGATCGCAAGTAGTAAAACAGATTCTGTGCTGCTTATCCTAGGAATAAGCAGTGGATTTCCTCAAGCCATCTCAATAATGGCCTATGGACTTCTCTTTTAAGAATTTAGCCTAACCTTTTTTAAACCCCGCTAAGCTAACTGATTTCACCACATTCTCCGGCAATGAATTCCAGAGAAAAATATGGTAACCCTACCCCTATTGATTATGCTTACAGTGTTGTGAGATTTTCTCTTTCTATAATGCCCTCAGTTCCTGCCACTGCATCTTACTCTGCGCCAATCCCATACACCAGTAGCACCACAAGGGAGGTTATGTCATGTGGTTGAGATGCTTTTCTCCTTTGCTGTCCCATCTTCAGCTGATTGGCTTGGTATAGTACCACTGCGTCACTGTGATATTTAGCTTTGCAAATTATTAATGCTCTGTACCAGCTCTGTCCTTTGTTATGCAGCAGCTGCTGCTGGCACTTTGTCGAAATATTGAAGAAAAGTGGCAGGAAGTAAAAAGAAACACGCATTAGTATTCATCGTCCTCTGCGGCTTTAATGGTACCGTATTTTCAAATCCTTAATTGCCTTTGCATAAATGAAAGTGCGGGTCAAAAAAGGGGTCCAGCTGAATGTCAAGCTACACTTGCAGCCGGGTGGGTTCACTAGGGCCGTGTTACGTTTCAGTCAAGAACCTGTGTTTGAGAGATCAAGAAAAGCTGACCTTTACCCTATGACCTGGAAGGGACCGTCAGGGAGACATTATCCCCATTGAACTTCTAGACACGTTCTGAGAGTCTATTCACTTGGAGAAAGAGCTCTTCGTTCTGGAAAGACAACACACAAGGATTCGACTCATTGAGCCTTCAGGGTCTCTTGATCTCTCGGCCACTTAGAATTCAGTCTCAGCTTTAAAGGCATTTTCAGACTACCACAGCATGGTGATTTGGTTTCTATCCTGAATGTGAATTCAGCTTAGGTTCCTTACTTTGTAGAAGGGAATTTGGTCTTCCTGGTAATCACTGAGGACATTTTGAAGTGTTTTAGCTTTATTAGTCATGACTGTGAGGCAGGTTTGGTTTTTTTTTAAAACTTTCTCGAGTTGTTGTGCTCTTTGAAGCTATCCCAGTCTGCTTTTGTCTTCCCGTGGCCTGTGGTTGGGGCTCAGATACCAGCTGCAGGTGATAAAACTCAACAAGAGCCCAAGTTGATATTTGTTTGACAGCTCACAGTAGGCAAAGCGATTCGTTGAAAACAGAGGCTCAGTTGCAAAGTAATAGATCTTTTCTGCATCCCTTTATCTTCCTGGTCTTGCTTTTGCATCATTTCTCAGCCCTACCTGACTCTGGCCCAAATGCACAAAACTCACCGTGCGTTTTAACAATCGTCAGTAACCCAATTTTAACAGGTTTAGCGACAAAGTTTTGCATCTGTCTGTGCACAAAACGGCAAATTGCGGTCTTTTCTGTGTTAAGCCTTTGATAATCTTATGCAAATACATTACAACAAACTCATAAAATGAGCACTCCGATCGATGCACAAAATGAAATGTTTTGGGGGTTTTTTAATGCTTCAAAATCTCCAACAGGTCTGGAGGTGCCAGTAGCGGTTAAAAAAGAGCACTGAACAGCATCTTAAAAAAAAAAAATAGGCATGGATGCTGTGTGTGTCATGTACAAAATCTGTCTCCATTAAAAATAATTTTAAAAAAAATTCATGCCAGGATCCCCCTCTGCCACGATAGCCCACACCTGCTGAACTTCAAAAAATATATATATATCGGCATGAGGGAAGCCCACTCCCTCCTGCCTTGGCCACCCAGACCCCACACACACCGAATCCCCACCTTTAAATTAAAGAGCGCTATGTGAGATTGCCCACTCCCTCCTCTTCAAAATGGCAGGCCTTCCCCTTCCTGATGCATCCTGGGATGCACTGGGAGGGGCCTAAGACTTTGATTGACCCAGGTGCCTAAGGCCCCTCCCATATGCACCCAAAATGCTTTCTGGCAGACAAGTTCTCTCCTTCAAATTATTCTTTGCATTTTGGCATAAGGTATCCCAAGATATGTGGCGCTTCAGCATTCTTTAATTCTGAAATGTATTTATCATCTGTAGTCCTTGTTGCTCGGTGAGCATCAGAGCAGGTTGCTATGAGTAATTTCTAAGACTGTTTCTGAGGTCAAGGGCTGAGGCCAGGAAGCTGGAAGGCACAGCAAATCCACTCACTGCACACTCCTCGCATCTTCACTTGAATGCTAAGGGAAATCTTTTTCTTATATTTGCTAGTGGCACCGGTCACCATTGCTCGGGAGCTAATATTGTATGTTAATGTCACTCCCCCCCCCCCCCCACCCCAACTCACACTGCATTGCAAAGACCCATACTTTTGTTTTTGACTTTCCAGCTCCTCCATCAGGTTTATATGTATTTTGTGGTCTTTTTAAGCTTCATAGGCTTTTATTACAGTATATATATATATATATATATATATTCCATTATCTATGATATTTGCCCTTTTTTGATGTTCCTTTATATGTAATAGTATATATGTACATTCCTGTGCAATGTGTTATAGATATGGTTTTACAATTTTTATATATCCGTACTGTCATTCATATGCTTCGGTTTTTGATCCTCTTTTAATATATTTTTCATGTATTCATTCTTGTCCTTTCTCAACATATTTAATATATTCTTCCAGACTACACCCTTGAGGCAAGCCTCCATTTGGAGGCCGAAACAAATAAAGATTGTCTATCCCAAGGTTGATGTGGTCTCTCCCACTCCCCACTTGTTCTTCTGTTGGTTGATTTTACGTGGGGTTTCTGTTCCTTTTTCTGTTCTGCGTTTCTTCCTGCCCAATGCCAGCCACCCCTCCTCCTCATCCCCAATTTGTCGGTAGGCCACTGATGTTTCCTGCTTTACCTTTAGAAAAATAATTGCTAGGAAATAGACAGAATTTGTCTTTCAAAGTGCAGATCTTTAACTACTTCAATGACTTTTCATTGTATTGTAATTACCTCAGTGATTTTGCATTGTAACTACTTCGCTGTTTGTCCAGCGCCTCTTGTTGTAAACTGCCTCAAACTATCATGGCTTTGGCGGTATATAAAAAATAAAATTATTATTATTATTATCTTGGCCATACAGAATCTTACCCACCCCCACTGGCTCTTTTTCTTACATAACAGCTGATGCAGTACAAGGTGCTAGGTTTTGTGCGCAGTGCAAAAATAGGTGTCTTTTTATTAAGGTGCGCTAACCGAATTAACACGCACTCAATGCTAAGATGCCTTTAGGATATAATGGATGCCTTAGAATTTAGCACACCTGAATAAAAGGACCACATAATGTTTTGTGCATGAGCTAACCGTGTGCAAAGCCTCGCATAGACAGCAGCACATTAAAATGCATGCTAATTAATTTATTAGCTATTCAACACAGAAAAATATACAGAACACCCAAAACTCTGAGTGCAGCACAGAGACAGATTAAGGGGGTCCTTTTATTAAGGTGCGCTAACCAATTTAGCACACGCTAAAGATTCGGTCACGCTAAATGCTAAGGCAGTGGTCTCAAACTCGTAGGCCGGGGACCACCTGCGGCCCGCCAGGTACTATTTTGAGGCCCTCAGTATGGGATTATTTAAAATATGCTGAGGCAACAGAGCTGCTTCAGGAAATTGGACTTCTCTCAGACTTATTTGATTTTTTTTTTCCAGTTTATGAATTATTTTAAATTATAATCCATTGTTTATACCCCTATTCTTTTAATTTTATTAACTGAATTCTATTGTTTAACGGTTCCTCCCTTCTATTCCTTTTTACATATTTCTTTAATTCATTTCGATATCATTTATATAGATGGTTCTCCTATCTGTAAAGTTGGGAATTTCTATGCTTCTCTCCTCTCCACTCCTACCTGCCCTCCATAATCCTCCCTACCCTCTTCTAACCCTTTCCTCTGTAATGTCGCTTAGAGCTTGCATGTGCGATGCACAAATAGAAGAAATAAAATAAAATAAAACAGTTTATTTAGTTATAAATGACAATATTATTATTAAGACTTAGCCAAAAGGAAAGATTTATAAACTATAACGAGTTTTACCTTATGCAAAATTGTCATTTCTTTAATAAGACATTGACTATTTTTTCTGAGGCCCTCCAAGTACCTACAAATCCAAAAAGTGGCCCAGGCGCCTCATGCCCCACCTGTGGGTGAGGTTTGAGGCTCCTGGGCCAATCAGGCCCTAAGGCCAGCCATTCCTGGGATGGCTAGCCTGTCGGACAGACGGGCTTGGCACCCGTCCATCCAGACATCGTTTAAAGATACGGGGAGGTGGATTGGGGGGTCAGCGAAGGGGGTCTTACAGGTCGGCAGGGGGGCCGATCGGGGGGCGTTCGTGGGAGAGGGGTGCATCGAAGGCAGGAGGGCCTGGGATCCCTCCTGCCCTAATCTTAGTGGGGGTGGGGGGTAGGGGGTTCACCTGGGCAGCAGGGCTTGGGCTCTCTCCTGGCCGATGTTGTCGGCGGGGGTCGCGGGTTTCCGGGGCAGGAGGCCTTGGGCTCCCTCCTACCCCGATCGTTGTGAGGGGGTGGGGTTGGATTCTGTTACCGGTGTTGTTTTTGACAGACACCAGTTACAGAATCCAGCTTTTAGGCGAAGGACTGGCTCCTCTTTCGCCTAAAAACCCTTGTTTTGGGCGTTTGGGAGTTAGGCTTTTTAGGTTGATTATATGGTGTTAGTGTAGGCATAGTGGTGGTCTGGGCATTTAAACAGCTGAACATAGAGGCAGGCTATTATCCAAAAAAAACTCCTTTTGGACGTATTTGTTTATTTTTTTTGATAATGGACATTTCAAGACATAGATTGGAATAACTATACCAAATTATACAACAAATACTCCAAATCATACTGCTTCCTGGACTCATGTCCCCTGGAAATCATGAAAGCGGCACCACTTGAATTTAAACTATCTCTACTGCACTACTTAGCCCATAACCTGAAAAACGGAAAATTCCTCACCAACAAAGGCCACATAATAATAACCCCTATCCTAAAAAATAGCAAAGAATCGTCAGCCCTAGTTTCCAACTACAGACCAATTGCTTCCATACCACTCTTTGTAAAGATCATGGAGGGGCTGGTACACTCCCAATTAATGGAATATCTAGACCAGTTCTCACTCCTTCATGAGACTCAATCTGGCTTTAGACCACTTTTCAGCACAGAAACGGTAATTGCGGCCATCTTAGATTACTTGCACCTATTTTTAAGCAAAGGCCTCAGTGCCCTGATCATGCAATTCGACATGAGCTCTGCCTTTGACCTTGTAGACCATGCGAATTTGCTACAGTGTTTAGACGCTATTGGCATCAGAGGCGAAGTGCTAAACTGGTTTCATGGTTTCCTTTCGTCCCGAACCTATCAGGTTCACTTCAACATTGATCTCTCCAACACCTGGAGCAACCCATCCGGCGTTCCGCAAGGGTCCCCACTATCCCCTCTGCTTTTCAATATCTACATGACCTCACTGAGCATTCAATTAACCACGCTGGGGATAAAATTATTCAGTTACGCTGATGACTTCACAATTATTATCCCATTTGCCAACTCCATCTCGGAAACAATTCCAAAAGCATCAGAAGCCATAAACTTGATGTAACATTGCATGACAGACTTCAAACTCAAGCTCAATACTGAGAAGACAAAATTCTTTGTTGCTTCACCGCGCCCTCTTGACACCAAAACCCCACTAGACATCAACAAACATAACTACCCCATACAGCCCACCATTAAAATACTGGGTGTAACTCTGGACCAATGCCTCACCATGAAAGATCAGGTGGACTCCCTACTCAAAAATAGTTTTTTCACCCTCTGGAAACTTAAATCCATTAAAGCATACTTTGATAACTCTGCCTTCAGAATCTTGGTACAATCCCTCGTATTAAGTCAACTCGACTACTGTAACATCACCTACTTAGCAATCCCCCAAAAGAATATGCGACGATTACAACTAATGCAAAACACTGCGGTCAGACTAATCTTCGGTCTAAAGAAGTTCGATCACGTAACGCCATACTTCAAACAGCTACACTGGCTGCCGATGGAAGCTCGTGTAAAGTTTAAGTTCGCCTGCCTCTGTTTTAAAGTTTTCTACGGTCTAACCCCTAAATACATCACTGACCTATTCTCCTTCTCAGCCAACAAACACAAGAGAAGCTCCCACTCGCACTTCGTTTCTCCCCCGGTTAGAGGATGCAAACTAAAAAAACACCATGAGCATCTTCTCTCACATCAGGCTGCTCTATGGGGTAAAGACCTAGAACAACTCCTATTGCCCACCACTTATGAGGTATTCAGGAAACGCCTCAAAACTCACCTATTCCTGAAATACCTAGACAGCTGACCCACTTCCCTCCTTCCCCTCTCTTGCCCTTTCTCCCCATTGTTCCCACATCCCTTAAGTTAACTCAACTTGTACGTCAACTCAACTTGTACTCCACTAATCTTCTGTAAACTGCATAGAACTTAACGGTATTGCGGTATATAAACTGTTATTATTATTATTTATTATTATTATTATTATTTCCCTGCTTCTACTTTCAACGTTTAAGGCCTTAGGCCAAAAGGGGAGTTAGACTTTTTTTTGATTATGCTCCACTGTTTATCTTGAAGAGTAGGATGTTTCGATGTTATATCTATTTTATCTACTTGGATTTCTGGTATATATGACATTTTTATAATAAAATAAGTATCGGTCCCATGAACTGAGTACTAGTCTTTTGCCACAGGGTAAATATTTTGTTTTCACTCAATAAATAGTTAAGCTCTGGAACTCATTGCTGGAAGATGTTTTAAAAGTAGTTAGCGTATCTGGGTTTAAAAAAAAAAAAATAAAATAAAAAATTCCAGCAAGTTCCCGGAGGAAAAGTCTATAATTTGCTATTAAGATAGACATGGGGAAAGCCACACCTTTCATTACCTGGGAGCTAAAATCTGGATGATCTTCCAATGGAAATTAGAGCTATACCTACTTACTGTTTATTTCGCAAATTGCTGAAAGCTTACTTCTTTGACAAATGGGCTAGTCTTCATCCATGTTCCTCTGTAAACCACTTAGTTTTAGGCAGTCTATTATTTTTTAAAAAATAAATAAATAAATCTATAATTTTAAATCTTTTGTTCTTACTCATCCTTTGTAAATTTTTTGTAATTCTTTTGCAAACCACTTTGAATCCAGTAGGAGATATAGCGGTTTATAAGACACCATTAGCGCTACTTATCCCTAGGATAGGTAGGCATGGAATCTTGTTACTTTTGGGGATTCTGCTAGGTATGTATATGTATATTTTATTTATTTATTCAATTTTCTATACTGCTCTCCCAGGGGGGAACTCAGAATGCTTTACATGAATTTATTCAGGTCCTCAAGCATTTTCCTTGTCTGTCCTGGTGAGCTCACAGTCTATCTAATGTACCCGGGGCAATGGGGGGGATTAAGTGACTTGCCCAGGGTCACAAGGAGCAGCGTGGGTTTGAACCCACAACCCCAGGGTGTCGAGGCTGTAGCTTTAACCACACTCTCTTCCTATTATATATATTGATAGTAGATCTTCAAAAGATGTCAGGATAAAACTTGTATTGAAACATTTTGAACTGTAACCATGGCAAAGATAACCTGTATATTATATATATTGGTATTAGATCCCTAGCCTAATATGTATCGAGTTAGGATAGAAACTTGTAGTGTAACTATGGTTAATTGTATAATCTGTTAATGGGCTGTGAAATGCAAAGTCCCTTTCTTTATCCTACTTGCGTGTGATGCGACTTTTTGATGTGTTTACAAACGATTTCTTAATAAAACGTTGGCATATTTTGCATCTATGTGGGACAAACAAGTTAATACCTCTTAGATCTCAATCTCAACCTCTTACCTAGTCTCTAGAAAATCCCTGAAAACCCACTTGATTGGTTAATATTTTGATTAATTTATTATGATCATACTACATATGGTTAGTATGTCTTAGCTATTAACCGCCCTGTAAAGCTTCAGTATAGTCGTGATCCTATTGGGGGGGGGGTTGAATTTCAGTGCAAATTGTGGTAGCTATTAGCCAGTTCTATATATCGTCTTCCCAGAATCTGGTAACATTTTAAAGGGACCTAACTTACCTTCACCAATTCATTACCTTGAAGTTCATGTTTTAATAGTGAATCCCGTTGAATTGTGGCTGGTCTGTTTTTTTGTTCCCATCTGGATTTGAGATCTAAGGCTCTTCCTCCGGGTGCCATTTAAGTCAAATAATTTTCCCATAAAAAGGACAGAATGATAAAAAATTAAAAAAAAATAAAAATTATAATCTATAAAGTTGATGCACTGACTTCAGTTGCTGCTAGAATGATTTTTAGAGCAAAGAAATATGATAGAATTACTCTATTACTGATGAGGTTAGAATAGTTGCCAATTCAAGCTCTGGGTTTCTTTTTTTTTTTTTTTTAAGTACTATTACTATTGCCGTATATACTTGAATATAAACCGAGATTTTTTGGGCCAAAAAAATAGCACAAAAATTAGGATCTTGGTTTATATTTGAGCCACCTCCCAACCACTGGTGTAGCTGTCCTCCTCCTCCTCCTCTTCCTCCATTCAACTCTCGATGACCACCAGGGCTGTAATCTTCCATAGAACAATGCCCCCCACCCCACCCCCCACTCACCGTCAGTTACCTATACCCATTGTATGATTCCTTTTGCTAGAAACTCCCAAACCCTGAGATGCCCTCTCTTTTCAAATTAGATTGTAAGCTCTTCTGAGAAGGGACCATTTATTGAATGGTAAATGTACAGCACTGCGTATACCTTTCAGCGCTATAGAAATGATTAATAGTAGTAGTGGTAATGAGCCCTGCTCTCTCTGCTGAACACCAGCATGGTTATCCTCCATGCATGCCCCCCCTACCCCCAAAAAATGAACATCGGCATCCCTATCCTCTGTGCACACAATCTCCTGCCACCACCTTCCTCCATGCACACCATGCCTCCCCAGCATCAAGCTTACTGTTGGTACTGAAGAAGCGTACTGTTGCCACCAATGCTCTTCTGATCCAGTGGGGGGGCCTTGAGCATCTGTGCATGCTCAAGGTTTGACGGCTCCTGCCCCCTCCAACATTCTCAGAGAAGGCAGGAACTGGCAGGCCTTGAGTATGTGCAGATAAATCACACTGTCTGCGGCCAGTAGTTTTCTTCGGTACCAACGGTAAGCACGATTGTAGAACAAATACAATTGACAAAGTTTGCTGCCATCATGGAAGATTTTAATGTCTGGTTAGTGACCTGTGTGAAATTCTATCTTCATTAATTCCCGTGCTTTCAGTCTTCTTCTGAGCTCAGTCATTTTGTTCTTTCTTGCAGATAAGGGAACAAAACCAAACCACAGCTGGAAACGATGAAATGTTGTCCAGCACAGGCCACCAGTAACATATCGTGGCTCATTTTTCTCTATGATCTTCTGGAAAGAATGTTCACAGTAATGTCTGAAAACTTTTAATTTCTCTCTGCAGGTTGCTGTTTCGTAACATTTTATACAAGAAAAGCTGCACTCGAGGCACAGAATGCTTTGCACAATATTAAAACTCTACCTGGGGTGAGTGCATTTTCATTTATGTTTTTAGGAGGGGGGGGTGTTTTTTTTGTTGGTTGTTTTTTTTTTTTTTGCAAATATCACATTGTTACTTTGAGTCAAGATTAAAAAGTTGTGGGGGGAAGAAAGGCTGCCTTTGTTGAAGCAGCTTCAGCCTCTGAAGTATGTGCATGAGTTAGAAGTGGGAAAGTGTTGGCTTAGCCACTGGAGCATTTGCTTTCAATGGACAAGACTCTTGGAGTTAATACTGAACACCAATCTGACCATCTGATGGGGTCTGTTGTGCTTACAAAGAATTTTTGTGCTCTAGTAGCCAAACAAGTTTCGGAGTCTTGGAACTTGAGACAGTCCTGCATCTCTTGGCCTGTCATAAGGTAATAGAAAACTAGTCCCTGCCTCTGAGGAAGGCCCATAGAAGCTGTAAGGGATAGTTCCCCCCCCCCCCCCCCCAAGTCATTCTGTAAAATAAATTTATATGTAATTATTTAAATTTAAGGACAGTCTTGTCTCTGCCCTACTGAGAAATGTTGTGGGGTTTTGTTTTTTTCTTTTTCGTTCTTGCATGTAGGAGAGACGTGGGGAGGGGATGTGGATCTCATGGATGTTTGTAATAGATTCACATTGTGTTCTTATGATTCATCACAATCTGATTGCTAGCCTCCATTGGGAATATTTTGCAGCGGATATGTATTATAAGCTTACAAACTAGAAACTAGTTGTTTTAAAAACAGAACTCAAGTACTTTGTCTCGACTTGTTTGTTAATATTTTTTTTAGACAGGTCACAATGCTTCATGAACAGGGTAGGGGGGATGACCATCGAGACAATAGGGCAGAGCCCAAAGGCCCACAGCAATCCCCCAGCCTCCATTTAGCTTAATCACTTTTGATAAGTAGCTAGGATCCATGACCCTTATTGGCTGGGGGCCCACCAGACATGAATCAAATATAAACCCACAATAGGGATTCAGTTGCTTTCTCATTGAGTCCGCAATTTGTCGCTCCTTAGCCAAATTAATTATAAAGGACTGATTTTGGTCATGTTTCACCCATCTTCAGGAGTTGAAAACACCAACCTGATCATCTGATGTGGTCTTTGTGCTTACAAAGAATTTTTTCTGCTCTAGTAGCTAAACAGGTTTCGAAGTCTTGGAACGTGAGACTTTGACTGTTGCCCATCCTCTTTGCCAATGCAATTACCACTTTGGAGCAGTAGAGTTGAAGCCTAGCGGTTAACAGGAGTAGGATATTATTTGCAATGACACAGGAAATTTTAACTGGCACAAAGTGAGCAGAAAAAACATGAATTCTGTGTAGTCTTTGGAAATCGTGTGTTCTACATGGAAAGAACACTGGTAGAAGCAGCTAAGCCAATACGACCAAAAACAGAACAACCGCACTGGTCACAAAATTACCCCATTCATCAGAAGAAATAACAATGAATAATTATAAATAATTAAAGTGAAATGTACCCTCAGTGTGAGGAGGAAAGCTAAAGGAGACAGCAACAAAGTCACCAATCCAATGCTTAACTAGAAGGTGCAATCAGTGGGTCCACAAACTCACTCTACTGCCACATACCATCCTAGGGTACGTACGTGTGCATAAATGAAATGTGAAAATTTAAATAAGAACATAAGATTTGCTGCTGCTGGGTCAGACCAGTGATCCATCGTGCCCAGCAGTCCGCTTACCCGGTGGCCCTTAGGTCAAAGACCAGCGCCCTATTTGAGTCTAGCCGTACCTGCGTATGTTATGTTCCCGTAGAAGCTTACCCAACCCAGCATTTGAAATTTCAGGACCTTTCTTCTAATATGTCCCCCCCGAATCTCTAAACAAACTATATATTGTAATTTTCGCTGTCTTTTTGAATCTCTAAACAAACTGTATATTGTAATTTTCATTTTTTTTTCTTTTTTTCTGAAAGCTGTGACTTTTCTTTACAGGTCTGCTCCGAAATTCTTAGCAAAAAGCACATTTTGTAATTTCAATTTCTCAAGTCCCCGTACTCTGTACTCCTTCTACATATTGTAAATCGCTGAATGTCCAGCTCTCTTGAATGTAAACTGCCTAGAAGGTTGCAAGATTGTGGCGGTATCAAAGAATAAAGTTATTATTATTATTATTTTCTTGAATCCCTGGAGGGTGTTTTCCCCTATAACAGCCTCCGGAAGAGCGTTCCAGATTTCTACCACTCTCTGGGTGAAGAACTTCCTTACGTTTGTACGGAAAGTATCCCCTTTCAACTTTAGAGAGTGCCCTCTCGTTCTCTTCACCTTGGAGAGGGTGAACAATCTCTCTTTCTCTACTAAGTCAATTCCCTTCAATATCTTGAATATTTCGATCATATACCCTCTCAGTCTCCTCTTTTCAAGGGAGAAGGGGCCCAGTTTCTCTAGCCTCTCATTGTACAGCAATTCCTCCAGTCCCTTAACCATTTTTGTTGCTCTTCTCTGGATCCTTTTGAGTAGTACTACATCCTTTTTCATGTATGGCGACCAGTGTTGGATGCAGTATTCCAGGTGGGGGCTTCCCTCAGCCTGGTAAAAAGGCATGATAACCTTTTCAGATCTGTTCGTGATCCCCTTCTTAATCATTCTTAGCATTCTGTTTGCCCTTTTCGCCACCGCCTCCGCCACACATTGTGCGTATGGTTTCATTGACTTGTCTACTAGTACTCTCAAGTCTCTTTCCTGGGGGCTCTCTCCGAGTATGGCATCGGACAACATGCATATGATTTTTGTTACCGACATGCATCACCTTGCGCTTATCCACGTTGAAACTCATTTGCCATTTCGCGGCCCATTCCTCAAGTGTATGTATGTCTCGTTGTAGGTCTTCGCAGTCCTTCTGTGTCCTCACTACTCTGAATAACTTTGTATCATCCGCAAATTTAATCACCTCACTCATCGTGCCAATTTCTAGGTCATTTATAAATATGTTGAAGAGCACAGACCCGAGCACTGAACTCTGCGGCACCCCACTCATGACGCCTTTCCAGTCCAAGTATTGTCCATTCACCCCCACTGTCTGTTTCCTATCCTCCTCTTCCAGCCCAACTCTCTCCTGCCTGTCTGACTTATGGAGAAATTAAGTAACAAAAAATATTTAAATAGTGAGGTGAACTGGAGCGATCTCAGCTTCCTCCGCATGTAGTATAGTAAATATAGAAAAAAGCACTTAGCTTGTTTCTCCAAACAGTTTAGCGCTCTGTTGATTGAAGTTACTCTGTTAAACTGTAGACCTCATTGAATGGTTCGACCAGGCATGGTTTCAGGGACATGAGATGCCCCTTCTTCAGGAACCAACGTTAAACCAAAGCAAAAGCAAGACACTGCCAGATTTGAAATGGCTGTCGAGAGGAATACGATTGCGAGGCTACATGGAAAGAAGGCATATTGTATCCTAACAGTTGAACTTCAATGATGGGCAAACTGTTGTATATTAACACCCAGTAGGAAAAGAATGCAAAGCCTGTCAGTAGTTTGATTATTGTTCCTCGGGCTTATTTTTTGTGTGAGCACATAAACTCCCAGTAAGTGTGCAATAAATTATCTTGTTTATTGATTTGATTATATTGATTTGGATTTATTAACTGCCTTTATGACGAGTTTCACCCAAGGCGTGTACAGTGGGTTTAACAGGATATAAATAGTACAATGACCAAATACAGGCAATAAAGTAAACTTGGAAATGGCAAATTGAAACCCACTAAAAGAACTAACGTGATACAGAGGGCCATTTTCGAAAGGACGACTAAGTCCGACTTTGGCCATTTCCTACAAAACACCCAAAGTCAGAAGCAGAAAAATGGCCATTTTCAAACAGGACGTCCAAATAATTTTATTTTTTTTTAAATCGCCTATTTCGACATCTTGGCCACCAGGATGTCTAACTTTATTCACCATTTTTGACCACAGAAACGTCCACATCTAGACCATTTAGATATGGGAGGGGCCAGCATTGTAATGCACTGGCCACATAAGCATCCCTGTAGAGCAGTGGGGCACCTTAGAAAGCATTGCTGTGGACTTCACTTAAAGGATGTCGGATGTACATCTCACCATAAACCCCTTAAAATGTATGGTGATCCCTCTAAAATTCCTCCAAAACCTATTATAACCACCTGTCTACCCTCACCCCAAAAAAAAAAATGAATAACATATTACATACTTATCTGTAGAACAGCAGCATCTGATATAGGCAAGGTTAGTAGAGCAAGTGGAGGAAAAGACTTCAAGTGCTCCAAAAGAGGTTAGTAGAGCTGGTGGATTGGCTAATGAGCCAAAGAGAGGAGGAGCCAGGCCCTTAAGACCAACTAACCACTACATTGATGGTGGAAAGTGTGAGTCCACCAAAACCCAACTATACTGCCATCTTGTAGCCCAAAGGTCCATTGGGATGGTAGATAGGTGGGTATAGTAGGTTTTGGAGGGATCACCGTATATTTTAAGGGTTTCAAGGTTTCAAGGTTTATTAAATACTAGTCTTTAAGCCCGTTACATTAACGGGTGCTAGAATATATGTATGTCTGTCTTTCTTTCTGTCTCACTCCCTGCCCTTGTGTCTTTCTTCTTTTATTTCTGTCTCCCTCCCTCCTATTATTTGTCTTTCTTTCTATTTATCTCTCTTTCTGCCCCCTATGCAGCATTTATCTCCCCTTGTCCACCTTCCTGTACAGTAGCCATATCAGCATTCCCTCCCCCTCCATTTCCTTGTGCATCAGCATTTCCCCCCTCCCTACTTCCCTGTGCAGCATTTTCCTCCCTCGGGCTAGAATATATGTGTGTGTGTCTGTCTTTATTTCTTTCTCTCTCTGTCTCCTTAGCCACTTTTTCCTGTCCATTCTCCCTTCTTTTTACCTCCCCTGTGTCCACGACCACCCCTTCACTGCTCCCTTTATCCAGCAACAGCCCTTCCCCCTTTGTTTTACCTCCCCCCTGTCCATCAGTACCTCTTCCTTCTCCCCCTGTCCAACAATAGGCATCCCTTCCTTTTTCCCCCTGTCCATCATCACCTCTTCCTGCTCCCTCTGTCCAGCAGTAGGCCTCCCTTTATTTTTTCCCCCTGTCCATCAGCATCTCTTCCTGCTCCCCCTGTCCAGCAGTAGGCATCCCTTAATTTTTTTCCCCCTGTCCATCAGCACCTCTTCCTGCTCCCCCTGTCCAGCATTAGGCCTCCCTTCATTTTTCCCCCCTGTCCACCACCACCTCTTCATTGCTCCCCTTATCCAGCAGCAGCCCTTCTCCCTTTGTTTTACCTCCCCCCCTGTCCATCAGCATCTCTTCTTGCTCCCCCTGTCCAGCAGTAGGCCTCCCTTCATTTCCCCCCCCTGTCCATCAGCAGGTCTCCCTTAATTTCCCCCGCTGTCCATCTGCACCTCTTCCTGCTCCCCCTGTCCAACAATAGGCCTCCCTTCCTTTCCCCCCCTGTCCATCATCATCTCTTCCTGCTCCCCTTGTGCAGAGTTTTTTAATTAATCGGATAGAGTCATTGCGGCCGCCCCCCCCCCGCTCCCCTTCACTTGTAAGTCGGCGATTCAAGAAGCCTGTGCAGCAGTCTTCACACGCTGCTTCGGGTCCTTCTACTGCGCTTATTTGCTCTGCCGCGTCTCTGATGACATCATCAGAGATGCGGCAGAGCAAATCAGGGCAGTAGAAGAGCCTGAAGCAGCGTGTGAAGACTGCTGCACAGGCTTCTTGAATCGCCGGGTAGGTATTCGGGTCAGCGGCAAGGGAAGGGGTGTGAGCGGCAAAGAACTCCTCTGGTCTGTTGCGGAGGGCGGCCCGGCTCGATTTATTGATTCGTTGGGGGGGGGGGGGAATGCGCTGTGTTGGGGGGAAGGGTAGGCAGACGCGGGGACCGTCCAGTTAAAGAGAGGAGCCGGGGGTGAGGAAGGCCGCCGCAGCTATGGAAATTTTTTTTTTTATTTGAAAGCCGCCGTCGGGGCCGCGCATGCGCAATTGTTTTTTTTCGCTCACGGAACACGTTTTTTTTAGTGCGCATGCGCGGCTTACCATTTTATTATATTAGATTTGATGAATCGCTATATCTTTATACAAAGCGATGTACATAAAAATACAATTAGTTAAGATAAAAAACATATAATAAATATATAAACGCTAGATATTAGACAAGACCAACAACAATTGGAAGGGAAGGGAGGTTAAAGTTACATATCTTATAATAAGAAACACATTTAAGGGTAAAACATTGAGGAGGAAGTAAATTCTTGAAACGAAAAATTAATATATTTAAAAAAAATTTATGTATTAAAAATCTTTTTAAAAAGAAATGTTTTCAGAGATTTTTTAAAAGAGGGAATGTCTTTTTCAATTTTTATGTATTGGGGCAATGAATTCCACCATTGGGGGCCCACGACCGAAAACATATCTAATCTACGAGTGCCTATAATTTTTAAAGATGGAATAACTAATAAGTTTTGGGAAGATGATCTAAGTGCGCGTGCGGAACTATAGGGAATTAGCATTTTAGAAATGCACTGAGGTTCTTTGAAAATCAAGTTTTTAAAAATAAGTAGAAGAACTTTAAACTGTATACGCTCGCAAATAGGAAGCCAATGTGCATCTTTGAAGAGTGGAGTAACATGATCAAATTTCCTGGCATCATAGATTAATTTTATAGCCGTGTTTTGAACAATTTGCAGTTGTCATTTTTCCTTTTGAGTAATATTAAGCAACAGAGAGTTGCAATAATCCAGTTTTGATATTACCAAGGAATGAATTAAAATATTGCGAGATTTGGATTCAAGAAATTTAGAAATAGATCGAATTAGACGTAATTTGTAGAAGGGGGTTATAGTGAGATGTACTTCTGGCACCCTTTGTGTGATGTTCACACTGGTGCCCTTTAAGGTACCCCACTGCTCTATTGGGATATCTGTAGGGCCAGTCCATTACAATGCTGGCCCCTCCCACGTCTAAATGGTCTAGATTTGGCCATTTTCAACTTGGATGTTTCTGCGACCTCACACTTTCTGCCATAAATGTAGTGGTCAGAGTGGCTTATGGGCCTGGCTCCTCCTCTTGATTCACACTAGCCCACTCAATAGGCTAATTAAGGCACTTGTGTGCTACTCTAGTAGGCTTTCCAATACCTGGTGGTACTGTTCTAGAGACGGGTGTGGGGGGTCATTACTTAATCTCTCCAGTGGTCATCTGGTCAGCTTTGGCATTTAGATGCTTCTTAAAACAGGTCCAGCTCAGAACATCTTAAGTTCCATCCAGGACGTCCTGCAAAAGGTTCGATTATTGCCACAAAATGTCCAAGACTAACCCGGCCTACAGCCCACCTATATCCCACCCGAGACATGCCTCCAACACGCCCCTTTCTGAGTTGAACATTTTGGAGGGCGAACATCCTGCAAAACGTCTTTGAGTTCTTGTTTTGATTATATGCACTTGGACCTTTTGCAGAGAAAAAGGTCCAAGTGCCGATTTTTGGACGTTCTTGTGATTTGAAAATGCCCCAAACAGTATCGGAAATAAACACATTTACTGTTTCAAAATTTAGGGGTGGAGGAGCCTGTCGGATGTTCTGACAATTCAGGAGGCTACGATTGCCAACTGTCTGTATTTTTTCAGGATTCTAAAAAAGTTTCAAAGCCAGAAGGATGGATTGTGTGTGGATATTTTTCAGAGTTTAGCCCACTACAGCTGTCCAGTATCCTCCCTTGCTAGTGCTGAGACTCTGTGTGACGGGGTGTATGTACTTCCTGTCACGGGGAGCCAAATGTCCCTGGGAGAAAATCCTCAGGGAAAGGCAATACCTGAAAACAACCTGGGTGTGATGTCAGTAGATGACAGGAAAGGCTACGAGAGATGTGGCCTATCCCTCAAACCACAGGTAACTGAATTCCACAAAAAGTACCCAGGGGTGAATGTGGAGGGGCAAAACTTCTTGGAGGTGAAAGGGGTGATCATTCCCAGGGCTGACTTGTGGGGAGCAAAACTTCCTATGACCCAGCACTGAAGTTTAGTTTTATTATTCTTTATGTAGGGCCTAACTGTGCCTGCAACTCTTTCATGCATATTCATTGGGGATATCTTAAAAATGTGGGCTGCCTGTGGTCCTTGAGGACCAGAATTGAGCAGCCTTGATCTAGAGCAGGTGTGCCAGATTTTTCAATCGGAAAATACGGACCCCCCCTAGGCCTGCCCCAGGCCCGCCCAGTTCCACCCATCCCCGCCCTGTAATGCCCTAATCCCGCTTCCTGTCCTAGCCCCACCCCCGCTAACTGCTCTTGTCGGGCAGGGAGGAAATGCACGGATGCCACGCACTCGTGGCATCGCGTGGCATCTGAGCGTGCTACGCGATTTGAGGAAGCTTTTCAAAACCCAGACCAAGTGCTGGGTTTTGAAAAGCCATCCGGAACCCCCAGAGGAGATGGGGAAATTCAGACATCTGGTAATCCTAGCAACCCTGCCAGTCGGGTTTTTGGGATAGCCTTACTGAGCGAGAGTTGCAGATAATGGAGGTGACAGGCATGCAAATCTGCGCCATGCATATTCATTAGGGCTGTCCTGAAAACCTGACTGGCTGGTGGTCTTCCAGGACAGGGTTGGTGCCTTAAGGAGAGGGAAAGTACTAGAAACAAAATATGAAGGTGGGTATTGAAGAAAGAGGATGGGATGGGTGGGTGAGTGAGAGGGTTGGCTAGTGCAGGGCTCCGAGAGAGACAATGCAGGATTCTGCACAGGACACAAACAAGCTTCGGGAGAAAGTTAAAAACCAGTGGGGGCAGGGGGGAAGGGTCAGAGGTTAGCAGGGTAGGTGCCACTTTTGGATCTCCACTGAATTTTTTATTTTACACGCTCACCCCAGTTCGAAAGAGCCCTCTGCTTTTCCCCTTCATAAAACATGCTTCCGCACCTGTAAAATTGACCTCTTTATACGGCATCATTGGTGTGATACATGCATAGGGCTGTGATGGAGGGGGGGTAGCATGGGGACAGTAGTTTAATTCATTTGAACCTCTAATAGCAAGAGTGCCTGAACAGAAAAGGCTTTCAGCAGATTTTAAACATGTATTTTTCCCTATGATACTCTGAAACTTAATTCACATTAAAAAAAACAAAAGTATTAACGGGCATGACTCCTTTAGCAGCATACTAAGATTTGGTTGATTCTTCTTCTTATTATTTTTAATTTGATGCTTTAGAAGCAAACATTTAAAATATACCAAAATAATGCACAGACATAAATCTGATCTTCAGCCCAGATGTAGCGAAACATCTAACATCCCACCACATGTTCCACACATCTACAAGGGATGCTTCATGCATATTCCAGTTCTTTCCAGGCAATCAGTCCCTTTTGTGCAAAAATGGGACAATTTGCCTCTGACATTATTCCATTCTGCATAAATCCTTCTCAGTACCCAACTGCATTGTGCACCTTAACAGCGTATATTTTGATGTTTTGTGGACTTTGTAGCTACACCCGAAAGGCTTTTCCCGTCTGCGAGATGCTCTGTTTTTCTTCCCGTGCCTCTCGCTCACAAGTCTATTAATGTGGTCTAAGCTCTTTCAGTTGTTGGCGTTAGAGCTCAACACATGTATTGCTTGTTGCGAGGTGGAGATTGAAAGTGGGCTGGTAGCCCCTGAAGCAGTACCTCAGTTGGGTTCTGAGTGCAACCTGCCTAGATGTGCTTGCAACGAGATCCTACATCAGAAAACATGTTCAGGAGGTTCCTTATTGTCCAGAATGATGGAATGGACGTGAGCATGCTGTTACTGCTCACTATGCTGAATGGATGAGTTGTTGTTTTTTAATCATTTATATTCCTCATATCCTATAATTCTATGTGGATTACAAATTATGCAGGTACTCAAGCATTTTTTCCTGTCTGTCCCAGTGGGCTCCCAATGGGGCAATGGGGATTAAGAGACTTGATCTAATAAATATCTCAAACACAACCCCACACAGAACAAACGAACCTGCTCAGCAATGCTACAAGGCTTAAACATACATACACCCAACCATCCACAGCAGGAGAAACACTCAATCAAACAGAAAACAACAAAAGAAGTGGAGAAAAAGCCTCAGTTTAGCTTCATTTGGCAAAAACCTCCACTTCACATACACTCCTACACAAACAAACCAGTAGGGTGAAGAAAGCACTGTAACAGCTTGCAAAGTCAATGTTCAAAAGCACCAGGGGTGTACTAGAGGAGCACCGAAGGATCCTTGGACTGGCAGATGAAGCCGTGTGGATACCCCTGACGCAGCAAGAACTGGCGAAACGGGAGATTCCCCGTTGGGTACTCTAGCTGCTGTGTTACTACGCTGGATTGAGACATATCTGATGGACTTTGGCAGCTAAGTGGTTTTTTTGGTCAAATGCTATGCTTTTGGATCACTGTGCCTTTGGGCCCTGTGGGGTTATGCACCCCTGGTGCTTTTGAACATTGACTTTGCAAGCTATTACAGTGCTTTCTTCACCCTTCCGGTTTGTTTGTGTAGGAGTGTATGTGAAGTGGAGGTTTTTGCCAAATGAAGCTAAACTGAGGCTTTTTCTCCACTTCTTTTGTTTTTTTCTGTTTGATTGAGTGTTTCTCCTGCTGTGGATGGTTGGGTGTAGCGTTGCTGAGCAGGTTCGTTTGTTCTGTGTGGGGTTGTGTTTGAGATATTTATTAGATTTAAATCACCCTTCTTTCCTTAGTTTACAAAATTTAGATTTAGGGTCACAAGGAACAGTGCAGGATTCGAACCTACAACCTTAGGGTGCTGAGGCTGTAGCTCTAACCACTGCACCACACACTCTCACTCCCTCTCCTATCTTGTTTCTATGTGATGGAAATGTATTGATAAATTTAATTTAAAAATAAAAAGAAGAAGTTGAACTTTGTTTTGGGGGAGGGGGAGGGGGAGATTGAAGAGGTAGAGTTATAAAATAAACAGTTTGATGGTCTTTAGAATCCAAACGGCCAAGGAAAAGTATTTATGGAACTCTTTCAGGCTATTTCCATAACAACATTCACACTTTTCTGCCATAAGTACCCCAAATCTGTGCTTTGATACATTTTTTTTTATTTTAATTCCTTGCAATAATTTACTACTACTATTAATTATTTCTATAGCGCTACCAGACGAATGCAGCGCTGCACAAAAGTCACAAAGAAGAAGAAAACAAGTCCTTGCTCGAAAAAGCTTCCAATCTAAACATTCTGGGGGCAAAATGTATTTGGGGTGAAATGTGGGGGGTCCCCTCCCAAACCTATCCTGAGGGGCCCCCAGCCAGTCAAATTGTCATGATTGCTACAATAAATATGCATGAAGTAAATCTTCAGGTGAGGGGGGGGGGGGGACAGCACCTGCAGGTGATCTCATGCATATTAATGCGTGGAGCCATTCCTCTGAAGGTGTGCCCTTGAAGAAGATTTTGAAGAACACTTTTCATCTTATTTCCCAATTCCTTTTTATTTTGAGACACATTTTACATTTTATTCTCTACCTTTTGTATTTTCCCCTATTCTATTTTTATTTTATATTTTTATTTTGGAATATTGTATTGTATTGTAATCCAACCCCTACCTATTGATCTCCAGTTTTATCCATGCCTAGTAGAGACAGTCAATATGGCATTTGTGAATTCTCATAGTTCTGTCCCTTCCTTCTTTGTGGACTTTGAGTATGCACTAACACACCGGGCCTTCTCCCTCCTCTATGGATTTCCTGTCAGTCTAGAAACTAATGCAGAGTACTGGGGTCGTCAAGTAATCCTGATGCGTAGGCCCTGCTCCTTCATCCTGTATGAGCTTCCTGTTAGTAGGATTACCAGATTTTCTGACATAGAAACCAGGACACGTTCTCCTGCCTCCAGCCCCGCCCCATTCTGTCCCCATCCCTACAAAGCCTCGTCTGTCTTCGAGCTCTGTGCCGCATCTGGAGGTCATCTAAGCATGAGTGGATGCATGACGCATCATCCACATATGCTCAGATAGATGCGGCCGGAGGCTTGGGGCTTTCCAAAAGCCAGACAAACTACCGTGTTTTGGAAAGTCCATGCAGGCACCCAGACAGTCCTCTAAAAAAAAGAGGACATGTCTGGGTCTCCCCGGACATCTGGATACCCTACCTGTTAGCCTAGAAATCTGTGCAAATGGACACGAACTCACAGGGCCCCGTTCTGGCGGCGGCTGCTGCTATCTTTGATGTTTCAGATGAGTTGGAAGTGGTAGGAAGGGAGATGAAAGAGGGGGGGGTCTATTTGGTTTTAGAATAGGGGTCATGTTGGTTACAAGGTTGAGCAACGCCGGTTTATGGTAGCTTTTCTTTGAACAGGGTCTCATTATTTTATTAAAAGATGTTGACTGTGAGCATTCCCATAAGATTTTCATTAAAAGATGTTATCCTAAAGGTTGCATTATTGTCTATTTGGTACTTTGTGGCCTAAGCTGTTGAATTTCTGATAAGCATAAAGGCAAGCACTCATTTCTTTCCTCTGACGGCCAATGAACTACAAAGTGAATAATTCTAGGAAGATGCTCAAAGCTTGACTTGGCAAATACATGTCATGAATATTTTACAAACAATATTTAGATGCCACAGACTCCTCCTCTTTATTAAATTTTAAAAGACCTGAAAACTATTTGTGTTTCTGGCCGTTATTATGGACCTAATTGAGTCGATTTATGTAGCCGACAGAACGATGAGCTTGCTCTTTGAGTTTCACACAGAAGGCTGTGAAGAAAGAGAGCAGACAAGCAGAGTTTGAAGCTAAAAAGTCAGAAAGAAAGAAGGTGGTTTATTTACAGTGGCAGCATTAATTTTAAGGGAATATTCTACGCTCTGTTCTTTGGCATGCGTGTTGAGTTGAGGTTGAGAGAAGCTATTCATGGTGGACAGTAAAGACTAATAATAATCAAGTTTGATTTCACTGCACTTACCAAATATAGTCATTTAAATAGCCTGACAAACTTTAGAATTAATGCCCGTTACTGGGCAACAACAGCAGTCTTTGAAGAGGACCATCTGCAACTGGCTGTGATCTTCCAAATTAAGTGAAGTTGCTATTTACCATTATCCATAGCAGACTTATTCATTTATATACTGAATGATTATATTGCTTGTGGAATCCAAAGTTGATGAAAAGATGGGGTGAAGGGATCAATTTCATATTTTAAAAAAGCTTTGTCATGTCTTCTCAGCACTTGAATTGGTTGTGTTGTAACAAAACTAATTGTTCACAGGGCACTGGATTCTTCTCTTTGCTTACCACAGCAGATAGAGCGGCATGGAAAATGAAAGCTATTGTATACACACAGGAATTTCCAAGAACATCATCCTTATCTAGACAGTGTGCCAAGCTGCAAATAGACACTGTGAAATAATATTTCAGTTCTAGTTACATCTGTTAAAATAATCACTTGCCTTTTTTTGGTTCTGTGGCAGTGGCGTACCTAGCATATGTGACACCCGGGGCCCATCATTTTTTGACACCCCCCCTCCATCTGTACGAAAAACATGATTTTTAGTAACAAGCCACACGTCACACATGAGTACCTAGGAAAAGGCAGCATCTTACATAATGCAGTGAGCAGTACAACATCAATACACCCATTGTAAAACTAAACAAGCCAGACTAGTACTGATCAATCCTACACCGTCAATCCTAACAGAAAACCATGTCTTTTGAACACACAGAACACAGAAAACACCTTCGCCTAGTATGGAATGTCATCACAAACTAACCCCTCCCCCTTTTACAAAACTGTAGTGTGGATTTTAGCCATGGTGGTAGAATTCTGAGCATCAGAGCTGCTACCATCACGGCTGGCGCTAAAAAACGCTCCACAGTTTTGTAAAAGGGGGGATAAGATAGAAATACATAGACAAAGGTTAAATTGAACCAGCAAGAAGCTGGACTCTGCATAAAATGCAACACCGCAGAAACAGTGACATATGTCTCCTAAAGCAATAAATAAATAGAAAATTTTTGTTCTAACTTTGTTTTCTCTGGTTTCTGCTTTCCTCATCTTCTTGTTACTGTCTTTCTTCCATCCACTGTCTGCCATCTCTCTGCCCCTCCCTATATGACATCTTCTCTCCTTCTATGCCCCTTCCAGAAACTGTATGCCTTCCCCTTCCATCTCTCCTCTAGACCCCCCCCCCACCACCACCACCTTTGGTCTGGCACCCATCATCTTCCCTCTGTTCCCTCATGGTCTGGCATCTTTCTCCTTTCATCTCTCTTTCCCTCCCCCCTGTGGTTTTTAGCATCTCTCTCTTCTCATTTCCTCCGCTCAGATCTGATATCTCTGTCTCCTTCCCCGTTCTCTGGCATCTCTCTCCTCTCACTCTTCCCTTTCCTTCTTTATTTTCTGCCTCCGTCTAAATTAAATTCTTTCTTACTATGTAGTCCTCAGTTTCCCTCTTTTCACTATGTCTACCCACAGCATGCCACCCCTTTCCTTCACCCCTCCACTAACTCACTAACTAACTTCTTCCCCCATCCAGCATATGTCCTTTATCTTTATCCCTCCTTCTATCCAGTATGTGTTCTCTTTCTCCACTTCCATTCAGCATTTGCTCTCCCTTCTCCCCACTTCCATCATCTGCCCCCTTCTCTCAATCTCTCCATCCATCACAGGCCCATCTTTCTCCCTTCCTCACCTTTCTGATTTTGGCAACAAGATCTGCAACGCGCCCCCCCCTTCCCTCCCGGACAACAGGCCCAGTCCGACAAACCTCCCTGCCCTGTGGCCGGCGATGTCTAAACTGCCTTCTTACAGCAGCCGGAGTGTTGTAGTTGCATATGGCTGCCGTAAAGGTCGTCTCTGAAGCAACTTCCAGTTGTGTCAGAGATGACCTTTACGGCATCCACACGCAGCTTCAACGCTCTAGCTCAGGGGTGCCACACTTTTTGGGCTTGCGAGCTACTTTTAAAATGACCAAGTCAAAATGATCTACCAACAATAAAATTTAAAAAAAACACAAAGCACACTGTACGCTGAGAAAATGTTAATTATCATTCCTATTCTCGGGTTTTTTCAAAGAGGTCAAGGCAGATGACTCTATGCACTGTCACCTCAGTAACAACCATACAAAAATAGACAAATATAACCCCTCCCTTTTTAATAAACCACAATAGCAGTTTTTAGCACAGGGAGCTCCGCTGAATGCCCAGCGCTGCTCTCAACACTCATAGGCTCCCTGCGCTAAAAAACCGCTATCGCAGTTTAGTAAAAGGGGACCATAGTGCTAAATATAGATAGCAGATATAAATTCAGACACATTTTGATCACTAAATTTAAAATAAAATCATTTTTCCTACCTTGTCTGGTGATTTCATGAGTCTCTGGTTGCACTTCCTTCTTCTGACTGTGCATCCAATCTTTCTTCCCGCCCCCTCCCCCACTCCACCCCCCCTTGGTATGCCACTGTTCTGTGGTTTCCAATATAGGTAAATTCATTTTTGTAAAGGTAGGAAATGGGGCACCCTCAGGACAGGTATGAATGCCAACGGGGAAACTTTTTAATTATACATGTATTCCAATTGCAGAATGGGAAGTAGATATTTTTTTTAACTTTTATTTATTTGGATTTCTGAGACTATAATGAAGAAATAAGCACTTCTACAGAAATCAAGAAGAAATATATAGGAAATTTTAAAAAAAATCACTAGTAGGAAAAAAATTACTACAAAGCATCAAGTCCATGTCATCGTTGGGGGGAGGGAGGTTGTTTACAAGAGGAAAATTCAAAAGGAAAATTGAATCACTCCAGGAAAAACTCTAGAACAGTGTTTCCCAGCCCACCAGCCGGTTGGGTTTTTGGAATAACCCTAATCAATATGCATGAGAGAGATTTGCATATAATGGAGTTGGCAGGCATGCAAATCTGAAAACCTGACTTGGCTGGTGGTCCTCCAGGACAGAGTTGGGAACCACTGCTCTAGAATTGTGAATCTCTTCTGATCTCTCCGGTGATCTGGGAACTATCTGAGTTTCTAATATTTGAGAAAGATTGCGCAATAGCTCAAGGAAATAATGAAGGCAATGGGTCCTGACGTGGGACAAGTGTGTGGTTCTGTGACTACTTTCACTAATGGGGCCACAGTTGGGGAATGCTCTCCCTGGACATGTCTGCTTTTGAACATCATTTGTGCAGTTTAAGAAGTTTTAAAATCTCATTTGTTCACATTTAGTTTTTGGGGTTTTTTTAAATTTTATTTTCTGAAGATGATTCTGGCACTGAAGACGAGGCGCCATATGAGAGTCGCTCACTGATGATGTGAATATCATGAAGAAGTTTTGAATTATTATGTGTGTTGTTTTATTGTAAACCAGTCAGTGTTAAGTGGGTTATAAATTTTTTTAAATAAAATATAAATAAGTACTTCCAATGATGGTGTTTAAATTAAGGTAAAATGGAAGTTAAAGTTGGACAAATTTCTAGGATTATTATATTTTCTTTGCAATTAGTCAAACCTCGGTTTGCAAGTAACGCAGTTTGCGAGTGTTTTGCAAGACAAGCAAAACATTCTCGCAAATCTTGCCTCACAAACCGAGCGTTCACTCGATCTGCGAGCCCCCACCGCCGAGAATCGGCATCGCCCACCTGCCCAAACCCTTACCGCGATCGGGCACCACCACACAGCACCAACCCACAGGACGTGCCAGTGCCGAAGGAGCCTGTCAGTGATCTCTGCTGGGCATTGAACATCTGCGCATACTCAAGGCCTTCTGGCTCCCACTCACTCCAAGATTCTAATGAGATTCTTGGGTTTCTCGGAGTGAGCGAGAGCCAGAAGGCCTTGAGCATGCGCAGATGCTCAAGGTCCAACAGAAATCAGCGGCAGGCTCCTTCGGCACTGGCATGTCCTGTGGGTTGGTGCTGCGTGTCGGTGCCCAATCGCGGTAAGGATTTGGGTGGACAGGCGATGCCGATTCTCGGGGGTGGGGTAGGCAAAGCCGGTTCCCGGGGGTGGGGTGGAAGCGCGCCAGTGGCCTGGGAGGGGGCCTTTTGGGATGTGGAATAAATCACCCACGTTTCTACTAACTGCTATGGGGAAAGTTGCTTTGATATAAGAGCAATTTGGTTTACGACCATGCTCGCAAACCAAGGTTCCAGTGTATTTTTATAACACTGGGTTCTGGAATGGCTCTGTTGTGCTTATACTAACCCCCCCCCCCCCCCAAACACTTACCCTTTACACAAATCTTTATTAAGGACATTAACAATAATAATGCACCAGACTTTTTTTTATTTTGGTAGAAAACAAGGCCACAGCTTTGCTTATTAAACAGTACTTGAACAGATAACTAATGTCCCAAGCTACTGACAAAATATAAGTATACAACCATAGGAACTCTGGCCCTGCCATGCCAGCTGGAGCCTAGGGGTAGGCATGGATCTCCATGTCCACTTTCCAGGTCACCTGACCCAAACCACTCACAGAGCTCATTTCTTGCATAACCGCTCATCACCCAATAACCCTGTAGCTCGGGATTACCACTACTGCGACAATCTCAAGCCCCAGTTCTGATTGTTAACCCTAGAGTGGGCAGGTGGGAAAATTCAGCCTCCGAGGAACAGAAAGGAACTTACCCCTTCCCCCCCCCCACTCTGTACCCAGAGTTCTCAGTGAATGACCAACATGGGCCATCCAGCTCCCTCTTAAGGTTGACTGTCGAAACTACCTCTCGGGTTCTAGTTTGCTCCTTTCTATTGATGTGGACCTATTATTTCGTAGTATTTCATTTGGGTGAAATATGTTAATTTAAAAAATGCAAATAAAAAAAAAAATACTTCTATGAAAGAAAAAAGCTGAGATAGCTCAAAAATATATATTTGACTGACTTTAGCTCAACAATGCATTTAGAGGGCTATTTTAGGGGAAAAAGTGCTCCTAATTGAAGCACGTTAGATTTAAGAAGGGGAACATTTTTCTTTTTTCTCAGTATATTTTTGGTTAGATCTGAAGAGATCCTAACCAAACTTCCCAGGAAGGGAATACCACAATTTTTAAGGAAAATATAAGGAAGCCTCTGTCTGAGGGAAGTGCCAGAATTATAACCAAAGTAGCCAAAATAACTGAGTCTCGGAAACCTCCAAGATGTCAGATATATTTAGGACATCCATCTCTGAGTTAGGATCTTCCTTCTTCACTCATGGCGAGTAATGTATGTGTGTTGAAAGTGGTATAGATTCTTCAGGACTTTGAAGAATCTCTTGTAAGTATTGCTTAAACATATCACGTGATGGTGTAAGTCAGTGTTTCTCAAGTCGGTCCTGGAGTCCCCCCTTGCCAGTCAGGTTTTCAGGATATCCACAATGAATATGCATGAAAGAAATTTGCATATAATGGAGGCACTGTATGCAAATCAAGTTTATGCAGAGTCATTGTAGATATCCTGAAAACCTGACTGGCAAAGGGGGACTCCAGGATTGACTTGAGAAACACTGGTGTAAATGATATCTTAGGAAAATTTATTATGTTCTCCAAATTTCTATCTCCGTCTTAAGTTGATATTGTCTTTCAGGAAATTAGAATTCACATCTTGAACATTTTTAATTAGTGACATGATCATCCAAATAAGATTAGTCTGTTCAAATTGTCCTTGAAAAGCATTGATTGACGCTGTGTTACCTTGCAAAACTCCATTCACTGTAGCAAACTGCAAAGATATTGCCTTTCCTAGCCGAGAAACGGAAGGCCATATATTATTACCCCCAAGGTAAAGGTTACTGGTTTTGGTAACAGTATCTCGGGAAATAGTATGGATTTTCAACCACCCCTTCAGCCCCACCTCAATCTGCAGCAGGTAGTCTACCAGGTCAAAAGTTGTTATGCTCTCTCTTAAAGCTATAGCCTCAGCACCCTGAGGTTTTGGGTTCAAATCCACGCTGCTTCTTGTGACCCTGGGCAAGTCACTTAATTCCCCCCATTGCCCCAGGTACATTAGACAGATTGTGAGGCCACCAGGACAGACAGGGAAAAATGCTCGAGTGCCTGAATAAATCCTTGTAAACTATTCTGAGCTCCCTTGGGAGAAAAGTATTAAAAAATTGAATAAATAATGTGAAAAGGTTCAGCCTCTGGTAACCAGAGCTGATATTGTGACATCATAATGCCTCATTCCACCAATAAGAGCCAACCTCATCAATGATGTCCTAGACTTGGCTCACTTGATTTCTAGACTGGTGCAGTGGTTAAAACTACAGCCTCAGCACCCTGAGGTTGTGAGTTCAAACCCACACTGTTCCTTGTGACCCTGGGCAAGCCACTTAATCCCCCTCAGATACATTAGATCAGGGGTGTCCAATGTCGGTCTTCGAGGGCCGCAATCCAGTCGGGTTTTCAGGATTTCCCCAATGAATATGCATGAGATCTATTTGCATGCACTGCTTTCAAGGCATATTCATTGTGGAAATCCTGAAAACCCGACTGGATTGCGGTCCTCGAGGACCGACATTGGACACCCCTGCATTAGATAGATTGTGAGCTCATCAGGACAGACAGGAAAAAATGCTTGAGTACCTGAAAAAATTAATGTAAACCGTTCTGAGCTCCCCTGGGAGAATGGTATAGAAAATGGAATAAATAAATAGCAAACGCTGCCATATTCTGCTGACCTGAAGACAAAAGAAGCACTTTCTCTTGCACTGTAGCCTTTCCCTCAGACTAGCGATGGCTTTAATGTCATGCACTGAGCTGGGCTGGTAGGTCCCAGCAAGCTAACCAGTGATGACTGGGAAGGAGGTGTACGCAAGTTAGGGGAGGGGTCAATGATGGCTCTGAACTGAGGTCCCACAATGCACATCCCGGTATCGGCATTGAAACAGTCGGCAATTTCCCAGGAACTGGAGGTAGGAGACTCTTGTCGTATAAACTTGGTAGACCATAACATCCTACTGCAAATCTTGGACTCAATAGGCATCTCAGATAAAGTATCCTCCTGGTCTGAAGGTTTCTTAAAATCCAGAACATACAAAGTAAAATCAGACAAAGAAAAATCCAAACCTTGGTCCAACCCCTGCGGCGTTCCACAAGGTTCCCCACTGTCCCCTACTCTCTTCAACCTATATACGGCCTCTCTTGGCGTTTACCTGAACAAACAAGGCCTAACCTCTTATAGCTATGCTGATGACATCACCATCCTCATTCCTTTCGACCAACCAATGCTCTTAATGTCAGACACACTACACAGAACTCTAGTTACAGTTACGACTTGGATGGAAGACCACAAACTGAAACTCAACCCAGACAAAACTAAATTCATCCTCCTAGAAAATAACAAAATCCCAACCATAACCAACTTAGAAATCAACTCTATCAACTACCCTTTGCAAACTACTAGGTATGACTATTGACAAAGGCTGCACCATGCAACCACAAATTAACAAAACAATACAGAAATCTTTTGCAGTAATGAGAAACCTTAGACAAGTCTGAAAATTCTTCGATAAAACACAATTTCAGCTCCTAGTACACTCTCTAATCCTAAGTATCCTAGACTATTGCAACATCCTCTACCTCCCCTGCCCTGCAATAATGATTAAACAACTACAGACAATTCAGAATACAACTCTGAGACTCGTCTACTCACTGAAGAAACATGACCACATTACTGAGGCTTTCATCAACTCACATTGGCTTCCAATCCAGGAAAGAATACAATTCAAATTCTACTGTATACTATTGAAAACTATAAACGGGGACAGCCCAATCTACCTAAACAACCGCCTTATCCAAACTACTTCTACCACGCATAGAAAAACACATACCCCATTCACTTACCCCCAATCAAAGAAGTAAAACGGAAAAAAAACTATACGACGGCCTACTAGCCACTCAAGCAGCAAAAATAGATAACCAAATCTCCAACCTATTGATAACTACCCCAGACTACAAGATGTTCAGAAAGGAAATAAAAACTATACTCTTCAAGAAATCCCTTAATAAAGTATTTTGACTCTACCAGTACAAGTAGAATTTTTTTAAGTGGCCCATACTGTGCCCAGAAAATACATCCTTCAAATCTGTCTTCTAAACATAAGTAGTATTGAAAAACTGACCCTTGTTTACATATATGCTGGCTATGCAAGCATTAAAAAAATGACCTTAATCTTTTGCATATTTCCAGTTTTTGGAATGCAGAATAGGTTTAATGTTTCCCCACATACACTTCCCTTTCTCAAAGTATGGATAGTGGATTGGAGATGTAATAAGGATTGGGTGGGGAAGTGCACAGCCACAGCCTCATTAATAGCTGCTGTGCAAAAAAAAAGAACAACAACCCAGGAAGAAGTTCAGAGCCTATAATTATCCTGGAACTGAAATAAAAGTCAAAAGAAAAAGGTGAAATCTTAATGACCTTATGCGTTTAACTGCCCAATTAATTATTGCACTCTTTCCCCTTGTATTGCTAGTGATTTAAACAAGCAATTATACCAGGATACTGTGCACCAGGGAGTGTTAGATCTCAGGGTGAATTGATGGTCTCCTGGCTGCCATAAGAAAGCACCAATTTACTACCAAGGGAAGGAGGATGGAGGTGGGGAAGAGAGAAAGACAAAGGAAGAGTTCAGCAAAGACCAGCAGGGGAAATGGTTCAGGAGAGGAAAGGCAGGTTAGCAAGGGCATAGAAGAAAATGAGAGAAAGCCAGAAGGAAAGAACAGGAGACCATAAGCAAGGTAGAGAGTGATCGATTACACCCAGGGCCACAACCGGGTTAGGTTTTCCTGATATCCCTAGCGACCACTTCATGCTTGTTTTACAGATATCCTGAAAATCGAACAGTTTGCAGCCCTTCAAGACCAAAAGTGGATGCCATGGGGCTGTGTGCTTATTAAGTCTTGCTATATGCTTACTGGTTCTATCGCTCATATTACATGGCCAAGATCAGAAAAGGAACCAGAAAAAGAAATAAGGCGCCGTCAAATCATCCAAACTCATTTCAAATGCTGAAAAATTCAACCACGTATTGCCACTCGTACAGAAAGTTAATTGGTTCCCGGTCGTACATAGGATTGCTTATAAGATAATTCTGCTGACAAAATGATTAGATCAAAAACGCCTGAATATATACACACAATCTATTGATACCATATACTCCATTGCACACACTTAGATCCACTGTGTCTGAATTCAAGAGGACCTGGGATAGGCACGTGGGATCTCTCAGAGAGAGGAAGAGATCATGGTTACTGCGGATGGGCAGTTCTATGACCTCACAATGCAGGTGCACAGAGCCTTAGCCTATAGGAAGAGGAGATGCAAATGTTAAGAGCCTTAGCCAATAGGGAGAAGAGGAGATAGTAAATGCTCTGGATGGGCCATTTGGCCTTTATCTGCCGTCATGTTTCTGTGCTCCTTCTTTTAAAATAATCGGTACAAGATGTTTAGAAATCTTCTCCATCACAGCCCCCCAGCTGTGGAATGCACTACCCCTAGACCTAAGGGAAGAAACAAACATGTGACCGCTTCACAGGGAAACTGAAGAGCCACCTGTTCAAAGACACTTCCGCATTATAACCTCAACTTTACCAAACCATATCCAATAACAAAAATTCTCTTTTCATTTATACCTTTACCTAGATGTTCTTACCTTGATTGTTCTTCTATCCTATAACGCATGTAGTTCATCCCCTTCGTGTTCCTACTACTACTACTATTAAATATTTCTATAATGCTACCACACGCATGCGGCGCTGTACAGAGTCACAAAGAGTAAGAGAACAATCCCTGCTCCAAAGAGCTTACAATCTAAACAGCCAAGACAGACAAACAGGAGGTCATGGATACAGGTAAGGGGAACGGTTAATCTGTTGGTTGGGTTGGAGGGCAGAGGAGTACGGTTAAGGATTGAAAGTTATATCAAAAAGGTGGGTATATACATGTACAGGACCCAGAGCCCCCTCACTTCACCCCAGATTCTTCATTTCACCGTACCATAAAGGACCCAGAGCTTCCCCACTTCATCCCAACATATTAGTACACAAGGGTAAGGGAGGATTCCTAGGGTACAACACTGAGAGCTCCCCCTCTTCACTCCTGTGTATATATATATAACACCCAGAGATTCCCCCTTTTGCTCTCTGTGCAGTGCTCGGAGCTGTCCCACCAATTCACCCCAGTGTACAGAATGCAGAGGCACCCCTTCCCCCTCATTACTACTCCTTTAGGCCCAGGCGGTGGGTCTGGCCGCAGAGCTCTCGGAGAGAGAAAAGCCCCGGCCCAGTATCTGACTCGCAGCCTACCCTGGAAAAGGCGCTGAGACGCCGTGTCGTTCACCCCCGCCACAGCCTGCTGCAGGAAGGCTCCGAGACAGCTCAGCATGGCTCCGCCAACCCCCTGCACGATCTCGTATGTTCCAGTATGTCTTTGCAGTTTTAGCATTATATAATTTTTATTATTGTATTTCATCTAGAAATTTCTGATAGGCGATTATATCAAATTTAAATAAAACTTGAAATTTGAACGCGAGAGGTTGGACAGACTTCCAACAGCTTGCAAAGCATTGGCTATCTGATGGCGTGCAAGTCTTGGCTGCATGTCAGTGCAAACTGGAAACTTAAAAACCGCCTGTTCAATACCAGCGCAAAAAGCTGAGAGGACCCAGAAACAAGCTGATTTTTCCCAGGAAATTCCTCATTGCACCAGTAAATTTCTATAGGGAATAGAAAAATAAGGCAATTTGAAAAGGGTTTTAGCAACATGGAAATGATTAAAAACAGAGCAGCCTTGAAATATCAGCTGGTGTCGCATCGTTTGACTCAATTTTTCCCCTTTTTTTTTTTTTGCAGGACAAAATTAAAGGCACTTAGCAGAGTGCATCGTTGATATCCTATTGATTTCATAACACAAAGGCAACTGTGTTCAAAGGGTGCTACTGTAGCTTTAAATTGCAGAACTGGCTTGGTGTTTAATGAGACATTTAGCACAGCAGGGTTTCTGTTAAATTAAGTTGTGCCTTCACATCACAGTGGGAAAACAGGTGTATATTGGTTTAGAATTATGGAAATGTTGAGTAATTCCAAGACTTGTCATCAAACAGCATGGCAGCCGGCAATATTGTCGACCAGGAAATTGCATCAATCATTCCCTCCTGGTTGCATCTCCGTTACGTTCACCAAAAGGCTGAGGCTTTATTTACTTTTTATTGTTTTGGTTTTTAACTATTGATATGGTCTATTGTTCATTTCATTGTAAACCGTTTAGATACCGATTTGATAAACGGTATATCAAAAAATAAAGAAGAAAGCTCAAAGGGCTCTCGAAGACAAGTTCACCTCACTACTTCTGCTACCGCTATTGATCATTTCTATAGCGCTGAAAGGAGTACGCAGCACTGTACATTCAACATACAATAGACAGACCCTTCTCAGAAGAGCTGACAGGACCTCTCAGGGTTGGGGAGATTATGGTAGAGGTATCTGACACTAGTGAGTGGGAGTTAAGAGTTAAAAGGCTGGTTCCTTTTAGGCTGAAGCTGGATTTTTCACTCTCTGGAAACTCAGATCCATTAAAGCTTATTTCGATACTTCGGCATTCAGAACCCTAGTCCAATCCCTCGTACTAAGTCTACTTGACTACTGTAACATCGCCTATTTAGCAATTTCCCAAAAGAACATGCAGCGTTTAGAATTGATGCAAAATGCAGCGGTCAAACTGATCTTTGGGCTGAAGAAGTTTGACCACGTGACACCCTACTACCGGCAGCTGCATTGGCTGCCAATGGAGGCGCGCGTAAAGTTTAAATTTGCCTGCTTCTGTTTCAAAGCACTACATGGACTTGCCCCTAAATATATAACTGACCTTTTTGTCTTCTCAGCCAACAGACACAAGAGAAGCTCACATTCCAACTTCGTTTCCCCCCCAGTGAGAGGTTGTAAACTGAAAAAACACCATGAACATCTTCTCTCGTACCAAGCAGTATCATGGGGTAAAGACCTAGAACAATTGCTTTCGCCCACTACTTATGGGGAATTTAGGAAACGTCTAAAAACACACTTGTTCCTAAAGCATCTAGACAACTGATCCTCTCTTCTCTCTCCCCTCTATAGCGATTAACTTCTCCTTTTGATCTCTCTCCTCAACAATGAATTTCCTGTCCTATTAATTCTTTCTTCCTCCCCTCTTAAAGTCAATTCAATTTGTTACCTTTGCTTAATCTTCTGTAAACCGCATAGAACTTCACGGTATTGCGGTATATAAGCTGTTATTATTATTATTATTATTTATGAAGTTGTCAAGATTGGTCAATGTTATAGGGAAGATCCTTCCACTCCCACATACGCACACATTTATATATACATACATGCCGTGTCTTAAGCCACTAATTTCCTACAACATCTAGAAAACAAGATGCAGACAATAAGATTTAGTTAGCAAATGACAATATAAAAAGACCAGCATGGCCCATCCACTCTGCCCAGTAAGGGAAAGGGGATGGGATTGGATATACCTCCTTTCTGTGGTTGCAGTCAAAGCAGTTTACATAATACATACGGGTACAGACAAGGTTAAGTGGCTTGGCCAACGTCACAAGATCCTTCAGGAGTAATTACATACGATTCCTTGGTTCTCAGAAGGCTGCACTAACCATTAGAGTACAGCACTGGTTGCAATTCAGATTACACTTCTCTCACCATGCTTTTTGTAACGTGAAAGGTTTATTTAAGTGTTGCTTTGAGTAGAAATGAAGATTAGAAACATAGAAATTGACGGCAGATAAGGGCCACGGCCCATCCAGTCTGCCCACCCTACTGACCCTCCCCTGCCTTTACTTTGCGAATAGATCCCACGTGTCGATCCCATTTGGCCTTAAAATCAGGCACGCTGCTGGCCTCAATCACCTGCAGTGGAAGACTATTCCAGCGATCAACCACCCTTTCAGTGAAAAAGAATTTCCTGGTGTCACCACGCAGTTTCCCGCCTCTGATTTTCCACAGATGTCCTCTTGTTGCCGTGGGACCCTTGAAAAAGAAGATATCCTCCTCTGCATCGATGCGGCCCGTGAGATACTTGAACGTCTCGATCATGTCTCCCCTCTCTCTGCGCTCCTCGAGCGAGTATAGCTGTAATTTATCTAACCGTTCTTCGTACGGGAGATCCTTCAGTCCCGAGACCATCCGGGTGGCCATTCTCTGGACCAACTCCAGCCTCAGCACATCCTTACGGTTACACAGTATTCCAGGTGGGGTCTCACCATGGATCTATACAGAGGCATAATGACTTCAGGCTTACGGCTGACGAAGCCCCTGCGTATGCAACCTATGATTTGTCTTGCCTTGGAAGAAGCTTGCTCCACTTGATTGACAGCCTTCATGTGCTCACTGACGATCACCCCTAAGTCCCGTTCTGCTACCGTTCTTGTTAGGATCTCGCCATTAAGGGTATAAGTCCTGCATGGATTTTGGGTACCCAGGTGCATAACTTTGCATTTTTTGGCATTGAAGCTGAGCTGCCATGTCTTAGACCAGGTCTCTAGTAAGAGTAGATCGTGCATCATGTTGTCGGGCATTGAATTTTTTCCTATTGTACTTTTGCCTACTACATTGCTTAGTTTGGCATCATCGGCAAATAATGTTATCTTACCTCGGAGCCCTTCTGCCAAGTCCCTTATAAAGATATTGAATAGTATCGGGCCTAAGACAGAGCCCTGGGGCACTGATCACCTCCGCCATTGCAGAGGGGGTGCCGTTCACCATCACCCTTTGAACCCTGCCTCCAAGCCAGTTCCCAACCCACTTCATCAATGTGTCGCCCAATCCTATGGAACTCATCTTGCTTAGCAACCTGCGATGAGGTACGCTATCGAATGCCTTGCTAAAGTCCAGGTATACGATGTCCAGGGACTCTCCAACATCTAACTTCCCCGTCACCCAGTCAAAGAAGCTGATCAGAGATTGTTGGTGTTTTTCCCATGCCTCCCATCACGGTGCTCTCACTGTGTTGTCTCAGCAGTTCTCCTTGAGTGGTCACCGTGGAGTCGATAGAGAGATCATTCCATAGTGTAGTCATAGCTTTCCTCAGGTTGGAGTCCATGATTTTGAAAGCCTTCCATAGGGTATCCAAATTGACTACTGGAGTCTTCACCAAATCTCCAAATTGTATGTCTTCTCTCCGGATGGTTGAAGTTCCTGTAGCCACTTTGCAGGGTGCCAGTATCAGGGCTTCAGCGGGACCAATCTCTCCCAACAACTTCGTTCCCGCTGCTCCTCCAAGAGTTAACACCAGACCCCCATCTCGGGGGGAATTAGCCCTTTCTATGGCTGCCGGGCTTTCCCTTCCGGGTTAGAGCAGAGCCTGCCACTGATCTGGGCTCAGAGAAACCTGTTCTAAACTAAGGTCTGCCATTGGTTCAGGCACCCCTCCTGAAGCCAACTAGTTCTCTGGTTGCATGGCGGTAACTTCTGGGATGGTTGTCTGCAGCAGTCGCCGCAGGTTCCCGGTCGCTGGAGGACCCAACCGGGTCCTCCCTTTTCATTTCCCCACCATCAAAAAAAAGAAGAAAATAAAACGCTCAAAAGGTAAATGTCGGTGTTTGTTAGAATTTAATCCTCAGAGATGCTCTGCGCACACATCTGCCCCTGACGCCATTTTGGTCTCGTATAGAAGCATCCTCAGCCTGTCCTTCTAACCATTAGGCTGCTTCTGAATCATTGATGAGTGACATTTTGTGACTCTTGGTAGTTACAGAGGACTGAGAAATATTGCATCACTGAAGTCATTGGAACTGGCCATCCACGTTAGCTTTGGCACCTCATTGCAACATGGAATATGCCTCCTGTTGATGCTAATGTGACATTACATGTTCTACAATACCTTGCTACAGTATCCTAATTAAGACACAGTGGTTGAGAACAGATGAAACCATGTGACACTTTGAAGCCTTGATTCTTGGATTTTTGTCTCTTCTTTTGAATGAGGCAGTAAAACTTAATGAAAGCTACCAATTAGTTTATAAATAAAAGATAGCCTTTCTCATTACCATGGACATTTAAAAGATGCGGCTTCTGTTGTGGGCCATTTATTAAAGTGCAGTCTAGGCTGGAGATCAGTCAGAAAAAAAGCTTAATATATAGCTGATCTTGATCAATCCGATATAAAAAATATATGAAAGTAAATTTGTCTTCCTCCCTCTCCCTTAGTAATCAAGTCAGGTTGACCACAGAAAAGACTCCTAACTCTTTGATATCGCAATCTGGTTATATTTGTAATTTCTACAGTTTGACTAAAAGAGAGATAGTAATCAAGTCTAAATCGTCCACTGGAAAACAATTTAGAGGTGCAAATGGAGTGATGTTCAGAAAGTGTCATGTATAACCTCTCTTGAATGCAACAACAAAAAAAACTTACCATAATTTGAAGAATTTCACGTTCACCTTTTATTTATTTATTTGTAACACTTTTATTCCACACTATCAGTAAGTTTATTGCCGGATCACATTCAGGCACTCAAGCAGTTTCCCCTATCTGTCCCAGCTACTCATACTCCATCTAATGTACCTGGGGCAATGGGGGGATTAGGTGAGTTGCCCAGGATCACAAAGAACAACGTGAGGGTTGAACTCACAACCTCAGGGTGCTGAGGCCGTAGTTCTTAACTATTAGGCCACACACTCTTCCTCATGCTGTTTCAATCCCTAGTAAAGTTTGAACCATGAAGTTTGCTGTACTGCCATCTCCAAGGAGCCAATCGTGGATTGGTTTTGCAGTCCTAAACATTTGGACTCCACCAGGCCCACCCAAAAACATAAACTATCCTTCCCCTCTCTACATGGTATTATCTATGCGGGTAAACTGGGAAAATCCCTCCTTTTCAAAACCACAGGGCTTTGGAACAATCTTACTGTCCCACTACGGAACCTGAACTCCCTCCAACTATTCCGTAAGCACCTGAAAACTTGGCTTTTCACAAAAATGTAATTTTCTCTTCCCCCCTTCACGCATCCCCTACCCTTTCTCTTCCCCCCTTTATGCAACCCCAACCCTTTATTCTGCTCTTCCTATATTTAAGTTCTTGTAAACCGTGCCGAGCTCTACATCTGTGGAGATGATGCGGTATATAAACTTAAGGTTTAGTTTAGTTTAGAGAAGAAGCATCTTCAGGAGCCTTTCCAAACTTGGCTGAATAGAGGATTGAGATTCCAAAACTTGGCCTTTGATATCCCTGTCAAAATGAAAGAAATGTTTTACATTGTGCTTGGGTTGCTTTTGCCAAGTATGGGAAAAAGACATGAACTCTACTTAAGGAGGATTTTTTTTATTATTATTTATTTTCAACTAGGAACATAAAAAGAATGTTTGTCGGGCTCAATGCTGAATGATATATACAGACGGAAAGAAGACAAGGTGTCAACCAGAGTACTCTGTGAACAGTTGTGGTTGGTTTCAGAAGCCCTCTAGAGAATCTAATTCTTTGATTATTACCCACTTCATATAGAAAAAGCCTAAGTTTCCTTTATTTTTGTTAGCAAAACTGGTTCTATAATATAATCAGGGTATGTGTTGTACACATTTCACAGGTAAACCAATTGAACATATTTTTTTGTAGAAAAATGTGTTCCACAAACGCTATAACATGGTATTTTATATCATTACGGAGTCCTTGTAAGTTTTCAGCTGGGAATACATTTTGATCATACCTTCTGCTGAGAACGTTTACTTTTTCTTTGCAAACATTCCCTTAAAGAAGTTGTGTAGCCTTGCAATTGATCTGATCTAGCTGCTGTTTGATAGTTCTTTCCTAACAAAACAGAAAAATGAGTTTATAGGGCTTGAACATCTTCCAAACTTTGAATCTTCATCTCCTGCAGAGAGAGGGCCAATTGGGATCAATGACTCAAAAAAAATATGGCAGCTTTTGGCAATACTAGTGGCTCTGGGACTAGAAAATGGTATATTACTAAAACAGCTTTGAGCAAGGTCTGGGAGCTGGTCACCATCCAGCATGCATGTTACAAAATTAGGAAACATAAAATATAACGTGCAAATAAAATCCATATGGCCTGTTTAGTCTACCCATCTATACCATCTATTAAGCTCTACAGTCACTTCTTCTCAGATTGAAAAGGTGACGGCGAAAGCTAGAAGGATGCTAGGGTGCATAGGGAGAGGTATGGCCAGTAGGAAAAAGGAGGTGAGACCTCATTTAGAATATGAGGCACCTTCAAAAAGATATAAAAGGATGGAGTTGGTCCGGAGGAAGGCTACTAAAATAGTGTGTGGTCTTCGTGATAAGGCGTATGGGGACAACCTTAAAGATCTCAAGCTGTATTATTTATTCAATTTTCTGTACTGTTCTCTCCAGGGAGCTCAGAACAGTTTACATGAATTTATTCAGGTACTCAAGTATTTTTCCCTGTCTGTCCTGGTGGTCTCACAATCTCTATCTAATGTACCTGGAGCAAGGGGGGGATTAAATGAGAGGGGAGATATAAGAACATAAGAACATAAGCAGTGCCTCTGCCGGTCAGACCATAGGTCCATCCTGCCCAGCAGTCCGCTCCCGCGGCGGCCCAAACAGGTCACGACCTGTCTGAATCACTAGAAGGGGCTCCCTTGCCACTTTGGTATCTCGTTTAAGTCCTGCCTTCCTATCGAAGTCCTAGCCCTCCAGTCTTGCGCATGCACGACCTGGTTGGTTTATACTCATTACCTGGTTAACATTCTATACTTGTGTTACATCCCAGCTCCTCCCTCAGTATCCCACGATCCCTTTATCCGTCAGGAATCCGTCCAATCCCTGTTTGAATCCCTGGACCGTACTCTGCTTGATCACTTCCTCTGGTAGTGCATTCCAAGTGTCCACGACCCTCTGGGTGAAAAAAAACTTCCTTGCATTTGTTTTGAACCTATCTCCCTTCAGTTTCTCAGAATGCCCCCTTGTATTTGCTGTCCCCTTTAGTCTGAAGAATCTGTCCCTATCCACCCTCTCTATGCCCCTCATGATCTTGAAGGTCTCTATCATATCTCCCCTGAGCCTCCTTTTCTCCAGAGAGAAGAGCCCCAGCCTTTCCAGCCTCTCGGCGTATGAGCAGTGTTCCAGCCCTCTTACCATTCTCGTTGCTCTCCTTTGGACTCTCTCAAGTACCGCCATGTCCTTCTTGAGGTGTGGCGACCAATACTGAACGCAGTATTCCAGATGCGGACGCACCATCGCTCGATACAATGGCATGATGACTTCCCGTGTTCTGGTTGTTATGCCCTTCTTTATGATGCCCAGCATCCTGTTGGCTTTTTTCGAGGCTGCTGCGCACTGTGCAGATGGCTTCAGTGATGCATCCACCAACACACCCAAGTCTCTCTCGAGTCTGCTGTCTCCCAACAATACCCCCCCCCAATTTGTAGCTGAACAACGGGTTCTTTTTCCCTATATGCATGACCTTGCATTTGTCCACGTTGAAGCGCATTTGCCATTTGTTTGCCCAGTCTTCCAGCTTGTCCAGGTCCCTTTGTAGGTCCTCACACTCCTCCCTGGTCCTAACTCTGCCGCACAGTTTGGTATCGTCTGCGAATTTTATAACCTCACACTTTGCCTCCTTTTCCAGGTCATTTATGAATATGTTAAAAAGCAACGGCCCCAGCACCGATCCCTGTGGCACACCGCTCGTGACTCCCCGCCAGTCAGAAAATTGACCCTTTACTCCAACCCTCTGCAGTCTACCCGACAACCAGTGTTTGATCCATCTGTGCACATCCCCTCCCACCCCGTGGTTCCACAGCTTCTTAAGTAGCCTTTCATGTGGCACCTTGTCGAAAGCCTTCTGAAAATCGAGGTAAATGATGTCTATGGGCTCCCCATTGTCCACCCGACTGCTTATTCCCTCAAAGAAGTACAGAAGGTTCGTTAGGCACGACCTTCCCTTGCAGAATCCATGCTGGCTTGTTCTCAGTAGGCCATTCCTCTCGATGTGCTCGCAAATGGCGTCCTTGATCATAGCTTCCACCATCTTCCCTATAATTGAAGTTAGGCTCACCGGCCTGTAGTTCCCGGGGTCACCCCTCGATCCCTTCTTGAAGATGGGTGTGACATTTGCCAATTTCCAGTCCTCTGGTACCTCACCAGTTTTCAAGGATAGGTTGCAAACATGCTGGATTGTGCCCGCTATTTCCTGTCTTAGTTCCTTCAGAAACCTTGGGTGGATCCCGTCCGGGCCCGGTGATTTGCCACATTTTAACCTGTCTATCTGTTTGAGGGCATCCTCCTTACTTACCTCTATGTGCTCTAGTTTCTCAGCCTGTTCCCCACTCATGAGCTCCTCCGAGTCCGGTATATTAGATGTGATACATTGACGTGACAAATAAAATAACATAAAAATCTATTTCTAGACCGCATAACCAAAAAGTTCTATGTGGTTTACAAAGCATTAAATAATCATTGGCATCAGGAAATAAAATTGAGAGAAAAAAATTAGGTAATCGGCAATATCAGAATAAAGTAAAATAGTGGATGGCATTGAAATGTTAGTTGCTCAGAAATTTGGAAAACAAATAAGTTTTCAATTGTCTTCTAAAATGTAAATAGGAGAGTGAAGTTAATAACAAGTTCTTAAAATCCCTGTCCCAAGTTGCTGCTTGATACGAAAGTGCACGTACATGATGTCTTTTAAATTTGCAACCCCCGACAGGCGGAAAGATGTAGAGAGCATGTGACCTTTGTAAGCCGCGTGTAAAAGACCCAGAATACTGGCACTGTGTGTAGAAGTTAAATGAGTTGCTCAGACATCCGAAGTTGTACCCAGTTTTGTGTATGTATTTGCATGCACAAACCCTGCCCTCCACACACTACGTACAGCAGAGCATGCATGCTGTATTCCACTATAATGCACACAAATTCAAAACAAAAAAATAAAAACTCACCATTTGCACAAGTACTAACTGAAGTGGGAGGGAGGGAGGGAGGAAGGAAGGAGCTATGGCATCAGACTAGTATGTTTATCTCTAAAAGGGCTTTACTTTGCAGATTGAATTAAAGAAACTTAAACTGTCCTTAGAATTAAACAAAACACTTGTCGGAGAGATTAACCTCCTGTGGTTTAGAAATCTTATGTGCTATGACATTTTTAAAAGGGAAACCAGTTTCTCTGGGACTTAAAAGAGCCGCGAGTGCTTTCTTCCGTGGAAGAGGTGCAACAAAAGTGTCCTAGTTAAGGGGTCCCCAGATTAGGTATTGAAGGGTATAAAATGGAGAGATGTTTGGAAGTTGAAAATGTTACAGATGAGGCAGTTTGTCATTCATATTATAACTGATGGTGTTTTGCACAGCTGTTTAATAGACTGCGGAGGGGAGGTGGTATGGGAAAAATTAATGTCTCTAAGTCATTCTTGTAAACAAGGTATTAGATTAATCCCAGCATTAATTTCCTGGTCTCTCTGGAGTTTGTAAAAGGTTCAGTTGCCAAAAAAAAAAAATATTGTAAATGATGATAAGGAGGTATTTAATCATAGCCCAAACCACTAAAATTGTTTCCCATTTTTAGTCATGCCTTGCTCCCACTGTTGTATGATGTTCAACAAGTCTGGCCAGACTATTCTTCAATCAAAGCAACTTCAAAAACCTTGTTTTTTGGCTTGCTACTAAATCTACTTGACTACTGCAATGTCTTATGTTGTGGAATCAAATAATCCTCTTTTCACTACCTCCAAATATGTACATTTGTTGCTGGTTCATGCTGTTTTAATTGCTTCTCTTTTTAATTAATCTTCACTGGCTTCCAGTGACCCAGAAGATCCATTATAAAGTCTTACTGTCCATCCATCCAGCCTTTTTTCCTGTTTATTCTTATTATCTTTCAGATCTCTGGGTTCCCTATAATAAAGGCCAGCCTTCTTGGTCTTGCATTGCCAAATCCATCTGAAGGTTACTTGACATATTGCCTTTTTTCTTTTGTTAACTTTGTTCTTGCAGTCAGGAATTCGCTGAGGTTAATTGATGACAATTCAAAACTGAAGACATAGCTTAGGGGGAGGGGTCTTTTTTTCTGTTTGGTTTTATTATTTTTATTTTGTTTTGTGTGTATTTTACGACATTTCATCTCTTGTTTTGTGACTTCTTTCCAGTTGTATGTATTGTATTTTCAAAGTGTGAGCAGCTTCATTGTGTTTTGGCTCGAGAGATGGTACAGTATAGCAAAACTAAAGGCTCCTTTTATCAAGGTGCGCGTCAGACATTTCATCACGCGCTAACTCCCGCGGCAAGCCAAAAACCTAACGCCTCGTCAATGGAGGCGTTAGCGACTAGCGCGGCAGGCGGTTGAACGTGCAGTATTCCGCCTGTTAACCGCCTACCCCACCTTGATAAAAGGAGCCCTAAGTGCTCCTTTTATTAAGCTGCGCCAGCGGTTTTAGTGCGCGCGCTAGACACTAACGCCTCCATAGATCTGGCATTAGTTTTTCCGCACTAAAAACGCTTCCACGGCTTAGTAAAAGGAGCCCTAAGTATATCCCTGAGTTTTGGGAATCTCACAGGTTCAAAAGTAAGGAAACCTCTGATGAGGATGGATGAAAAAAAGTTCTAGTCTGAAAAGGTAAAAACCCGCAAAGAGACTCTTCGAAACGAACAGAGAGAAGAAAACTGGATAATTACAATTAGGGGAGTCGTTGCTATTTATGCCTTAAGGAAGCACATTAAGATCTTGCTGTGTAAACAGGCATTTGATTTGTGGGTTTATGATTTTTTTAAATTTGTATTATACAGATCAAAGTTTCAAACAAAAGCCTGTTGACGTATGTCATTACTGTGTAGAAATAAAAATTCATCCTACGTAGAAATTTAATTAAGTACAGTTTTTATGTTGTATGGTTTGTCTTGTTCTCTGTAAATATTGATGTTTGATTGTAACTCACCTAGGACCATATTTGATGGGCAGGCTTTTAAGTTGTTTAAATGAAATGAATTTCAGATAAGGCCTCGAATATTGCACTGGATACAGAACACGCCAGGCCTGGCTGTCTCTTATCTTCCATCACTTGGTTTCCATGAATTTATGCTATGGCTAGACAGATTGCTCAGCCATTACTGAATCTGGGTCAAGATACTGTGAATAAGTGTCTCATAATTCAACTAAGATTCTATCTGTAGTATCTATATTATGCTCTGGAATAGCTTTCCAAAGTGTTGCAAAAGCAGAAATCATGAGTGCAGACGTCTTGGGATCAGCGCAGAGAAGGGGGAAAAGGAAACGATAGATCACCCGGGCTGTGTGGCATAGTATAAAGAAGGATAGAGATAGTGTCACATAAGGATAAAAACTTATACTGGTAAACTGTATACTATGTATATTGGTATTAGATCCCTAGTATGTGTCAAATAGGATAAATCCAGTGCAAACTGTATATTATCTATGTTTAACCTGTAACCCATTCTGAGCTCTTTGGGGAAAATGGAATAGAAAATGAATTAAATCAATACAATAGATATATGGACTATACAGGTTTATGGTCCTTATCTGATGTCACCTTCTGTTTTATTGCAGTGGCTTAGTTTCCTGCACAGGATCTCTTCATGTTTCTGGCCTATTGATTTAGTCTGGATCTGCTTGATGAATTTCTAATGCCATCCAAACATTGAGTTGACCCAATTTGGTTAGACTTTTCTCTCTCATGAGGACAGAGAACCATAAGCAAGACAGCTGCTGAATAATTAAAGTACTAGTGTTTCCAAATGACTACAGATTGTAATCATGCACTTTGAGGGACGGGTGAGTTATGCATGTGGCACTGGCAGCTGATTTCCATGTACATAGAGTTAGGTAGAAAAACATCTATTTCTTCCTAAGGACTTAAGTACCTCTTTTGTTGTTACTGTCATTTAACATTTCTCTAGTGTTACTAGTTGTACATAGTGCTGTTTAGATACACAAACTATAAGAAGCAGAGACTTGGGATAGGCACGTGGGATCTCAGAGCGAAAATGAGATAATGGTTGCTGGGGATGGGCAGACTGGATGGGCTATTTGGCCTATAACCATAAAGCTCTCTGACCTCACAATGCAAGTGTTAAGACATGGGGGAAGCCACTGCTTGACCCGGATCGGTAGCATGGAATGTTGGTACTCTGGAGGATTCCGGAATCTTGCTACTCTTTGGGGATTCTGCATGGAATGTTTTGGCCAGGTACTATTGACCTGGATTGTCCACCGGGCTTGATGGACCATTGGTCTGAGTCTGACCCAGTAAGGCTATTCTGTTCTTAATATGATACATGCTTGCTTTTCTAGTACATTCTCTCACTCGCACAATACTGACTTATTCTCTTGTTACTGTTTTGTTTATAAACACTTGTTGCATATTATTTAATGTTATTCTGTATTGTGAGCTAGAGAATGACACGAGGAAAAAATTTGTCCCCGTCCCCGCCACCACAGTCCCTGCCCCCGTCCCCGCCACCACTATCCCCGCAGCATCAGTATTGCAATATTTAGCTTATTCCTTCCTTATAAATCAAAGTTCTGGCTGCTGAACTAGAGAAGGAGATGTTCAGCTGGCAGGGCTTTGTTTATACATTTTTATCAACACAACTAATATACTACTTTATCCTAAAGCAAAAAAAAAAAAAAGAAATAAATAGATAGATAGAAATTTTTTTTTTCTACCTTTGTTGTCTGGTTTCTGCTTTCCTCATCTTCTCATTCAATTCCTTCCATCCACTGTATATCTTCTCTCAGCATCTTCCATTTGTTTTGTTACTATGCCTCTCCCTTCACCCCCCCCCCTTCAATTGGTCTGGCACCCATCTTCTGGCATCTCTGTCTTCTTCCCTTCAGTGTCTTCTCCCCCATTCTGTTCCCCATTTCCTTTCAACGTCTTCTCCCCACTCTCTCTTCCCCATTTCCCTTCAGCGTCTTCTTCCCACTCTCTGTTCCCCATTTCCCTTCAGCGTCTTCTCCCCACTCTGTCTTCCCCATTTCCCTTCAGCGTCTTCTCCCCACTCTGTCTTCCCCATTTCCCTTCAGCGTTTCTCCCCACTCTGTCTTCCCCAATTCCCTTCAGCGTCTTCTCCCTACTCTCTGTTCCCCATTTCCCTTCAGTGTCTTCTCCCCACTCTCTGTCTTCCCCATTTCCCTTCAGCGTCTTCTCCCCACTCTCTGTTCCTCATTTCCCTTCAGCATCTTCTCCCCACTCTCTGTTCCCCATTTCTCTTCAGCGTCTTCTCCCCACTCTGTTTTCCTCATTTCCCTTCAGTGTCTTCTGCCCACTCTGTCTTCCCCATTTCCCTTCAGTGTCTTCTCTCCATTCTGTCTTCCCTATTTTCTTCAGTGTCTTCACCCCACCACCACCCTTCCCTCTCACAACCTCACTGCCCTTCAGCACCCCTCGCGCGGCCCGAAAATCTCCCTCCCTCCCCCTTACCTTCACGGCACGTTAGTAAAGTAAATTGCTCAAACCGGCCGAGCCTGCCTGCAGTCGCGTGTGTGTGAGCGGATGCTTCTCCTCTGACGCAACCGGAAGTTTATCAGAGAAGAAGCTTCCACCCACACACACACGACTGCAGGCAGGCTGGGCCAGCTTGAGCAAGTTACTTTACTAATGTACCACGAAGGTAAGGGGGAGGGAGGGAGATAGATTCGGCCAGTAGGTAGGAAGGAGGGAGGGGGGCCGTGCGCAATCAGTGACTGCGCACGTTCTCTCCCTTAACTGCGGGGACAAGGCCATTCACCACTCCACGGGGCGGTGGATGGCCTTATCCCCGTGCCCGCAGTAAGCACTTCCCCCACCACCATTTTGGTGGATTACCTGCAGCTAGCCACGGGTAACAGCCACCGTGTCATTGTGAGCTTCTATACCGCTACTAATGACTGGAAGGTCAATTCAGAGTGGTTTGCATGAGCTTCTGTAAAAGGTGTTACAATACTTGAGCTTCTGTGGAGGTGTTATGAATAAAACGATTAAGATTATTGAACTTAAATGTACATATATGCGTTATAGCTACTAAACAAGGAAAACAGAAATCTTACCCTATCAAAGAAGGTCTGTCGATCCAGGTTCCTCTTAACTTTAACTCCTCGAACATAAAAATTGTAAACTGCTTAAAATTACTAGGGATCTCTTTTGATAGCAAATTTACCTATCATCTTCACATTAGTCACTTGTTAAATTGTTAGAACCTTCTTTAAACATTCTAATCCAGCTTATTTGATCCAAGATGGCGTCAGGCTGGACGCGCTGAGATGCCGCTCTGAAGATTTTTCTTCAAACAATTTTCAAACAATTTTCAAGCGGTTCAATTACTTACCCGATGCCTAAACGGAGGGGCCGTAGTGCCGCTGGTGCCTCGCGGCCCACGGCCACCCCCGCGGCTGGTGACATCGGGGAACTCATCAGACGGATGCAGGGTATTTTTTCGGCGTCGGAGGGAGGCCCGCAGAGGAGTAGCGGCGTCAGTGAGGCCGTGGAGATTCCTCCGGGATTGGAGACATCTTTGAGCCCCGACGTTAGGGCGCCGCCCCCGCAACCTCAGCTAAGCAGCTCTCCAAGGGGTAAGGTAACCCCGGAGGTCGGGGTCTTGTCTTCCCCTGAGGCAAGTAGTCCATCACAGAGCCTGCTGACAGGAGCTCCTATGGATATGAGCTCCTTTGAAGAAGCTGAGGGGGAATCATCTGAGAGGCGAGTTAACCTTCAGGGACAGCGTCAAGTTATTCAACTGGACGGTGAGCACTATGACATTTCTTTACCTGTAATTTCTCTGGAAAAAACCCTCAGAAGTAACTCTGGACTCACTATGGGATCTTATGGCCGGACTAGTGAAGACCATAAGTCCCAAACTTCAGTTAATTGAGGGGAAATTATCTCAACATTCTACTGAACTTAAAGAACTGAAAAAGGATATGACTGCCTCTAATTCCTCTGTTCAAAAGCTTGAACAGGACATTAAATCATCCAAACAATTACAGGAAACTTTAATGAAAGATAATATCAATCTTAGAAGAAAGATGGAGAACTTAGAAAATAACTCCAGATACAATAACTTAAGAATCATTAATTTTCCTAGGCTTCCATTGACACCTCCTAGAGAAATGTTTAAAAGATATTTTCTTGAAGTTTTGGGGGCCTCAGAAGATTCATTACCTCCTTTATCAAGAGTCTATTATTTACCTAATAAGATTAAATTACCAAAAAAGCCGTCGGATCAAGGACTATTGGATGTATCAGAGTTATTGGAAAAATCAGATAAAGAGGTTGTAGAATCGAGCACTTTGATTATAACAGTAGCTCTCTATTGATAAAGTATGGTTGTTAAGACTGTTCTTTAAAAATAGACAGAAAGAATTTATGGGTTGTAAAGTGCAGGTATTTCCTGATTTATCACGAGAGACGCAAAGGCGTCGTCGTGAATTTCTTTTGTTGAAGCCAGGTGTTATATCTTTGGGTGCTACTTTTTATTTGCGACACCCTTGTAAATGTATAGTGCATCACCGATCAGTTAAATATGTTTTCTTTGAGCCTAATCAGTTGACTTCTTTTTTAGCGCTCTCCCGATTGGAGGTAGAAAAATCATAAGCTCTATGACTATTGGTTAATCCCAGCAATCAGCCTTCCAGCTAACTTTATGAAAGAGTGTACATTAAGTTCAATTCTTCTATCTTTGTTTTATTTTATAAGAAATCTTGGATCCAAATTTGAGGACTTGAGCATTTTAGTTAATATATGATTTAATGTTATTGGAATGTTTCTTGCTTTATGTAGAATTGCTAATTTGCTTTCTGTACAAGGTATTCTTGATTATATGATTTGAAAATCAATAAATATATTTAAACATAAACATTCTAATCCATTCCTTAGTGATATCATGTATTGATTATTGCAATGCCCTATGTAAAGGCATAACTAAAAAAGAACTAAGACGCCTCCAAATCGTACACTGCAATAAAAATTATATTTAACGCCAAAAACTACAACCACATTTCCCCCCTTCTGCGCAAAGCACACTGGTTGAGCACAGGATTAGTTACAAAATTCTATTACTTACATTTAAGACACACCAAAGTAACCAACCAGATTTTATCAATAGTTTATTAATTCCCCACTGTCCATCTAAAACACTTCATTCTATGACACAAAACCTTCTTGCGGTTCCATCGCTAAAGCAAATTAGCACAATAAGATCAAATAACTTTGCAGTGACTACGCCATCACTCTGGAATTCTATTCCTAATTACATCCGTGAAGAAGTATCTCTGCTTCACTTTAAAACAAAGTTAAAAACATTTCTGTTTCAAGACGCATTCGATACCTAATTGCCCTTGTAAGGGCTAAACACGTGCTGACTGCAGATGGCAATTTCCTTCCCTTCCCTGTCGTTTTTTCCTTAATTGTTCTCTTTTTTTTAAAAAATATTATAGTTCCTCCCCTTTTCCCATTTGTTTCTGTTTGTCATTGTTTGAACCTATTATGTAGATTTTATTTGTCAAATGTATACCCAAAAAACAAGAGAAGGAAACCAACAAAGTCTGCAGTGAGTAAAGCACAAACCAAACCAAAGATAACTGCAGACAAATGTACAAAGATGCAGGCTAAATTTATTGAAATAAAATTTATGAATGCGGTTAATGTTACCACCTTGAACCAAACCAAAGGACCCGAAATGGCCCGTGTTTCGGAAAACACGCCTTCTTCAAGGTTCCCAGGTGGAAATGATATCAGATAGAACCGCAAACTAAAAACTTAGCCTGTGCATAAAATACAGCAACTTGAATAATTTCACCACTACTACGGTGGAGTTGTTCAAGTTCCTGTATTTCATGCACAGGCTAAGTTTTTAGTTGTATTACTATTAATTTGCTTTGTGTCATCTAGGGAGAGGAGAGATAGTTACCACAGGTTCAGTGGAAAAGTGTGTTCCCTACACCCCGGACTCTCATATTTGAATCTTATAAAAGATCTGGGATCACAAATAAAGGTCTCTTTGTAAATGAAGCCTTAATCATTGATGTGTTTATTGCATACAGTATTTTATTGGCTAGGTGTTGGCCTTCACAGTAAGAAACTTTAAGCCTGTCATGCACTTAACTCTTTGTAGTGCCATTTCATAGTTTATAAGTGAGACCCAAAGACACATTTGCAGATCCATTATGTGTAAGCCAAGAGGTTTCAACAGCATTATCTGGGATAGGAAGAAATTTTAATGAGGAAACCACAATGGGTTCAGGGAATGTGTTGACAAAAGCACACAAAAAAAAATCATGGTTGTAAATACTTCTCCTAAACTTGACAGGAGGTAAAAATCTATCTTAAAAATGGACGTTGCAGCAGCTAGATGCTGTGAAGATATTCTCTGGGGTCTTTGATGCATGGAAGAGCCCTGGGTAAAATTAGCGCTCAGTTGCAGTGCCAGTCTAGTCTGTGTAATCAATTGGAGCAAATTACTGCTTATAACATGATGTAGGAAAATAGAACTGTATTGGTTTCACCCTAAAGCGCAACCTGTACTGTCTCTCTGAGGAAATAACATGGTTAATTTGGCTCCGCCAAGGCACCAGCCAATGACAGGGCAGCTTTAACAATACCCGATGACATCACAATGTAAACTTGCACTTCAGAGGGAGATTTCAAAGTTACAAAACGCTAAACTTTTTTAATATCTACAATGAGTTATGTTGAAGGATTGGCATTTAGAGCAGGGGTCACAAAGTCCCTCCTTGAGTGCCGCAATCCAGTCGGGTTTTCAGGATTTCCCCAATGAATATGCATGAGATCTTTGTGCTTTCAATGCATATTCATTGGGGAAATCCTGAAAACCCGACTGGATTGCGGCCCTCCAGGAGGGACTTTGAGATCCCTGATTTAGAGCATGTCTGGAGTTTGGAGTTTCGTGTAATATGGATGTCTAAAGGCCAGTCTTCAGATGGCCAGAACACAAGTAACATAGCAAATGATGGCAGATAACCACCTGAACGGTCCATTCAGTCTGCCCATTAATTATGCCCATTAAAAATATGATTAAATTAACTTGTCGTCTCTCTGATATGTCTGTGTTATAGACTAAACTCCCCTGATATTGTCTTAGGTTCCAAATGCTGACTCCAGTCTATCCAACTATCTCGTTGTTTGCACGACATCTACCGTAAAGTCTGGCCAGTAACATCCTCCTGTTCCATATTAGTGGAGTTCCCATTGATGCCCAGCCCATCCTACAGTAAACCACCATATATGGGACACAGACTGTGCAGGTCTGTCCAATAATTTACATCCTTCGTTTTCTAATTAGAGATCCTCTATTTTTATCCCAGCACCATTTTCCTCTCGGGAGGGCATTCCAGGCACTTCCTAACATTGCTCCTGAGTCTTCCTTCCTGTAACCTCAAATTATGCCCTCTAGTTTTACCATTTTCTCTTCTCTGGAAAAGATTTGGTTCTTTATTAATATCTTTCAAGTATTTAAACATCTGTAATAAAACTTCTTAAAATAAAGGCTGTTTTCTGTTTTATGAGGTTTCAAAATTCAGCATCTCCAGTAATACAGATTTTACCCAGTTTTATTACTAAACTAAACTAAACTAAGCCTTAAGTTTATATACCGCATCATCTCCACGGAAGTGGAGCTCGACACGGTTTACAATGCTTAAAAATATAAGAAGAGAGGGGAGAGAGAGATTACAAGAGCATATGAAAAGAGGGGATGTAAGCAGGAGAAGAGATGTTATATGTTAGAGAAAAGCCAGGTTTTCAATTGTTTTCGGAACAGTTGGAGGGAGCCCAGGTTCCGCAGCGGGATAGTGAGATCGTTCCAAAGGCCCGTGATTTTGGAGAGGAGGGATCTTCCCAGTTTACCTGCGTGGAGGATGCCATGTAGAGAGGGGAAGGATAGTTTACGTCTGTGGGCTGATCTGGTGGATCTGTTTGTGGATTTTTACAATTTTTTGGCTTGACCCAGTTTCTGTTATGAAAGTAAGGTGTGGATATCATAAGCTCACACAATTACAAGCAACACCTTTCTTCATCTTGATGAGTATAATATTGGGTGACAGCTAATCTCTGGCTCCAGAAATAGCATAGTTTCGACAAAATAACCAAGATGCCAAGTTAGAGATGGGGGCTGTGAAACACGACACCCAGTTAATCCAGCAGGAAAACTAGTAGACCCTTATCCACGCTCTCGTACCCTTACGCTTAGATTACTGCAATCTACTTCTAACTGGTATCCCTCAGTGTCACCACTCCCCCTTGCAATCTCTGCTGCATGACTCATCTTCTACCAACCTCGCTATGCTCATGTCACCCCTCTCCTCAAGTCACTTCACTGGCTCCCTATCTGCCATCGCATCCAGTTCAAGATCTCATAGCTGACCTACAAGGGTGTTCATTCTGCTGCCCCTCAATATCTCTCCTCGCTTCTCTCTCCTTTTACACCTCCCAGAGAACTCCATTCCTCAGATAAGCCGCTCTTAGCGTTAACCTTTTCCTCCACTGCCAATTCCAGATTTCGTTCCTTTCATCTAACTGCCCCCCTATGCCTGGAATAAATTGCCTGAGTTTGTCCATCAAGCCCCTTCCCTTGTTTGAAAGCAGACTGAAAACCCACCTTTTTCATATAGCCTTCAATCCTTAACCCTACTCCTCTGCCCTCCAACCCAGCCAGCTGATTAACCGTTCCCCTTAACTGTATCCATGGCATCCTGTTTGTCTGTCTTGGCTGTTTAGATTATAAGCTCTTTGGAGCAGGGACTGTTTTCTTCTTCTTTGTGACTCTGTGCAGCGCTGTGTGTGTCTGGTAGCGCTATAGAAATAATTCATAGTAGTAGTAAACAGAATCCATCCTGATTAATGTCCTGTCCTTGAATTTTTTTTTTTCTCTTTAATTTTTTTTGTGTTTCTCATTTGTTTTTGTGTTTTTTTATTTTGTTTTTGTAGAAATACATTAAAATGTTGTTTAACTCTGACAGGAATATAAGCAGATAAGGACTGTTTGTCAGAGAGAGAAATCAAGAGCTTTTTTTGCACTTATTAAAGAAAGTGCTGTCAATTAGTCATAATTGTAATGTATATTTCTTTGTCTTGGGAAGCAGGAACAACCAGCAAAAAAACCCAGGAATGGCTCAGGCTGTGCCTGATAACCTGGAGCTGTATGGCAGTCTGTTGTCACACAATTAGCCATGAGAGCTGTTACATTGTGGTTGATGCCGTGACTGGGCTGTCCTAAAATTATACTAAAGCATGTTATTCATCTTTTTTTTTTTTTTAATTGATGTTTTGGTCACCAATTAAATGTCTTCCTATTCCACTTCAGTAACCAAAGCAGCGCGCCAGTGGAATCTTGCATTTTATTTTTCTGCTTTGAGCATGCCAGGAGACTGACTGAGAAGTCATTCAGTACGAGATAAAGCAAAGCAAAAAGCCCTGTGATGTCCAGCTGCAATAACGCTCTGCTCGTGTATGCAAAATATGAAATCTCTCATTTCACCAGACCATATGAGTCTAGAGGGTGGCATCCAGTCTTAAACAAGTTTCTTGCCATCCGTAATCTTTTTGAATGCACTTTTTTCTTTTGTTTTATTGCTCATGGTTGAAAATGACCAGATTATCTTAGCGTGAATAAAAAGTATTTATCTTTCATGCCTCTGCCCCTTTCATGTTCTTATTCAATGCACATCTCCTATTACCAAGTCATTTTCCCCCCAGCCTATAAATATTTCACGGCTTTAGAGTTTCTAAGATGCATTGTCACAGCTGTTGTCTCTAGGGGTCACCACTGGGTTTAATAATGAGATGTGAACCAGAAACTCTCTGAAAACCTATTTTGCGTTATAAATGGTATTTTTTATTGAATCTTGTGTTAAAGTTAATATGCTGCTTATAGCTAGGACTCAAGCTGGAATATAGGATTTCTCTTTGCCGTCTTTTTTTTTTGCTTGCCTGCCTCTTGGCTCTGTTGCTCTCTTTTGGGACCTTATTCCCAGGTTTTCTTTCTTTTTGTTCTAATTAATTTAGTACTTGTATGTGTTTCTCCAAACAGGTTAGTTTTGCACGTACTGTAACAGGAATGAAACTCGCTCCTAAGCCACCTTGTTGGTGTGAACAATGCTCTCTGCTGTATGCAGGAACTAAATCCAAATTAATAACGTGATATCAGCGAGATGCCTGCATGGGACTCGAATAGAGATCTGTTCTTCAGCTCTGCATGCTATTATTTTGATTTACCTGTATTAATGTGATATTTACATGGACGCTGCTCTCATTTTTTCACTGGTAGCTTAAAGTGACATGCAAATTTAGTAAGTGCTAGTTAAGAACATAAGAATAGCCTTACTGGGTGGTCAGGCCAATGGTCCATCTAGCCCAGTATTCCTTCTTCATGGAGGCCAATCCAAGTCATAGGTACCTGGCAAAACCCCAAATAGTAGCAGCATTCCATGCTACCGTCCCATGACTGTCTCAACAGCAGACTATGGACTTTTCCTCCAGGAACTTGCCTAAACCTTTTTTTAAAACCAGCTGCATTAACTGCTCTTACCACATCCTCAGAGAAATTAAAATCTAAGGGGCCCCTTTACTAAGTGCTAGTGTGAACTTACCACAACTTAAACCCTTTAATTGGCAGATGGTGAAACGGCCGCTTTATGTAACTTGACGTTGAACGAGAGCAACAGTGCCAAGTAAGAGGCATTTGGAGATGCAGATCACCCCGAAGAGCCTTAGAAGACGCAAGTTGCTTCTGATCAACAATGCCAAATAAAGGGTTAAAAGAGCTCATAATGGAAAATAAATAAAATTTAACTAGGTGCCTATCGCATGGCGCTCTACCCAACACCAAAGTAGGCGTGTTTAGGGGAGTGGAGAAAGACTTGGGCACCACTAGGCATGATTCTCTAAAGGACCTTTTAAACCCTGCCCTCTATTACAGGGGCCTTAGTTTTAAGTTAGGTGCTGCTAAGTGCATTTCAATAACGGGTGCCTAATTACAAAATCTGGACCCTATTGCATGTCACTTTCACACTTAGGCGCCCATTACAGAATTGCGCTTAGCAGCACCTAATTTAAAACTTAGGTGCTTGTAATGTAGGCCAGGCTTTTAAAAGCCTACATTATAGGCACCTAAACCATTTAGATAACCATGCCTAGAAGTGCCTAAGTCTTTCTCCACCCCTGCACATGCCTACTTTGGTGTTAGGCGCCATGCGATATACGCCTATCTTTTGTAGACTCGCTGCTAGGAAGATAGGCACCTGTCTCCCAATTAAATATTTTTTTTCCAATTATGAGCTTGTTTTTTCCAAAATGTTTGTCAGGTCCAGATTATCCATTGATATTCCTTATTGATTCGTAACTGCTTTTTTCTTCCTGACGGGTAGATAGTAAATCTTGGAAGTCAGAGGATAAGAAGGTTCTGAAACTTTTAAAACCTCAGATAAATATTTTTTAAACATATCAAGAGCAGGTATCGAAAATACTTTCGGAAAATTAATTAACCTGAGGTTTTGTCTTCTGACTGCATTTTCTAAGACCTCTAATTTAAAGTGTACACTCACACTATCTTTAATCCAGGATTCTCCTTGAAACTGTAGAGTTTCCAATCTCTTTGAATAATCTGTAGCAGTTATTTCTAAGTCTCTTGACTTTTTTCTTCAAAATTGTGATCTCGGAGAGTATTTCACTACATTGAGATGATATCTGATATATTTGAGATCCCAAAGAAGAGATCACTTCCCATATCGTTTCCAAATTAAAGGCATTAGTCAATTATGGAAGTAGTGGCATTAGTCAATTATGGAACTCCATGCCTTCCCATCTCCATGAAGAATCTTCTATGGACAGATCTGAATCAAATCTGAAGACCTTTCTATTCAAGGATGCGTTCGATTTATAAGCAACATTCTATCTACATCTCCAACACAAACGTAATCTTCCCGTTTCCTAATGTATTAACCTTAAATGTCTTCCCCTCCTATTCAGAATTGCAGTTCTCCCCCTCAACCCTTTGTAATCAAATGTATATGACACAAGCAAGGTCCTGTCTGTTGTCCATCCTGTAAGTCCTAATGTTTATTTTCCATTTTTTAATATTTTTATTATTGTAAACCGCTTAGAAACATGATGACAGATAATGGCCCATCCAGTCTGCCCATCTGCAACATCCACTATCTCCTCCTCTCCCTATTGGCCAAGGCTCTTAACATTTGCATCTCCTCTTCCTATTGATAAAGGCTCTTTCCACCTGCATTGTAAGATCATAGAGCTTTATGGTTATAGAAATGCTTCCATAGTTTTTCAGTGATTTTAGTTACTCTGGAATGTTAGTTGGACCAAGCTTTGTTTTATCCCAGACCTGTCATCTGTGAACATATGCGCCACAGTGACCCCTGATGCAAGCATTCCTCAGACGCCAAAACACAGTGCTGTGTCGGGTCCACAGAAACAGAGAAACATGATGGCAAATAAAAGCCAAGTGGCCCATCCAGTCTGCCCATTTGCAGTAACCATTATCTCTTCCTCTCTCTAAGAGATCCCACGTGGCTATTCCAGGCTTTCTTGAATTCGGACACAGTCTCTGTCTCCACCACCTCTACTGGGAGACTGTTCCACCCTTTCTGTAAAAAAAAGTATTTCCTTAGATTACTTCTGAGCCTTTTACCTCTTGCCCTCTCATTCCAGAACTTCCTCTTAAATGAAAGAAACTCATCTCATGTGCATTTATGCCATGTAGGTATTTAAACCTCTCTATCATATTTCTCCTCTCCCGCCTTTCCTCCAAAGTATATGTTTTGAAATCTTATAAGTCTTATGACAAATACCATCGACCATTTTAGTAGGCTCTTGGGCCTGTTCTTTTTAACATTTTTGTAAGCGATATTGCTGAAGCGCTGTTGGCTAAGATTTACCTCTTTGCAGATGATATCAAAATCTGCAATAGAGTAGACACCCCAGATGGTGTGAATAACATGAGGAAAGACCTGGCGAAGTTTGGAGAATGGTCTGAAATTTGGCAGCTAAAATTTAATGCTAAGAAATGCAAGGTCATGCATTTGGGCTGCAAAAACCCAAAGGAACAGTACAGTTTAGGGTATGAAGAACTTTTGTGCATAAAAGAGGAGGGGGACTTGGGTGTGATTGTATGCAATGATCTTAAGGTGGCAAAACAGCAAAAGCTAGAAGGATGCTAGGTTGCCTAGGGAGAGATACGGCCAATAGGAAAAAGGAGGTATTGATGCCCCTGTATAAGACTCTGGTGAGACCTCATTTAGAATATTGTATAAAATTCTGGAGACCGCACCTTCAAAAAGATATAAACAGGATGAAGTCGGTGGTCTGTGGTCTTCATCATAAGACGTATGAGGGCAGAATTAAAGATCACCTGACAAGTAGGCTACTTAAAGGGAGTTTTAAGAGCATTCAAGAAAGGAAAACATTTGAAATTAAGGTGATGAAACACTTTGAAACAAACCCAAAGAATTAACAAGGACATCAGCTTTAATAGCCGTTATCAGACAGAAGGATCCCCGACTGTAAATTTTTTCCATTGTCACCTATCCGCCCTCCCCTTCCTGTAATAACATACAAGGGCAGCCTAAGACCTAAATGAGTTTGCGCTGTGTAAAGCCAGTATTAACTGCACTGTTTCTTACTGACCTGATCAAGAGAGGGCAACTCGTTGAACGCCAGTCACAGATGTATCGAGTTAGTCCAATTAAAAGGTCTCACCTTGTTTCTACAGATTCAAGTGGACTAACAGCGCAGCTGAAAATCTCTGGCAGAAAGTAATCTCGTCTAGGAAGGGACTGTTAACTGAGAACCATGTCTGCTTCTGAGGTTAAAGAAGCTATGCTGATTATATAACAAAAAAAAAAAAGAAACAAACAAAGCACCAGATGAACAGCAGCAAACACATAAGCATAGAGTCTGAATTAGGTTTACAGATTTTATTTGCAGGACTTAGGGCCGTTGAAATAAAATTAGCAGAAGCCTCTTAATATTCAGTAGAGGAATGAATAAGAAAGAAGCAAGGGATTCTCTTTTAATATACACGTTTATTAAAATACCTAAAATGTATGTCACAAGACTCTTATGAAAGTTGTGTTACACTTAATAAATCTCAGTTCGTTCTTATCTGCTGCTATGCAGAAATACCTCAGCACCAGTGGCGTACCAAGGGGGGGGAGGTCCACCCCGGGTGCATGCCCCAAGGGGGTGCACAGCTGGCCACCCACTGGGGAATAGGCTGCCGCCGGGGAAAGGCTTCCACTGCCATCATCGGGAACAAGCTGGCCGAGTTCTCCCTTCTTTTCTTCCCTGCAGGGCCGACCAACTCTCGCCGCCCGACGTCAATTCTGACGTTGGAGAGAACGTTCTGGGCCACCCAATCGCTGCCTGGCTGACCCGGAACGTCCTCTCCGACTTTAGAATTGACTTCGGGCAGCAAAGAGTTGGTCGTCCCCGTGGGGAAGAGAAGCAGGGCGAACTCGGAGCCAGTCTGTTCCCGATGGCGGCAGTGGCAGCCTATTCCCCAGCGGCAGTGGCAGCATTTTCCCAATGGCGGTGGCATAGGGGAGGGGAGGGAGAAAGAAAGAAAGAAACGGGGGGGGACAGGGAGCCAGAAAAAAAGGGGGCAGGGTGAAACAAAGAAAAAGAAAAAATGAGGCACGGAGAGAGAGAGAGAAAGACAGACATACAGAAAGAAAGGGGGCATGAGAGAGAAAGAAAGAAGGGGGCAGGATGAAAGAAAGAAAGGGGGCATGGAGAGACAGAGACAGACATAGAGAAATAAAGGGGGCATGCAGAGAGAAAGAAAGAAAGGGGCAGGGTGAAAGAAAGAAATGGGGCATGGAGAGAGAAAGAAAGACGGGGGCAGGATGAAACAAAGAAAAAGTTGGGGGAGGGAATGAGGTCTGGAGGAGAGGAAGCATATAGGAGGCTGAAAGAAGGGAAGAAATATTGGATGCACAGTCAGAAGAATAAAGTGCAACCAGAGACTAATGAAATTACCAAACAAAGGTAGGAAAAATGATTTTATTTTCAAGTTAGTGATCAAAATGTGTCTGTTTTCAGAATTTATATATGCTGTCTATATTTTGCACTATAGCCCCCTTTTACTAAACCGCAATAGTGGTTTTTAGCGCAGGAAGCCTATGAGCGTTGAGAACAGCATGGGGCATTCAGCACAGCTCCCTGCACTAAAAACCGCTATCGCGGTTTAGTAAAAAGGGAGGGGGTATAGTTGTCTATTTTTGTATAGTTGTTACTGAGGTGACATTGCATAAAGTCATCTGCCTTGACCTCTTTGAAAACCCACGGAATATAAATGATAATTAACATTTTCTCTGCATATAGTGTGCTTTCTGTTTTAAAAATTTTATTGTTGGTATATCATTTTGACTTGGCCACGAAGGTAAGGGAGGGGGGAGGGAGGGGAGCTGCTGAAAGACATCTAGTAATCCTTGCAGGCTTGACTGTGCAGGGAATTATTTTTGTAAAATCATGGTTTGTTATATGACTGGCATTATTTAGACTTTAATTTCTATGAATGAATAGAATGAAAATGATATAAAATTACTTGCTTGTTTTTATGTGCGTGTGCTGAAGGAAAGTGGAGAGAGAGTGGGCTGAGGACGCTGAAGGGAAATGGGGAAGAGAGAGTGGGGAGAAGACGCTGATTTATAAATTGACAATTGTACAGAATATTGTTTCTTTTTATACTTTAATATAAGTTCAATATAAAACAATTCAAGGCTTTTGTGGATGGAATCAGGGGGTTTGCGGGGATGGGGACCAAGCTTACGGGGATTAGTCCAATAAAATGGTATTTTCTTATTTCTCATTATTTGTTTTATTTTTATTTGTTAATTTGTAAAGTGATGATTGTTATGTATCAGTTTTTTCAAATTTACATCTACTGTCTTTATATTTTGCACAGTATTAGAGGACATGTATTACTGTTTTTGTGGTGTTGCATTGTATGCAGAGTCTGGTTTCTTGGCAGTTCAGTTTAACTTTTGTCTACATATTTCTATTTTTAGTTTGTGATTATTCCATTGGGCGAGGATGTATCTGTCTGTGTGTATGAGAGGGACATGGCTTTCTGATAGCATCGACTGTACAGGATCAATTGACTGTGCAGGATCTGGCTTGTTTAGTTTTACAATGTATGTGTTGGTGTTCTAGTGCTCACTGCAGTGTTTAAGATGCTGCCTTTTCCTAGGTACACTCTTGTTGTGCGATATGTGGATTATTACTAAAAATCATATTTTTCATATAGATGGGCGGGGGTCAAAAAATGATGGACCCCAGGTATCACATATGCTAGGTACGCCACTGCTCAGCACGAAAAACAGGATTCTGTGTAGTTCATGAATGATGGATAATGCTGAGAGGTCAGAGTGAGAGCACGCACCTTCAGGGCTGCAAACTGCTCATAACAATGCAAATTAATCATTTTCTTGGAACAAATGTGTGCAGATAATCTCATGAAGATTCGTTATGAGTAGGATGCAAACCCAGACCAGTAGTTTGTAGTCCATAAGGGCCAGATTTCACTCACCTGAGCAATTCACATTCCATGAAAGTGAGACCTTTCTAACTTGCATCGTACAAAATTTTAGTCCAGTGAGTCCGACCCTGCTGCAAGGCAAAATGGTTGAAGGTGTACTACAAAAAAACAAAATTCTTGACTATATAAACCCTTGAAGGTCGCAACCCAGCCAAGTTTTCCCCAATGAATATGCATGAGATCTAGTTGCGTGTTCTGCCTCCATTGTATGCAAACAGATCTCATGCATATTCATTAGGGAAATCCTGAAAACTCAACTGGGTTGCAGCCTTCATGAACCGAGGTTGCCCACCCCTGATACAGACAGACAAAATTAATGGAAATGAGTCAGCCCGAGTTTAGCAAAAGCGAGTCTCTTGCTTTATCAATTTAGGTGAGAACAAGCAGGTTGAGGCAGTTAATATAGGTGGTTAGGGTGGTTATTTTAGAAGATCTAGTCTTGTTTTCAGCATCTGAAAACTGGCATTTAGATCTCTGTATTGCAAGGATGTTCAAATCCCGATTTATATAAAGTCAACATATGGAAATCCTAAGACTGAAGTTCATCTATAAGGCAAAGGGGTGTGGTTTGGACCCTACCATGAACCTCCAACTCTGATCATAGAAGGGGAAAGGTTGTACATATCTATAAAGATTAACATTGTTATTTAGACCTGGTCCTTGGCACATCTAGGTTATAGAAAAATGTTCTGCTTGTCCACGGGAAGGATGAAGGCATGATGCCTCCATAATTCCCCTCCCCCCACCCATGGTTGTGGTTCCCCCTACTTCCTCCTTGAATGTGAAGCCAGAAAGAGATACCTGGCTACATGACAGCTTCATGTATTCTGAATGTTTTTAACAAAGCAGCGTACAAATCTGAGTAGTACACTAGTGGTTAGTGCAGTGGACTGTGAGCCAAGGGACCTAGGTTCAAATCTTACTTCAGCACTTTTTTTTCCATAAATTGTGAGCCCTCCAGGGACAGAAAACTGCCTACTGTACCTGAAGGCTATTGAAGTAGTGAACATTCAGGTAGAGTAGATATGTTTCTTTAAGGCTGAATTGGGATTTAAACCTGGGTCCCCTGCATCTCAACCCACCGCTCTACTATTACGCTATCCCTCTACTCTACTAATTCATTCCCTGGTTATTTCGAAAATTGATTATTGTAATGCTTTACTTATGGGAATAGCACAAAAAGAAATTAGACGTTTGCAGATCGTTCAAAATACCTCAATTAAACTCATAATGAAAGCAAGGAAATTTGATCACATCACTCCTCTTCTTAAGAAAGCGCACTGGCTTCTAGTTGTGCATTGAATTCAATATAAACTAAATCTACTTACTTTCAAATCCCTGTTATATAAAACCCCAGCTTTCATCTACAAGTTATTGATCCCTTATACCCCAATCAGATCACTGAGATCTATTGACCAACATCTATTAGTTATGCCCTCACTTAAAGTTATTAATACACGGCGGCACTTTATCTTCTCTGTCACAGCTCCTCAAACTTGGAACTCCCTCCCTATTTATCTCAGAGAAGAAAAGAACTTAGATAAATTTAAAAGTAAACTTAAGAGCTTTCTTTTCAAAGAAGCTTATGATATTTAGGAGTCCCAGCCTATTTTTGCTTATTTTCATAAGGCTACTTCTTTTATTTCCCTCCTATTGTTTTTTACCATAATCGTCCTTCTTTCTATCATTATTATTGTACTTCATTACCCTGCCTTTCCCTTTGTTTTCCTTTTCTGTTTATTCTATTAGTCGTTAATTTAATATGTTCTGTTCAGTGTCCATCTGTCTTTTATAACCCCTGTATTATCTGTAAATTGAATGATTTGTTCATCGCTTAGATATTTGAGTAAGCGATTAATCAAATACTTATTAAACTTGAGCATCTCTGTTGCCTTTTTACAAGGTGGACGTTCACGTCCCTCGTTTTCCCCCATCATCCCAAGAAACGGGAGATGCTACCTCCACAAATGTGAAAGCAGAGAACAAACAGCGAAGGTTTCGTTTTACTGAGACAGCAGTATCGGATGTTTTAAGATTTTACTAGCGCATCTGAAATAGAAGACTGTGAACTTTTTATGGTTTTTGATTCGTAATCAGAACCCAGAGACTGAGGCAGGTCCACTGGGGCCGAAACACGACCGTGTCAAGTCATTTCAATCAATAAAGGAAATTGAACATCGATTAGTCACCTCCGTTGTTTGTTCTCTCCTTGTTTTCCCCCATTCATAATTTTAACGTTTCAGTTTGTAAAATGAATGTCCATCTGGCTCGATCCTGTTCTGAGATGGATGTCTATTTTTGACCTGCTGATTTGCACATCCTTATGCTGAGATAAATCTTCTTTTTAAAATGCTGCTCATAATATATTTTCAGAAAGCATTAAAACAAGAGTCCCCATGTCATTCTCTGATCCCTTCGCTGGTGAAGATTTTAAATGGTGTGGGGGGCAGGGAGGGCTTGAGCATTGCGGGGGGCGGAGAGGTGCTGGCACCCCCATCAATACAATGCCCGGGGCGGTCTGCCCCCTATACTATGCCATTGCACCATATTTAAGCTTCTCCTTGAAGAGGTGACATTTTAGCAATTTGGGATTTTATTTTGTGAAGGTAATTTACACTGTAGGTTGGGCTACTAATATATAAGAAAACTCCTAATTGCTTGCACAAGCCTGGGAGAAGTTTAAATGTTTGTATCATATTTCACATCTTCCAGTGGTCCTTAAACCTGTCCTGGGGATTTTCAAGATATCCCTAATGAATGTGCAAGATTTGCAAGGCATGCAGATTTCTCTTGTGTGTATTCATTAGAGATATGTTGAAAACCCAACGGGCTGGGGGGGTCTTCCAGAACAGGTTTAAGAACCACTGTTCTAGGAAAATTAAATAAAAGTCAAGTCTGGCACTGATGCAAAATCAAAGACTCCAAAACAGGCCTGATCTGTTCACTAGTCCTTTTGTAAACAAGAAATTTGTTCATGTACCACTCCTGACTTTGTATGAACAGTCACTATGGAGGTGGGGAATGACCTAGTGGGTGAGCTGCTGCCTCAGTAATCCTGAGATTGTGTGATCGTATCCCTAGAGTTACCAGACATCCAGATTGCTTAGACATAGGAATCAGAGAATGACATGGGGACACATTTTAACTCATTTTCCCATCCCATCCCCACAAGTTCCTTTCCTGTCCCGGCCCCATTCCTGCTCTGTCCTCATCTGCCCAAGCCTCAAACACTTTAAATTCGTAAATGTTTTGGAGAGCTCGGCGTTGGGCGGTGACGGGAGGGAGTCACTGGCCCTTTCGGGCATTGAAACATCGTTGTCTCCTTCAGCTCCCACGACGCCTCCGTGTCCGGCTACAGCCGAAACGCTGTGGCGAGAGACACACGCTTTCGGAAGTGAAAGCGTGGGGTCTCCCGGCGAGGGCTCAGCGTTGTCGGCGGGACGGCAGATGGAATCAACAGCAGAGAGAGGGGATTTTTCCCTCTCTCAAACGGAGGTTTCTTTGAACAGCATCTGGCAATTGTTGCAGAGGATGGAAGGGAAAATTGAAAAATCAACTGATGAGGTAACAAAATTAAATGAAAAACTGGAAATTTTGACTGGGTCAGTTGAATCTATGAAAATGGAGTTTACAGGCCAAGCCAAGCAAATGCAGGGGGACATACAACAATTGCAACAATTCAAATTGGCTTCAATTAAAGATAGCTCTATCATTCATAAGAAACTAGAACAATTTGAAAATTTTAACAGGCGTTTGAACCTCCGCTTTCTAAATTTTCCTCAAATTTCAGGAATGTTACCTATTGATTTGCTGAAAAGATACCTCATTGAGAATTTGGAAATTTCTTCAAATTGTATTCCTCCAATTAAAAAAATTTATTATTTACCAAATAAAAAGATGCCTGATGGAAATGGAAAAGGAAAGGTAAATGAAGATGGAAATGAGATTTGGAAAGTAAGAGAAGGAGAGACAAATGTGATAGATTTTGCAAATGTGACGGCTTTATTGGAACAAACGATAACATCTGAAATGGACAGAGCAACATTACTAGTATCATTTGTCTTTGAACAGGATGTGAATATGATTATGAAATTGTTTTTCAAAAATTCCCAAAAATTATTTGGGGGACGGAAAATATGGATATATCCTGATGTAGCTAAGACTACACAAGAACGGAGGAAAGATTTTCTTGCAATGCGACAACAGACTATAAATATTGGAGCAACATTTTTATTGGTGTATCCCTGCAAATGCCTGGTTAGGTACTTAGGTGTTAAATATGTTTTTTTCTCTCCTAACCATCTGAAGGAATTTCTAGATGTTAAGCAGATCATCAAGGATTAAGGATTAAGGGATAATAATAATTGGGCGCTAGATACATTATGCCTTTCTTTTTTGTATTATTCCTTTAAATTTCTCTCTAATTTTAGTTTTGGTCAACCCCTGTTTATTGTGGTCTAAGAAGGGGTTTATTATCATCATTATGATGATTGTGGCAAAAGTATTATTGCGTTAAAATTTTCTTTCCTGTATTCAATGTACAAGAATTAATTCTTGTAAAATAAGATTGTATAATTATAAATAAAAATTACAAAAAAAAAAAAAAAAAAAAAAATTCGTAAATGTTCAAAGCTTGTGCGGTTAAGGCAGAACTTTGGGATGGGGCAGGGACAGCGACAAAACCCGTGGGGATGGGATGGGGAAAATGTGTCCCCACATCATTCTCTACACTGCACCACTCTAGAAATCAAAATGTAGTAAAAGTGAGCCAAGTCTAGGACAATTGTGACATCACTGATGAGGTCGGCTCTTGTCGGTGGAATGCGGCATCATGACGTCACAACACCAGCTCTGGTGATCAGAGGCTGAAACTTTTCACCCTATTCATTTATTCAATTTTCCATACTGTTCTCCCAATGGGATGGGACAGGGACAAATTTGTCCCCATGTCATTCTCTACTAGGGATTTCTTCCCCCCACCCCACCCCACCCCCATATTATGTTCATGTGCAACTGTCTAGAAACCTACAATCATGATTCCTGAATCTAGCCACTAGGTGTCACCCTTACCCAAGCATCTAATACCTCCAATACCTCTCTAGCCCAGCTGACCTCGGGAGCAAAAGACTCAATATGGGATCAAATCAAGAAGCACCTGCGTATCAGCGCATGGCATAACCACTGGGCTGGCATTTTACATTATTCTAATGGAAAGGGAGGAAAAATGCTAGTTAAAAACTTCCTATTCTCCTTTGTATTTGATATGTCTAATTGTTCTGGTTATTCTGATGTCAAAGAGAAAGGAAGCATGTAACACAGGTCAGCAAAATAAAAAAACCAAGCCGAGCGTACTCCAGGGGATCTAGAGCTGTGAAGCCCTGTAACTAGACCTTTCTTACAGATTAAGGTTCTAGCAGTCTTATGAGCCCAATTATTTCTTTTTTTAAGCTTCTTGTAAACTCCTCCTAAACATTTTGCTTTCATTTATCCTATATAATAAAACCCTAGCCACGCATGCGCACTCTTAACTGCGTGCTTCCATGATCCATAGGTCTGTGGCCACAGAAGTGCGCATGCGCGAGTCCCCAGCCTTTTTCCCAGCACCTGCCTACACTCGCCGACAGGACTGTCCGCCAGCGCTGGACTCCCTGCTTTCCACAATATTCGGCTCCTCTCACCAGCTGCACCAGCGTCGGAGAAGGCTTCCGACGCTGGCGGGGATCGAGGGGAGCCGCGGGAAGGGAAGCGCTGAAAAAACACTCCAGCCGCTACGTTCTTCGCGGTCCCGACTCCAAAACTGCCGATTCCAGCAGCGTGTGCAGCACTCTACACACGCTGCTTCGGGGCCTTCTACTGCCCTGATTTGCTCTGCCGCGTCTCTGATGATGTCATCAGGGACGTGCCAGAGTAAATCAGGGCAGTAGAAGGCCCCGAAGCAGCGTGTGTAGAGTGCTGCACACGCCGCTGGAATCGGCAGGTTTGCCGGGACCGCGGGAAGGGAAGGGGGGGTAAGGGAAACGTTACTGCTGCACAGGGAAGTGGTGTGGGGGAGGGAATGCTGCTGCTGCGGCTGCTGCACAGGGAAGTGGGGGGGATTGAAATGCTGCTGTACAGGGAAGTAGGGTGGGGGAAATGCTGCTGCACAGGGACATGGAGGGGGAGGGAATGCTGCTGTGGCTGCTGCACAGGGAAGTGGGGGGGAAAGAAAGACAGACAGCAAGCACCCGTTAATGTAACGGGCTAAAATACTAGTCATTAATATTATCATATTAATCTTAAAATTTCCCAGCAGTCATTGCTGAGTTTGGAGGAACACCTCATGGATAGTTGAAATTTGTTTACGATTCCATTGCATCAATCTTATGCAGACTGTCTTGCAGTGCCTGGCCAGTCCTTTCTGAGCTGCTGCTGTATGGTTTGACAATTGTAAAGCTGTTGTAGTGTGGCATAGCCAGATGTTGTGAAATATGCAAGCAATTCTATCAGGTAAAAGAGGTATCATCGAAATGAAGTAGTTTGACTAACCTGGAGTGTTTCCCTTTACATTCCAGGCGTATGCTAGAGGGAGAAATGTCTTTTGTGACCGTTTTAAACGGATTCCTTTTCTTCTCCTTTGTGTTTTTCTTAGATGCATCACGCCATTCAGATGAAGCCTGCAGATAGCGAAAAGTCAAATGGTAAGGTGATTGTTTGATTTCTTTTATTCACATCTTTTGCATGGGAAAGTGAAGGCCAAAATCTGCACCGTCACAGCTTTACGGGTTTCTGGTTTATTTTCTAGCTTTAAAAGTTTCAGGTGTAATAAGTATCTGTTATACCGGTCAAATTTGAGTCTTTCCGAGTGGTTTGCATACAGTAAATGAAATGGTGCAAGCAGAGAGGAGGAAAAATAAATTTATCATCGATGGACAGAAAAGAAAAATGAGAGAATAATTTTGCAATTTTAGTTCAACTCATGCACTCCCCAAACCATCCCTCAACAAACAACAAAAGAAGGAAATAGGGCAAGAGGAACATTATATTATACTAGTCATTAAGCCCCGTTACATTAACGGGTGCTAGAATATATGTCTGTCTGTCTCTCTCCCTCCCTGGCCCCCTTTCTCTGTCTTTCTGACCCTCTCCCTTCCCCTCCAGGTCCCTGTGCAGCAGTAGCAGCATTTTCACCCACCCCCCTTCCCTACTCTTACCAGATGTGGCCTGCTCCTTTTGGTCCCTCCCCCTTCCCTCCCGCGGTCTAGTCTGCTCAAAGGGCCCCCCCCTTCCCTTATGGAGTTTCCCGCAGGCAAGCCAAGCTTTTTACCTTTTTTTTTTTTCAGTCTGTTTCCCTCCCTCGCATGGCTCGCGGCTGGAGTCTGGCCTAATCCGTGCAAGTATCGCTGCGGCTCCTCACAATCCCCACCAGCGTCGGAAGCCTTCTCCGACGCTGGTGCGGCTCATGAGGGAGTCCAACGCTGGTAGCCATTCCTTTCTAGGCAAGTGCTGGGGACCCACACATGCACACTCCTGCAGCCACGGAACTACATCTCACAGATCAGAGATCTTGGAAGCACGCAGTATGACTGTGCATGCGCGGCTAGCTTTTTATTATATAGGATGCATGCTAGAAAGGAAGGAGGGAGGGGCCCATGATACTAAGGGGTCCTTTTCCTAAGGCGCTCTAGCCATTTTAGCACGTGCTAAACACGCGTGTGCTAAAACGACTACCACACCTTAATAAAAGGACCCCTAAATATCGGAATGAGAGCACTACAAGACAATTTTTTTGTCTCAATAAATATTTTATTAGATTTTGGGCTCCTTTTACTAAGGTGCGCTAGCGTTTTTAGCGCACGCAGGAAATTACCATGCGCTACGCTTCTAGAACTAACGCCAGCTCAATGCTGGCATTAGGGTCTAGAGCGCGCAGCAATTCAGCGCGTTAAAGCCCTAACGCACCTTTGTAAAAGGAGCCCTGTATATAAATTCATAATATAGGTACTATATATATATATATAAATACAAAAGAACAAATGGATAATACTAATGCAATAAATATAAAACATTAGTCATGAGAAGTTGTAAGATTATCATAATAACTGCCATAAGTATATTAATTAGACAATTTAAGCGAAGGTTCCCATATTCGGTCAAATCTCCTCAAATTGCCACACTTACTGCAAACATTTCTTTTTTCATATTTAGCATATAAACACACCAAATCCGCCAATTGTTTTCCAATTTAGAAGAGTTCTAGATGGAACAAACAAAATTAGGGAACATGAAACAAAAGAATTCCAGAATGTTGCCCATAAAGTAGAATTAGCCAACTGATCGCCACATCGTGCCAGACTTTAAGAATAAATGAGATACCCATGTGGGATCCCTACGAGGGTCATTAGGGCATAGACAGGGGGTGGGTAAGCAGAGTGGGCAGACTTGATGGGCTGTAGCCCTTTTCTGCCGTCATCTTCTATGTTTCTATGTTTCTATCTAGACTGTGCTATAAAACCCATCCTTTGTAGCAGCTGGTAATGTATTGCCACTCGTGTAGAAATCTGACTTTGGGAGATAGCAGAGTCCCTCTGTGCTTGTGCCCTGAATAACCAGAACATCTAAACTGCATTAAGCATTTACCACCCGATATTCAGTGCTATATAAGTGGCCAGGAAAGGTTCCCAGATGGTTAAATACTATAGCACTAAGCCAGCTAGCCGCAAGTATTCCAATCTTTAGTTTTATAAACCGATTCATCCCTCGAAAAGGGCCCAACTCGGTTAACAAATTTTCATAGATCAAGTAAAGAATGAAAGATGATCTCTATTCAAAAACCATTAGTTTGAAACAGATGAATCTTTCTGAAATAAGTGAGTTTTTAACATTTTCCGAAAGATTGGTAATTGAGAAAGTAAAACAACCTCAGACGGAAGCTCATTCCAATTTTTTGCAAATGAGAAGGGAAAAGATCAGCAAAAATTGGATGGCGTTTTGATTCTCTTTACCGTAGGAAAGCCAAGTTTGTATTTCTGGATACTTCTGGAATTAGATGGTGTGCAGGATTTGAGAAAGACAGGAACTCAAGGGGAAAAATCCCATCCAGAATTTTAAATATCACACTAGCATATTTGGTTGTTTTTTTTTTAATTCTTTATTTTAATAATTTTACAGAAAGAACATAAATTGCAATGATCTCACTACAAGACATAAATTACATTTTGACATTATTCATAGCCTTGATAAATAATACACGTCTTATCATACAAATAATTTAAACAATCCCACTCCCCCCCCCTCCACCACCACCCCCAGGAGGCCTGGATTCTCTTTTCATAAGGATAGGATAAAATACAATTTAGATCTTTCAAAAATCTTCTTTTTCCAATTCAATATATTTCTCCCATATATCTTTAAACTTCGCCCATTGATTTGTTAAAAGGTCCAACAATCTACATTTTTCACACTGGCACATTTGAACTGAATTCTCCAGTAGACAGGAAGCCAACGAAGTGCCTTAAATAAAGGGTCTGACTCCCTGGGTTTATGCTGAGATGAGTATATAAACAACTTTTAGAGTTTATACTATGACGTTTAAAAACTAAGGATTGAAGAGTCTTATAATATTTATTCTTTAAAGGTTCTTAAAATTTAATAGAATTGAAAAAGCAAATAAAAAACAAACAAGTAAAAATCATTACAAACCCGACAGCCAATGATGAGGCTTCCACATTAAACTTCCCGCTTTTTTGAATTGAACATTGCGGCGGAGTGGTGGGGCTGAGGCGTCAGGTTTCGAAGAATTGAATAACATAATATAAACCTAGACATACTTTTGATATATTGAATACTATCAGTCTGGGTTACATCATACAACTATCTTTTTGCCACATGGTTTGTAAGTGTTAAATAAAGGGGTAACATGATCATATTTGTGTTTCCCAAATACCAGTTTTGCCGCTGTATTCTGAATGAGCTGTAACCTTTTCAGGTTATATTTGTTCAAACAAACATAAAGTGAATTAGCTGGCTACCTCTGCTGAATATTCGCAGTGAGTGACTTGCCTGGTCAATGCCTACGTCACACAACATAGCCGGTTAGTGCCAGTATTTATTGGCTCATTGGAAGTCTTAGGTGCCGGTAAGCATTGGAACTTTTGGCGCACTCCCATTTAGGCCAGGGCTTTCTTGGCCTAAATGAGCGTGCCTAGTTTTGGCACTTACCAGCACCTACGTCAAACCACATGTACATCTAGGTTACCTTCTACTCATGCAGCCCTTCCGTTTAGCCTCATTCACATACCGATAAATTCCATAAAATCTTGGTGCAGCCACTGATTGATTGATTCATTCATTTTTATACCCTGTCCTCCCCAGGAGGCCAGAACGGGTTACAAGGATACATACACAAAGTTTTCAGGAACAGAGATGCGAACATTACTGAGTCAATAACATGCTACAGGATCAAAACACAAAGCTATCAGAATCAATAACTTACAACTTATGGAGAATGTGACTAAGAAACATGCTTTGCAGAATCTAAGAAAATTAATCATAGCGTCATAGTTTAGCCTTCCTCCCCTCCCCAGCATCCCGGGCTCACCTGGTGGTCTAGCAGGCTTTCGGGGCAGGAGCAATCTTCCTACGCTCCTGCCCCGTGCAGATTGCCAATAGGAAATGGCTGCCATGAGCTCCCGCCGTAGTCTTGAGAGACTACAGGAACTCACGGCAGCCATTTCCTATTGGCGATCTGCACAGGGCAGGAGCATAGGAAGATCGTTCCTGCCCCGAAAGCCTGCTAAACCACCAGGTAAGGCCGGGATGCCAGGGGGAAGGCGGGAGGGAGGCGGGGGTGAGTCGGAGCCGGACCAGAAGATATTTGCAGTATTTCACCATTCGCGGTCCGGCTCTGCCCCTATCCCCCGCGAATCCGGAGGGAGAAGTATATTAGCGTATGTGCAGTGAAGGGTTAGTAGGCACAGGTGTTCTGAGGAAAGGTACGTTAAAGCAAGGTCTGTCAAAGTTTGAGACCAGAATTGATCTGGTCCATGAAAAGAAGCATCTTGACTGCTTTCCGGAAGATCAATAGCTTATCAATTTATGGAAGCAATGGTGGAAAAAGTTGAGAGAATCAGGGAGGACAGGACAGTTGGCTTTGAGATGTGCCAGGTTTAGGCCCACTTTTTCTAAGCCATGGAACACTAAATAGGAATTGTACGAGAATGTGAGCAGCGTTGGAACATTTAGCTAGAAACCTCTACCATGGAATCCAACTAAGCAGGGTGGCTTTGCCAGGTGGTTTTTATCTGCTCTCGTTTATTATATTATATGTTCTATTAGTTAAACTAAAGTATTATTTTAAAAGTGCTGCTGTTGTACTGTCAGTTTCTTGTGGCACTGTATTAAAATGATGCTGGAAGGTTGGTAGTGGCAAGATGCAGCCAACACGATAAGGGTAAAATAAGGAGGAAAGGAAATGGGGGACTTGCATACCACCTTTTTGTTGCGCTGACATTCAAAGCGGTGGGCACTGTAGGATTAAGCAGCTTGCCCAGGGTCACAAGGAGCAGCGTGGGTTTGAACCCACAACCTCAGGGTGCTGAGTGTATAGCTCTAACCACTGCGCCACATTCTCCTCCAGTAGAATAGCAGAAGTGAGCAAGTCTAGAACCATCAAGCCATTGTGACATCACTGCTGAGGTTGGCTCTTAGGCATTATGACATCACAATCTCAGCCCTGGAATGTTGCTACTCTTTGGGTTTCTGTCTGCTACTTGGGACCTGGTTTGGCCACTCTTGGAAGCAGAATACTGGGCTTGATGAAAAGGAATGGGGGCTTGTATACTGCCTTTTTGTCCATTTGGCATTTCAAATCTGACATTCAAAGCAGTGGGCACTAGAGTGACTTGCCCAGGGTCAGCAGTAGCAGCACCGGGATTTGCTCTCACAACCTCTGGGTACAGAGGCAGCAGCTCAACCAGTGAGCCACAGGTTAGTGGGGACCCAGGTTCTGGAATCAGCAGACTACTGCAGTTCAGGAACAAACTAGATCAGTTCCAAAAGGCTGGTGGTGGCAGCCAAATGCCTTGCAGGAAGGCCTTGGTGACTTAAGTGGTTGAATGTTTGACAGCAACTTCACTATTTTTTTTGGCAACAACCCTTGCTAATTTTGGTAACTATTTGATTATTGCGAACACTGATGGTAGACCTTAAAGCATGTGAGATGACAGCCCCAGCATTGAGCAGGGGAGTGTGTGGCGCAGTGGTTAAAACTACAGCCTCAGCCCCCAGAGGTTGTGGGTTCAAACCCACGCTGCTCCTTGTGACCCTGGGCAAGTCACTTAATCCCCCCATTGCCCCAGGTACATTAGATAGATTGTGAGCCCACCAGGACAGATGGGAAAATGTTTGAGTACCTGAATAAATTCATATGAACCGTTCTGAGCTCCGCTGGGAGAAAAGTAGAGAAAATTGAATGAATAAATAAAAAATGAGCAAACAAGATTACCTTTAGCCATCCACCCAGAATGGTAGAAATATAGAGAACCAAAGAGAGAGAGATAAAAATCTTTATTATGGATAAGGAATAATGCCTTCTACAGCAGCCATCCGGGATATTTCCTTAGCAGAATGGGCATGATTCACTAACACCCCCCCCCCCCCCCCCCCAGTAGTAGTTTTTAGCACCGGCCACTGCAGTAACAGCTCCGACGTTCATGGGAATTCTGTGAGTGTCGGAGCTAAAAACTGTGCTAAGGTTTTGTAAAAAGGGGGGAGGGGGGTTCATTTGTTGGCCTTTATTTGCTGCCTCCTACGATGGTTAGTAAGTCGAAGAGGTCTGCACCTAAACAAGGAAGAGGAGTTGGAAAGAAATATTGGATAAGAAGATTATCTTGGACTGCACAATGCAGCCAGACACGGCCTGTGATATTAACATCAGTCCATTTTAAAGGTCATCTTACCGAGATTATGGAACTCTAGTTGGGGTAAAGCTTTGGAATTCTCTCCCTTGAGGCTTTGTACTGATCGTTTGAGCTTTAGGAAAATGTTGAAAACACAATTAACTATTTGTGGATTCATTTATATGACAAATTGGGGGGAGGACATTGATTTCATTACAGCTGTTTTGGAATATTAAGATAGTGCAAGATGTAAAGAAAGGAGAATTATGATTCTGATATTGTTATTTTGATAAAATCATTTTACTGAGAAAAATGTAGTCTTAGTGTTATGTCTATAGCCTGAATATGTAGGAGATACAGAAACGTAGGTTCTGATGATGTATACTCTGTTTCCCCGAAAATAAGACCTACCCCAAAAATAAGCCCTAGTGCCTCATTTAGAATATTGTGTACAATTCTGGAGGCCGTACCTTCAAAAAGATATAAAAAGGATGGAGTCGGTCCAGAAGAAGGCTACTAAAATGGTGCGTGGTCTTTGTTATAAGGCGTATGGGGACAGAATTAAATATCTCAATCTGTATACTTTGGAGGAAAAGCGGGAGAGGGGACATATGATAGCGACGTTTAAATACCTACGTGGCGTAAATGCGTATGAGTAGAGTCTCTCATTTGAAAGGAAGCTCTGCAATGAGAGGGCATAGGATGAAGTTAAGAGGTGATAGGCTCCGGAGTAATCTGAGGAAATACTTTTTTACAGAAAGGGTGGTAGATGCGTGGAACAGTCTCCCGGAAGAGGTGGTAGTGGGAGGGAGATCGGTAATGTCGGGGGGGGGGGGGGGGGCGGTTGGTAGTGTCGGGGGGGGGCGGTCGGTAGTGACGGGGGGGGGCATCTTCTGGCAGGAGGGTTTGGGCACCCTCCTGCCAGCGATCGGACAGGGGGCCGTGGCCCGCTATACTTATAGCGGCAGAGAGATCCCTTGCCGCGATAAGTGTAGCGGGCCGTGTCTAATCTAACCCGATTCTCTAACCAGCGTCTGTAACATGGACGCCGGTTACAGAATCGGGGTTTAGTGTAGGCCGATTCTAAATAGGACACCTCTCCCGGGCGTCCTATACAGAATCAGGGCCTAAATGTGTCCTTATACAGGTAGGTTTTTAATTTGGACTTGAAGCCAGTTAAAGATGTGTCTTCTCTTAAGTAGTTCGGCGTAGCGTTCCACAGCTGTAACCGTGGAAATGTTTGAGTGCATTGTATTGATGTGTCTCATGGATGGAATGGTGAGTAGGTTTTGAGATGTGGAGCGGAGGGACCTTTGCGGGGGGGGGGGATGTATGGAACGAGCAATCTAGTCATGAAGTCTGGGGAATTGGTAGAACAGATTTTGAATATTAATAGAAGGATTTTATATGCTATTCTGTGTTCTATAGGAAGCCAATGGGCCTTAATGAGTAGTGGTGTGACGTGGTCATATTTTTTAGCGTTAAATATAACTTGAAAGGATATGATGCTCTTTGCACAGATTTCACTATAGATGAAGTTTTCTATATAGTTATAGTTCTCAGGTTTTGCTCTCTGGGGAATTGTATGTCACTTGCACATATTTTAAATGCCTTCCAGCTACATAGACCTTAAGAATTTCTTTCCCCATAGGGCTCATATGTTCAGAGTCATTTTCTTCCAACAAGTCTCTTTTTACCTTATTAATTAGTAATCGGGGCAAAAGTCATGTACATAGAGAGCTTCTTATCGGATAATGCAGATTGTGAAAGGGATCTACAAATCCCTCCATGGCATACTTTGCTTAGCATAGTAGGTCCCATTTGACAGAATTTTCCATGGCCTGGATGGTTTAAAGATTTTATAAAAAGCTAATTTTTATGGGCTTTACTTGCCTAGTGAATGTCATTGTTAATTAATTTATATAATTTCTATTTTAATAGAACTAATGAACCATTTGTTTACATCAATATTTACATATCTATCATATTCTATCCAAAAATGTCTGGCAACTTTCAACTGAATGATGCAAATAATATGAAAATAATGCTTATAATAAATGCAATAATAGCGCCCATTAATGCATTCATTTCCCTAATTCTCCCTCACCCCTTCACTGAAGGGAAGGAGAGGAACTAAACCATCAAACTTCTTGCTCCAAACATACCCCAAAAGAACTCCCCACTCCAAAAAGGAGACAAAATCAATAAATTCCCCTGACAAGCCAAGCAGATGTGAAACGGAAAACCACTGGATTGTAATCCCCAAACATCTTTATTGGCCCAAATGTTTTTCATTAATGTGGAGGGGCATAATCAAAAAAAAAGGTCTAAGTTCCCTTTTGGCCTAAGGTCAAAGTAGGACCTTTTGGCCTAAGGTCAAGGTTGAAAGTAGAAGCAGAGAAAATGTCCATTATCAAAAAAAACGTCCAAAACGAGGATTTTTTTTATAATGACCTGCCTCTACGTTCAGCTGTTTAAACGCCCAGACCACCACTACGTCTACACTAATACCATATAATCAACCTAAAAAAAGCCTAAGTCCTAAACGCCCAAAACAAGGGCTTTTAGGCAAATGAGAGGCTGGATTCTGTAACCGGTGTCTGTCAAAAACAACACCGGTTACAAAATCACACACACACACACAACGATCGGGGCAGAAGGGAGCCCAAGCCCTCCTGCCCTGCCAAAAACCCCTACTCCCCACCCCCACTAAAATACGGGCAGGAGGGATCCAAGGCCCTCCTGCCCTCGACGCAACACCCCCATGACTCCCCCCCCAAACCCCCGATTGGCCCCCTACCCCCAATCCCCCTCCCCGTACCTGAAAATCGTTGGTTGGATGGACTGGTGCCAAGCCCGTCCATCTGACAGGCCAGCCATTCCCGGAATGGCTGGCCTTAAGGCCTGATTGGCCCAGGTGGCTCAAACCCCCGCCCACAGGTAGGGCCTGAGGCGCCTGGGTCAACCGGAATAGGCCTTAAGGCCAGCCATTCGGGGGATGGCTGGCCTGTCGGACGGGCTTGGCACCTGTCTGTCCGACCAATGATTTTTAGGTACGGGGAGGGGGTTTGGTGGTGGAGGTGCCAATCGGGGGTTTGGGGGGCGGTCGTGGAGGGTTGAGTTGAGGGCAGGAGGGCCTGGGATCCATCCTGCCCGTATTTTAGTGGGGGTGGGGGAGTAGGGGGTTTTGGCAGAGCAGAAGGGCTTGGGCTCCCTCCTGCCCTGATCGTGTTAGGGGTTCGGGGATGCCACGGGGCAGGAGGGCTTGGTCTCCTTCCTGCCCTGATCGTGTTGGGGGTTCGGGGTTGCCGCGGGGCAGGAGGGCTTGGGCTCCATCCTGCCCTGATTAAGTCGAGAGTTTGGGGGTGCCACGGGGCAAGAGGACTTGGGCTCCCTCTTGCCCCGATTGTTGTCGGTGGGGCCAGGAGGGCTTGGGCTCTCTCCTGGCCCGATCAGATCAGGGGGAGGGGTGGATTGCTGCAGGAGAGATGGGTTATCTCTCCTGCCGCTTTAGCAATCCCAAGTGCCGCGTTTGGCAGCACTTGGTGGTATCGCTATTGTGGCAGGGGAGATGAGGCATTTCTGCTGCCCCAATGGTTGCAGTGGAGGGTGTGTAGGTTGCCGGGCCGCTGAGCTGATCACGCCAGCCGCCATCAGCTCAGCAGCCCCTTTATCAGCACTTATACCTGTTTTGACTTGGTCTAAGTCAAAACATAAAGTGCCGACTAGGCAACCTGTCAAAAGTTTTGGTTAAACCTGCTGGACGCCTAGGTGTAGGTTGGCCCACCTCCCGCCCGCCCTTTCCCCTCCTCTAAAAATGCCTCTTTTCGCTCTATGAGTTTAAACGCAGGGGAAAGGCCTAAGCTGGTTTTAGATATGTCTAAAACCAGCTTTGATTATGGGTACTTGGACGACCAGGCTTTTTGATCGTCCAAGTACCCATTTAGGCCACTTTTTAGACATTTGGTTTTTTTTTATTATGAGCCCCTTAGCGTCTCGGAATTTAAATCCTTAGCATCCTCATCAGACCAGTCTAGAACCTTTGAGTATTGTGTCCGTTGACCACCTGATAGAGAGAGAGAGAAGTAAAATTATTCTGTGTGATTTGCCCCCTTAATGGCATCACTTCATATTTTGTTTGACAAAATAAGGCCATTTGCTACACTTCCTGGTTGATTACTGTGTTGAATGTAGTCATGTCATGTTCTCAATATCATTCAGAAAAGTTAGCCTGGCAGAGAAAAGTGAAGCTGAACGGTAATTTGACAACCTATAGCTTGATTCTGGACTGTTCTGGTGGGGCTAAAGGAAAGAAAATTAGCAGTAAAATCTAATTTCTCCTTGTAATATTTAGCCCCAGTTTAACCCTAAAGAAGGGTCTTGGCAGTGTCATCAGAAGGATGGAGCTAACATGCCGATGTTCTTGGGCAACCCTCAGCCAGCAGGGACTTTGATAACAGCAGCACAGACCACATATGAAGTGATAACAGCTCTTCCTCTCCAGGTGCAGCTAGGATACATATTTCCCCCTTGAGCAAGCCAACTAAAGTGGTATCCCAACAATTACAACACCGATGAAGCTGCAGAAGATGACACTGCACGTGTTGAAATGATTGAGATATTTGTTTAAAATCAAAAGAAAAGATACTACCATAGGGATCTCTTTAACAGGCTACATACTCTGCTTGGATCTGAGTACATAAACGAATCTGCTATTCAAAACTTCTAGTGATATAACAGTATAATATAGTATAACACAGTGTTTTCCAAGTCAGGCCTGTAACCTGCTCAACCTAAGTCTGCCCTGATACAATTTGAGACCATTACTTTTCACCCTCTCTCCTCAAAGGTAAACAATAGCTTACTACCATCCTCTGTATGAATATTCCTGTAAGATTAAATAAACCTAACTTTCTCTATTGTAACAAGTGAATTTTTTTTATTATTATTACTTGGTGGTGGTCAGTGGTTTGAACGTTGGAAATGGCCTATCACAAGATACTTAAAAGCCTACAAGGAGTTTTTGTAAATTTTTTTTTTAACTTTATTTTTATAGTGAACTTGTACTCGGTGCATGAGTAACCATGTGGCAATGGTGAGCCAATCTCCGTGGGTTCCAGTAAATGTTGGAAAATATCTGATTTTCTTCAGCCTACATTTAGGAGAATTTGATAGGGTTAGTTTTGAAGTGAATTCTGAGAAAAAGTGAATGAATGTGTATGTTTGTAGGAAAGGTAAGAGTAAGAAAATGATTTAAAGGTGGCGAAGTGGTTACAGCTACAGCCTCAGCACCCTGAGATTCTGGGTTCAAACCCACGCTGCTCCTTTTGACCCTGGACAAGTCACATGATCCCCCTATTGCCCCAGGTGCATTAGATAGATTGTGAGCCCACCAGGACAGACAGGCAAAAATGCTTGAGTACCTGAATAAACCATTCTGAGTACAGAATGACACAGGGACAAATTTTTCCCCATCCCTGTGGGAACTGATTTGCCCGTCCCCATGAGTTCTTTTCCTGTTCCTGCCCCATTCATTCATGCACCGCCCTCACCTGCACAAGTCTCAAACACTTTAAAATCATAAGTGTTTGAGGCTTGTGCTGTTAAGGCAGAGCTTACAGGAATGGGACAGGAACAATGACAAAACCCGCAGGGACGGGGTGGGGATATTGAGTTCCTGAGGGGACGGCGACAAATTTGTCCCCCTGTCATTCTCTAGTTCTGAGCTCCCCTGGGAGAACAGTAGATAAAATTGAATCAATAAATAGTGTGAACAGTTCCAGCCTCTGATAACCAGAGTTGGTATTGTGACATCATAAAGCCTTATTCCACCAATAAGAGCCAACCTCATCAGTGATGTCACGATTTCTATTCCGCCAATACCTTGCGGTTCAAGGTGGATTACATAAAAGTTTACAGGAATAGTATAAGAGATGTCGAGATCTTAAGGTGATAAATGTTTGGGTAAATAGAGGCATTGAGCATTAGTTGGGTAGTTGGGGGTATATTAGGGCAGTGGTTCCCAACCCTGTCCTGGAGGAACACCAGGCTAGCCCTAATGAATATGCATGAAGCAAATTTGCATGCCTATCATTTCCATCCTATGCAAATCTCTCTCATGCATATTCATTAGGGCAGTGGTTCCCAACCCTGTCCTGGAGGAACACCAGGCTAGCCCTAATGAATATGCATGAAGCAAATTTGCATGCCTATCACTTCCATCCTATGCAAATCTCTCTCATGCATATTCATTAGGGCTAGCCTGAAAACCCGATTGGCCTGGTGTTCCTCCAGGACAGGGTTGGGAATCATTGTATTAGAGTATATTAAGGGTATAGAGTGGGTAGGTGGGGTTTGGGTAGGAACGGGTCGTGTTAGATAGGTTTTATGTATTTTTTGAAGAGTAGGATTTTAGTAACTTTCTTGAAGGTTTTGTAGTCTGTGGTCGATGACAACAGAGTGGTGATTTGTCTGTCCAGTTTATCTGCTTTGGTGGCTATTAGATTGTCATATAATTTTCCTCGTTTAACATTTTTGGTTGGTGGGTGTGTGGATAGTGATTGGCTTCATTGTCCAACATTTTGCTCACTTTTACTACATTTTGATTTCTAGAGTAGCGCAGTGGTTAGCTACAGCCTCAAGCATCCATGCTGCTCCTTGTGACCCTGGGCAAGTCACTTAATCCCCCTATTCCACCAGGTACATTAGATAGATTGTGAGCCCACCGGGACAGACAGGGAAAAATACTGGAGTACCTGAATATATTAATGTAAACCATTCTGAGCTCCCCTGGGAGAATGGCATAGAAAATTGAATGAATGATTAAATAAATAATTGGCCATTTCATGTCTGTCTTGCTTTAGGAATTTAAGATTTTTGAGTGAATGCTGTAGTTCCAAGCATGTGGTGTTGCCTGCCAGGAATGCAACTTTCTATAACATAGATAAGGTACAATTGGGAAAGAACTGGATTATATTGAACATAAAAGGGAGCTTTCTTCCCGTCAGAAGCAAGGAACATTACAGAGAAGGTGTCCTTGCCATAAGCCGAACTACACGATTTCAGCTGTGTGGTATGAAACATACGGGGGAATAAAACCCTTGGCTTCTGAAAGTGAAATTTGAACTAATTAAAAACAAGAGTAAAACAAACTCACAAATGTTTCAGGAAGGAAGGAATTAATAACCCTAAGCTTCTATCGGTGGAAACAGATTTGAGAGGTGAAATTTGGTGTTTATTTAAAAATTTATACACCGCATAAATACTATGCGGTTTACAAAATTACATACATACATATTAAAAATACTAAAACATGTTTTGACAGAACAAACGCAATAAAACATTAACAGTCTTGTTATTAAAACCTTTTTTAAATTCATGCAACAAGATGGAAAGACAAAATCCCATAAAAACATTTACAGCACATGACGGCATTGACAAATAATTGTGCTTTCAACATTTTCTTCAAATTCAGTCTCCCAGCACAGAATCACAGAATACCAGGCAGTGCGTTCCAAAGCTTGGCCCCAATCTTAACATGAGAGACTAACATCTCACCCTCCAAATTCAACTTCATGCTATTTTCAGATCTCAAACATTTTCTGGGTTGGTAGATTTCAAAAAACTCCTTTAGTGCCCTTGGGGAAACGTGATATAAGGTTTGTCGTATGATTGAGAGAATCTTAAACTGGACTCTCTGCTGCATAGGCAACCAGAGCAGTTGTTTCGACACTAGAGGTTATATGAGTCCTTCTTGAAACCCCAGTAATCAATCTTGCGGCAGAGTTGACTAAAATCTGCAGTGCCTTCATCTTCACTTCTAGAGTTTTGGGTATTGTTCTGGATTCCTCTCTCCCTTTTAATGACCAGATAAATTCCTTAGCAAAGAAATGTTTCTTTAGTTTGCGCATGCTGAGGAAAGTCAGGGCACTATTTTATCAAGAACATTATTTATTACTGGTACATTCCACTGTGTTAGCTCAGTTGGACTACTGTAATTCTATTTATTTGGGTATTAAACAGGGCAGTTAAGATCGTCTCCAGGTAATACAGAATACAGCGACCAAACTTATTTTTGGAAAGAGAAAGTACGACCATGTTTTCCCATTGGCTTCTGGTCCATCATAGGATCCAGTTAGAGTGTGCATGTGTGATTTTCAAACTCCTTTATGGAATATTTGACTCTTTGATTCCCCTTAGTGGGAATTCCTTTAGATCCTGCTATTCAAGAATTACAATTCACAAATTAGCATTTCCTTCTCTGAAAGGTATTAAAAGTACTGGGCAGCTTAGTAAATCTTTTACTTTTAAATTGGTGAGAATTTCGAATGGACTTCCAGATTCTCTAAGACTGGTAGTTCAATTATTTCAATTTCGAAAAAGTTTAAAAACCTGATTGTTTTCAAAATAGTTAATTTGATTCTAGCTGTCATATAGTAACTTTAGCAATTCAACATACTTTTTTCTAACTTTTTCCATCCATCTAATCTAACCAATTTCTGTTTTTATCCCACAGTTTTTACTTGTTATGTTTCATTTTTTAACGAACTGTAAACTGAGTCGAGCTCCTTAGGGAGTAGATTCGGTATATAAAATGAGGTTCATAGACAATGGCGCGAAAGACAAAAGCGCGCGCCGACAATTGAGCGCAGTGCGGCGGTGTACGCCGCACAAAATTACAGTTTTTAGGGGCTCCGACGGGGGTTTTTGTTGGGGAACCCCCCCAGTTTACTTAATAGAGATCGTGCCGGCGTTATGGGGGGTTGTAACCCTCCACATTTTACTGTAAACTGAACTTTTTCCCTAAAAACAGGGAAAAAGTTAAGTTTTCAGTAAAATGTGGGGGGTTACAATCCCCCACATCCCCCACAACATGGCGCGATGTCTATTAAGTAAAGTGGGAGGGTTCCCCCCCCCACGCCTCCCCCCGTCGGAGTCCTAAAAACAGTAATTTAGAGCGGCGCACACCTCCGCACTGCGCTCAATTGTCTGGGCGCGCCTTTGTCCCGGCACGCTTTTGACCTGACACCATAAAATGAAGATTAGATTAAGTCTGGTGTCTTGTATGTAGTTGTTAATCTTGTGTGTTAGGAGTTTAAGGATTCCCCCTATAAATCCAGATATTTCCTCTGTGAGTGTGCCAGTATGGTTGAACTGCCATGGTTTCCATGTTTGTTTATCACAGAAGATAGGGGGGGTTCTATTTTTAAGATATGGTTGTACTTGTTTGTATTCTATAATCCTGTATAGGTTCCTCAGTCAATGTCCTGAAGTATGTAGTAGTTAAGAGGTGTCTGTGCCCTTCTATTCATTTTCCTATCTCCATAATCGCTATGGAACCTCTTTGGTCTGCAGACTTGATAATATTTTGGCTATTTTGTGGGGCTTTATTTCAGCTTTTTCTAATGGAGAGAGATTGTATAGAAAAATTGTTTTTGCTAGGAAGCAGTGATTTTACCCTGTGTGTGAAACTTAGGTACTTATTTGTTTTCTCAATTTTGTGGAGTGAAATATAAAGACCATAAGGCTTAGTCTGCCTAACCATGCCATCTACTATCCCCTCGTCTCCCTTAAGAGATCCAACGTACTTATCCCTAGCTTTCGTGAATTTAGACACATTTTTGTCTCCACCACCTCCACGGGGAGGTTATTTAAAGCAGTGGTTCCCAACCCTGTCCTGGAGGAACACCAGGCCAATTGGGTTTTCAGGCTAGCCCTAATGAATATGCATGAAGCAAATTTGCATGCCTATCACTTCCATCATATGCAAATCTCTCTCATGCATATTCATTAGGGCTAGCCTGAAAACCCGATTGGCCTGGTGTTCCTCCAGGACAGGGTTGGGAATCACTGATTTAAAGCATTCACTACCCTTTCTGTGAAAAAGTATTTCTTTTTTTAGGGTACTTCTGAATCTGTCCCCTTTCACCTTCACCCTATGCCCTCTCATTCCAGAGCTTCCTTTTAATTGAAAGAGGCTCACTTCCTGTGCACTTATGCTACAGTGTTCATATCTTCTCTCTCCTACCTTTTCTCCAAAATATTGAGATCTTTAAATCTGTTCCGTTTAAGTCTGACACTCAGCAGACCGGAATACAATTTTAAATAAAATACATCTGCTTTCATTTTTCTCAGTTTCTCCCTCTTGTGGAAGTGTACTTTCAGGCAGTTTCCTAAAAAGATTTTTCTATATCTGAGAATAGTTGAATGTCCTCTGGTTTACTGGAAGGGCAAAATGGAAGTCCTTTAGACAGTACCGAGGTCTCTTGCTGTGATAATTGGTAGTTAGAGAGATTTATTATCCCCATTTGATTTACACGTCCATCGGTGTGGTCAGTGGGAATTTCCCTGCAGGAGATCTGCTGATTCTCATGTTCGCCTGGTGTATTTGAATTTTAATTTCAGTTATTTGATCTGTTCCATCATGTGCTACACTGGTGGTCCAGCATGTTGCTCTCTCTCTCCGAGGCCAATGCAAGAATCCTAGTCGCACAGTTACTGCAGGCTGCGCTTGAATGTTAATAGCCAATCAGTGCAGAGAGGGATTGAGAGCGAGTTTAACTAGCACAGAAGCCATGGCCACACATTGCATTAAAATGAACAATGCATGGAAAGAAATAGTGGCTTTTGCTGTGTGGACTGTATCCCACAAAAAAAGAAAAAACAACCCCATGTGTAAAATGTAGACAAAAGTAGAAGTGGGGAAAGGACACAATCAGCCAACAGTGAGAACAATCAACTTATTAAAAGTAACATATTTATAAAAAAATATATATATATATAGCAATCGTAATAATAATAATGTTATTCTTATATACCTCCAAAGCCATAATAGTTCGAGGCAGTTTACAACAAGAAGTGCTGAACAGTCAGGGAATAAAAACCAATCTAAAATCATCAGTACGTACATAGAGTGTGAGAGTCCATTAATCCTTTTAGTCCTAGACCCCCACACGGTCCATGTTTTGGCTGGAACAGCCTTCCTTAGGGGTACATGGCTGAAGCCTCTCAACAAACTGTGAAAAAGGCTGCTGTTAAAACGTAAAACCAAAAAAACGCTGCAAACCACTGTGTCAGCTGGGTAAGCTGTGTGGACAACATCTAAATATTTTCACCAGATAGAAGGGTTAATTGAGAAAACGTAATGCCCATTTTGTCATCATCTGCTACCAGAAGAAGGGACTGCAAATTGAAAAGACTGAGAGGAGTTTGTGCACGTCAGGACAAAAAAGAAAGTGTTAGCGCACCAGTGCCTGTTTGCATGACTATCGGCCTCACTAAAATTTTATGTAAAAGACATTTTTTTGCAAGGGCTAATACGTATGTGCAAAGAATGGACACTGATTTGTTCTGATGTACCACAAAACCTTTGTGCTTATGTATCCAGCAGGCTTTTTCTCCAGATTTGCTCAAAAGTTCTGTGTGCATAAAATTTTAGGCTTGCAGTAGGAGTAGATAGATATCCACACGTGGCTGTACTTTTGAGTTTCTGAATTGGCTACTTTGTGACTGTGGTGGACAGAATTCAGTTTTCGTTGCATTGTTTGGATGGTAACATATTGAGGTTTGTTGTTGGTTTGTTTGGGGGGTTTTGGCTTGGATTCTTTGCAGTTCTTTCTTCAATTGATTCAGATTTGTTATCCTCTAAGTGTTCGAAATTCAAAATACCTAGCATTAAGGAGATTGAAATTATTCTAAAAACTCTGAACACTAAAAGTTCAAAAGCTGATCTAATACCACCCCTAATTCTCAAACAACATTTTAAAATTTTTGGGCCTTTGATTCATGTATTAGTTACAGAGAGTTTGAATCAACATACGGTGCCCTTGGATTGGAAGAAATCATATATCCGTCCAATAATTAAAGATAAAAATGTAGGTCAAGAAGAACTGTCTAATTATAGACCAATTTCTAATATCACATTCTTGGCAAAATTAACAGAAAAAATTGTTTTCAATCAAATTTCAGAGTTTATAGAACAAACAAATGTGTTTCACCTGAATCAAAACCGGTTTTAGACAACACCATAACACAGAACACTCCCTTATTGGTATGACAACTTCAATTCAATATTTTTTGGATCATCATCAATCAGTGCTGTTAATTTCTCTTGATCTTTCAGCAGCGTTTGATACAATTGATCATCAGTTGCTCCTTGCTAGACTTCAATCTATTGGGGTTACAGATGAAGTTCTAGCTTGGTTCACTTCTTACTTTACTGATCGCACATCTACAGTTATTTTCAATAATTCGTCATCCCTCCCATCTCAAATTTCACATGGGGTTCCACAAGGATCTATTCTTTCACCTTTGCTTTTCAATATTTTTCTGGCACCTCTATTGACTTTATGCCAATCCATAGGATTTCATGTTTTTGCCTATGCCGATGATATCCAATTATTGCACCCTTTAAATAATAATAATCAAAGTGAAATTTTGGTCATTAATGAAAAACTAGATCAAGTACATCATTGGCTAGACAAAAACAGATTGGCACTCAATATCAATAAAACCAATGTTATGCTATTTCCCTGGAAAGAGAGTTTTCCTCTTGCGGCTCCAATTTCTATTCATAATGTTCCCCTACAATTAGTCAAAAATACAAAAATTTTAGGGGTAATTTTTGATACTAAACTTACTTACCATGATCATATCAGTAACATTGTGAAAATCACCTTTTATAGGTTACGCAAAATTCGTTCCATTTCGAAATTTCTTTGTCCCAAATCACTTACAATATTGATTCACTCTTTGGTGATGTCTAAAATTGATTATTGCAATTCTTTATTTAAAGGAATTGCACTATATGAAATTAAACGATTACAAATCATACAAAATACAGCTATAAAATTAATAACCAATTCAAAAAAATTTGATCATGTAACACCACTCCTTAAAGAGGCTCATTGGCTCCCTGTTAATTACAGAATCACTTATAAATTATGTTTAATTATTTTTAAAACTCTGATCAATAAGACCCCCTGCATTTTTATATAGATTTCTTATTCCATATTCTACAAAGAGAATTCACGTTCTAGTGAACAAAATCTGCTATCTATCCCTTCATTAAAAATTATCAATACTAAGGAGACAATTTATTTTTTTCATGTACTGCACCGCAAACATGGAACGCCCTCCCTATTTTTTTACGAGAGGAAAAAGAGCTTGGAAAATTTAAAACTGAACTTAAAACCTTCCTTTTTAAAGATGCTTTTACAACATAATTTATTATCAGTATCATGTTTTCCTATATAATACCTGTGTTAACTATTTCCCTTTGTGTTTTTCCCTCAATGTTTCTTCTTTACTTTAAGAATTGTAGTTCATCCCTCCTTTCCCACGTTTATCAATGTTAAAATCAAGAGTTTCTTACCCATTTTTTTAAGTAAATTGTATGTACTGTATTGTTTGTTTTATTTTTTTTATATATTTAATAATTGTAAATTTTAAAGTGTATATCGCTTAGAATATTTGATTAAGCGATTGATCAAGTCTACTAATAAACTTGAAACTTGATTCATAAGGTAGGGATTTTTATCTTTTTTGTTTCTTTTTGCAGTTTTTCTGTATAGTCAGAATTGTGTATATGGTGGCCAAAAGCTTTTTGATCTTAAGTCCTTATAGGAGTGATGGTTTTCTTGCAGCTTGTCAAAAAAGTAGATGTGGCCATTCAGTTTCCTTGTGTTTTTGCCTTCTATGGCTCTATATTGTATCTATATGGCTCTATATTGTATATTGGGTGGTTGTAGGTCTACTTTAAAAGTGAACTGACTTGAGGAAGAAGGTTCTGGTCTTTTAGAGTGAGTCCAATAGAAAATGTTTTGTCTGTCTTTGCCTTTTGTTTGGTTTCTATTTATTAAGCTTATGTTTACTAACCCAGAAATCCTTGGGGGTAGCCTCAAATGTAGGTTATTCTGCTATATGCATGCAGTTCATTTAGTCTGCCCAACAAGGTGTCCAGAGATGAATCTGGCACTGCACAGGTTCCACATCTTCATTATTAAACAGTGGCATCTCTCTCTCTTTCTCTCTCTCTTTGTCTCTTTCCCTTTCTCTCTCTCTCTCTCTCTCTCTTTGTCTCTTTCTCTTTCTCTCTCTCTCTCTCTCTCTCTCTCTTTGTCTCTTTCTTTCTCTCTTTCCCTTTCTCCCTCTCTTTCTTTCTCTCTCTGTCTTTCTTTTTCTCTTAGTTTCTCTTTCTTTCTCTTTCCCTCTTTTCTCTTTCTTTCTTTCTTTGTCTCTTTCCCTTTCTCTCTCTCTTTGTCTCTCTCTTTCTCTTTTTCTCCCTTTCTCTCTCTCTCTGTCTCTTTCTTTCTCTTTTCTCCCTTTCTTCTTTTTCTTTCTTTCCCTTTCCCTTTCTCTCTGTCTCTTTTTCTGTCTCTTTCTTTCTTTCTTTCTCTTTTTCTCTCTTTCTTTCCCAGCCAATTTTAGAGCAACAGAACTCTGTCCAGCACCAATTATAGTGCCCAGCTATTGGAGCTGTCATCAAATTCCTGGAAGAAAAGTCCATAGTCTGTTATTAAGTCATGGGGGAAGCATCTGCTTGCCCTGGATCGGTAGCATGGAATGTTGCTACTCTGGGGATTCTGGAATGTTGCTATTCTTTGGGTTTTGGCCAGGTCAAGTGACCTGGATTGGTTACCATGAAAACAGGGTATTGGGCTTGATGGACCTTTGGTCTGACCCAGTAAAGCTGTTCTTATGTTCTTAAACATGAGCAGACTACCTCACTTCTAGCACTCCTGCAGAATGCGGGGGGGGGGGGGGGGAGGAAGGGGGGAGGGGGGATTTACCAAGATGCAGAAAAATTCAAAATTTTACCACACTTTGTTACAACGGGAGAGTCCTCAACCAGCAGTATTGTAGTACGCAGGTTACTGACTCGGTGATATATGTATAAAGTTGTGTATAAGTGACCTTATAAAGTGTTCTACTACCATGCTGGGACCATCAGGTCACATCTTAAAGAGGCCTGGCAAAGTAACCTCAAGGTGTCCTCTCAGTTTCCAAGTGCAAACCCCCCTAATGAAGCTCCCCCCATCACACACTCAACATCTGTTGCCCTACCTAGAAGACTCCCAAGTAAAGAGTTCCCTCCCCCTAAGCCGCCTTTCCAGTATTCCTTGTGTCTAATGGTGTCAGGAAGAAGGTCTCCTCAATCACTCTTGCCCTTTCTGGTACCAGATTCAAAATGGCACCGGTGACCCCTAATGGTGGACTTGCGATACTACTGCTAGGGTTCAGACATCCATTAACTTTAGACATCCATTAACTGAAACCTATCATATATTCCTTTGACGTTCTCTTTTGCTAGTGAACGCTGTTTTGAAATGGCTGCAAGCATAAGTGATGTGAGACACCCTCCTTCCTCTCTATGTCCATTTTCACCCGTCTCCTTCCTCCTCCCAGAAACTGAGCTATGAGCCGCTAGGCGCTGCGACTTAAGAACATAAATGGATAAGAATAGCCTTACTGGGTCAGACCAATGGTCCATCAAGCTCAGTAGTCTGCATTCACGGTGGCCAATCCAGGTCACTAGTACCTGGCCAAAAACCAAAGAGTAGCAACATTCCATGCTACCGATCCAGGGAAAGCAGTGGCGTCCCCCATATCTTTCTCAATAAGAGACTATGGACTTTTCCTCCAGGAACTTTTCCAAACCTTTTTTTTAAACCAGCTATGTTAACCACTTTTACCACATCCTTTGACAACGCATTCCAGAACATAACTATTTTCTGAGTGAAAAAATATTTCCTCCTATTGGTTTTAAAAGTATTGAGTATCCCCTAATCTTTGTAATTTTTGACTGAGTAAAAAATCGATTCACTTGTACCAGTTCTACTCCACCCAGGATTTTGTAGACTTCTGTCATATCTCCCCTCAGCCGTCTCCTTTCCAAGCTGAAGACAATGGCCCCAACCTTTTTAATGTTTCCTCACACAAGAGGCTGCCCATAGCCGAGATAATCTGTCCACCCACTACAGCTAGGGCTGCTGGCTCAACCTAAAGACCAGGCTCTGATCCAGGATGCTGGTGATGAAGGGCACCAAAATCCCAGTTCAATCTACCTTCCGACTTCTAGAAGCATAGATTGGTTTGGGGCAGATCTCTATATTCTGTGCCACAAAATTGGCAGGGAAAGACAGAGCTGATGTATACCAGCAGTAGAACCTGTGGAGGGTGCCATATTCAACTCTGACCACCTTGAAGAGCAGAATGAATGAACCATGCAGGACTTGATCTGCCCACATTTCCTATGTTAGTTAGGTAAGCAACTGTCCATTGAAAATACTCCGGCTCTTCCTTTTCAGCCAATTCAGTTCAGAACACCAAAATTTGGAGCTTTATAGTGGAAGTAATTTTTTTTAAAAAAGCAAGTTGATAAAATATCCATCCCAAACTGTTAGTGCAAATGAGCAGTGACGACATTGAAATCTGATTGACTAAATGAGATGATAGAAACAGTCTCTCCAGAATCTCAAAGCGCAGGAGAACTTATTTTCTTATTAATATTTTAAAAATTTCTATACTGTTTCATATCAAAACGGTTTACAAAATGATTTCATACATAAAATCTTAGAACAAACTAAGACAAGTAGAAACAGAAGGATTCTGTTCTTACAACAGAAAGATCAATATTCAGAGAAATTCATCCACAAATAATTGTGTTTAGCAATTTTCCGAATGAACTCCTATCACTGCATTTCCGAATTTGCCCTACAAGGGTATTCCAAAATTTTACTCCTGCACATGAAAAGGTTTTGCCATTGGTTTCAGCATATTTTGGGTTAACATTTGCTTTCAACAATGAAGAATTTTCAGAACACAGAGATCTTGTTGGTTGATAACTAGACATCTTGCTCTTAAAAAATTCCAGGATTGTACCATATAAAAATTGGTGACAGGCAACCAATGCAATTGTCGAAGATATGGTGTAATGTGGTCCTATCTTGAAGTTCCTGTTATCAATCAAGCCACGGCATTCTGTACCACATGCAATGCCCTACACTTGGTTTTGGTTATTCCCAGGTACAGGACATAACATTTTCACGTTTGCAGGCAGTGGAGTTATTTGTCTATATTTTAAGGATATGGTTATCTAGAGAGGTGCACTTGCCGAACATAGAGCTCATCAAATGTAATATAAATTATATTATAGTGTGAATCCTCAGTGTGAGATGTTATGCAAAAAGAAGAAAAAAGCCCCAGAGGGGAACTCCAATGCAATACACAACCCCGATAATATCCAATGAATGGAACCTTCATCGATTTTGACTTACTTTCACGTATTATACACATGGAGGGGCATAATCAAAAGAAACATCTAAGTCCCATTTGGACTTAGGACACTAGTCGCCCAAAGTCGGCAGCTCAAAAATGTGTGTTCTCGAAAAGTACATCCAAATTTTTTTTTTAAAATCGTCTTATCTGTACGTCCAGGCTTTTGATGGTCCAGACCATCAGTACATCTATCTTTATACCGTATTCTCATCCAAATATTCATCCAAGACCTTTTGAACGTGGGAGAGGCCAGCAATGTGATGAACTGGCCACCCAGACATAGCAAGAGAGCAGTGGGGCACTTCACAAAAAGGGTGCCACATAAACATCTCACCAGAACTCCCTTATAGGTCATGGTGAGCCCCCCCCCCCCAATCTACTATACTCACCTGTCTACAACCCCAATAGCCCTTATGGCTTCAGGTGGCACCTGTATGGAAGTACAGTAGGGTTTGGGGGGTTTTGGTGGACTCACATTTTTCACCAGTGGTTAGAGTGGCTTATGGGCCTGGGTCCTCCTATGGTTCACCAGCCTACCCAACCCCCCACCCCCAGACTATTTAAGCTACCTCTGTGCAGCTCTACTAGGCTTTCCTATGCCAGGTACTATTTTTCTGGAGGCAGGTATGTACATTTTTATTCCAATTTTTATGGCGGTGATCACTGGGGGAGTTTGGGGGGGGGGGTCTGTACTTTGTGTCTGCTTTGGTTACCTTCAGATACCTTCTGAGCACTTAGACATGTTTTTAGACACAACGTATAAGTTCTGTCTAGGCAGTCTCATCAAGCTTTCGATTATCCCTGAAGTACGACTAAGTCTAGATTGGCCCACATCCTGTCCTAATGACTCCTTCAAAAAAGCACAGTTACTTACCGTAACAGGTGTTATCCAGGGACAGCAGGCATATATTCTCACATGTGGGTGACGTCATCTACGGAGCCCCAGCGCGGACAGCTTTTCAAGCAAACTTGCTAGAAGTTTCAAGTTTGCACACTGCACCACGCATGTGCTAGCCTTCTTGCCCACTAGAGGGCGCATCCCCACCTCGTGGTCCTCAGTTCCATATCATAGCAAAGAAAGCCATCCCCGGGGAGGTGGGCGGGTTGTGAGAATATATGCCTGCTGTCCCTGGATAACACCTGTTACGGTAAGTAACTGTGCTTTATCCCAGGACAAGCAGGCATGATATTCTCACATGTGGGTGACCTCCAAGCCAACCAAAAAAGGGCAGGTGGGAGGATGGCAAATTATGAAAACAGATTACGTAACACCGACTGGCCAAACCGGCCGTCACTTCTGGACAAAGTGTCCAGACAGTAGTGGGAGGTGAACGTATGAACCGAAGACCAAGTGGCAGCTTTACAAATGTCCTCCATAGGCGTAGATCGGAGGAAAGCCACAGAAGCTGCCATCGCCCGGACTTTATGACCCGTAACACGACCCGCAAGCGGGAGACCAGCCTGAGCGTAGCAAAAAGAAATACAAGCAGCTAACCAGTTGGACAAGGTGCGCTTTGAAACCGGGTGTCCCAAACGATTAGGATCAAAGGACAAAAATAATTGAGTAACCTTCCGATGAGACTTGGTACGTTGGAGATAAAATGCCAACGCCCTCTTACAGTCAAGGGTATGAAGCGCCGCCTCACCAGGATGAGAATGGGGCTTCGGAAAAAACACCGGAAGGACAATAGACTGATTGAGGTGGGAAATCAGACACAACTTTAGGTGTAAAATTTTGGATGGGTGCGGAGAACCACCTTATCATGATGAAACAAGTGAAAGAGAGATCCGCCACCAAAGACTGTAGTTCACTAATTCGACGAGCAGACGTGAGCGCAATCAAAAAGACTACTTTCCAGTAAGAAACTTAAGGTGCGACTTGTCGATGGGCTCAAAGGGAGGGCTTCATAAGCTGAGCCCAAGTCCACATTAAGATCCCACACCACCGGAGGAGGTTTCGAGGAGGATGGGATATTCACTAGCCCCTTCATGAAACGCGTCACCAGAGGATGAAGAGAGATGAGAACGACCCTCAAGATGCCGATGGATATGCTGCAATGGCACGCTGAGATGTACCCGAATGGAAGTCCGTTTTTCAGGCCAGACTCAGACAAATGCAAAAGATATTCCAGAACCGAAGCCACAGGCACCGAATCTGGTTCCAGACTATTCAAAGAACACCAGGAATGTAAACCTGGTCCATTTCTGAGTATAGCAAAGCCGAGTCGAGACTTACGCGAGGCCTCCAAAACGTCCCTCACGGCCCGAGACACCGGAAATCGAAGTCAGGGGGAGAGAAACCAAGCAGTCAGATGTAAAGACTGAAGATTGGGATGCAACAGCGAACCCCGACTCTGAGACAGCAGAGAGGGAAACACCGGCAGAAGCAGAGGTTCCCTGGTACTGAGTTGAAGAAGTAGGGAGAACCAGGGCTGCCTGGCCCAACGAGGCGCAATGAGGATCATGGAGGCTCCGGTCGATCTGAGATGAACCAGCGTTCTCAAAATCAGAGGAAACGGCGGAAACGCATAAAGGAACCTCCCCTCCCATTCGAGGAGGAAGGCATCCGCCTCGAGACGATCCGGAGAGTAAATCCGAGAGCAATAGAGGGGCAGCTTGCGAGTCTCCGGAGAGGCAAACAGATCCACCTGAGGAGTACCCCAGCGGTCGAAAACCTCGCGAAGAACTCGGGAGTTCAGAGACCATTCGTGCGGCTGGAGAAGACGACTGAGTTTGTCTGCCAGCTGGTTCTGCTCTCCCTGAATGTACACCGCCCGCAGGAACATGTTCTGGGAGATCGCCCAGTCCCAAAGGCTGAGGGCCTCTTGACACAGGGGCCAAGAGCCCGTACCCCCCTGTTTGTTTACATAGTACATCGCTACCTGGTTGTCCGTCCGCACGAGTACCACCTGATCGCGTAGTAGGTGGACAAAAGCTCGCGCAGCTAGAAAAATGGCGCGAAGCTCCAGCACATTGATGTGGCTCCGACGATCCTCGGCAGACCACAGACCTTGCGTCCTCAGGCCGTCCAGGTGCGCTCCCCACGCATACTCGGAGGAGTCCGTCGTCAAGACCTTGGTGTGAGGAGGAACGAGAAACAGCAAACCCCCTGACAAATTGGAAGAGACGGTCCACCAACGGAGCGATCGACGTAAACAAGGAGTCACTGCTATCCGGGAAGACACCGGATCGCGATCCTGTCGCCACTGTGACGCCAGAGTCCATTGCGCGATTCTCAAGTGCAGGCGAGCGAACGGCGTAACGTGAACCGTCGACGCCATGTGGCCCAGCAAAACCATCATGTGCTGGGCCGACATCTGCGATTGCCCTTGACAATGGCGACTCCACCGAAGCAGAGTCTCCCGTCGAGGCGGGGGGAGAAAAGCGCGGAGGCGAACCGTGTCCAGCACGGCTCCAATGAACTGGAGAGACTGCGCCGGACGCAACTGAGACTTGGGGAAGTTCACCTCGAACCCCAGGTCCTGCAAAAGACTGATAGTCTGTCGGGTCGCTAAGATAACCCCCTCCCTGGACGGGGCCTTGATCAGCCAATCGTCCAGATAGGGAAAGACCTGCAGACCCCGCGAGCGCAGGGCCGCCGCCACCACCACCATACACTTGGTGAATACCCAAGGGGAAGATGACAGCCCGAAGGGAAGAACCCGATACTGCAGGTGCAAATCCCCGACCTGAAAACGCAAGAACTTGCGGCAAGCGGGATGCACCGGAACATGGGTGTAAGCTTCCTTCAAGTCCAGGGAGCACATCCAATCTCCCTCGTCCAAAAGTGGATAGAGAACCGGGAGCGATAACATACGGAACTTCTCCCGGACCAGGAACTTGTTGAGCTTCCGGAGGTCCAAAATGGGGCGCAAGTCCCCGGTCTTTTTTGGGACCAAAAAGTAACGGGAGTAAAACCCCTGGCCCATCTGATCGCGAGGTACCACCTCGACCGCCCTGAGACTCAACAAGGCCCTGGCTTCCTCCAGGAGAAGGGCCAGCTGGTTCCGATTGGGAGGGCACGCCCCGGGGGGCAAGTCCGGAGGCGGACAGGAGAAGTTTAGCGAATAGCCGTCTGAGATTATCCGGAGCACCCATGCGTCCGACGTGATCGCCGACCAGGCCCCGGCAAAGGCCGTCAGCCGACCCCCGATGGGGAGGGGGTGGTGCGATATTGCGGTGAGGGCCCGCCCCCAACCGCCCATCCCGTCAAAAGGACGGCGCGGCCTTGGCGGCCCCCTGCGCGGCAGGTTTAGAGGGGCCACCCCTACTCTGCTGGGGCTGTCTCCGAGGGGGGCGGTCTGGAGAAGGCCGGTGTGGACTTCTGAGGGTACCTCCTCGGGGGCTGCCGGAAGGGGACGCTGGGCAGGAGCCTTAGGCTTCGGCCGCACCAGAGAGGCCAGGGAGCGTTCCTGTTTAGACAGTCGCTCCGTCGCCGCATCCAAAGAGTCATCAAATAATTCCACCCCGACACAAGGCAAGTTTGCCAGGCGTTCCTGCAAATTTGACTCCATCTCGAGGGTCCGAAGCCACGCCAGCCGGCGCATGGCCACTGCACAGGCGGACACCCTCGAGGCGAGTTCAAACGCATCATAAACTGCGTGGAATAAATACAGGCGCAACTGGGTCAGATTCGAACTAAAGGTGGCGAACCGGTCCCTATGCGACTCCGGCATCACCTCACGAAAAGAGGGGAGGTCCTTCACCATCGTACGGAGGAAGGAAGAGTACGAAAAATGCATAGTTCAGGACCCTTGCAGCCATCAGAGAGTTCGCATAGAGACGACGGCCAAATTTGTCAAGGGTCCGGCCCTCCCTACTCGGTGGGACCGTCGCCGAGACCCTGGAGGGCTGCGATTTCTTGACCGCCGATTCCACCAGGAGCGAAGTATGGGAAAGTTGGCCCTTCTCAAACCCTTTGATGGGGAGGGTGCGATACTTAGACTCCATTTTGGAGGGGACCACCGCGACCGTCAAAGGAGCCTCAAGATTCCGCAGAAAGGTCTGGCAGAGGACCTTGTTAATCGGAAGGCACGGGGACTCCCTAGGAGGGGCAGGAAGATCCTGCTCCTCCAAGAACTCTTTGGTGTGAGTGGACCCTTCAGACAAGTCAACACCCAAAGCCGCCGCCATATCCTGCACAAACCTGGTAAAGGATGAGGGTTTAGCAGGAGGAGAGGGAGACCGCGACTTCCCGGCGGAGCCGAAGGGAGAGGCCTCGTGAGAGTATCTGGGCTCCCTCCCCGACCCCGACCCCAACGAGGCACAGTCCTGCGACCTCGACGGAGTCGGAGACCGGGTGCGTCGGAAGGAACCCCTCGGGGATCCCCCCGGGGTCCGAGGCACCGAAGCCCGACCCTTCGGCCCCGGCGAGGAAGCCCGAGAGCTCTCCCTGGCCGGAGACCGGAACAAAATGGGGTTATCGACACGCAGGTCCCGCACCTGCAAGGCATCGGCCCCGGCCGGCGACGAGCGACCACGCCGCCGAGGCGAGGTCCGAGACCGCTTGGCCTTCCTCGGCTTGCGCCTCGCTCGAGACCTGCCCGAGGGCGATGAACCTCGCGAGGACCCCGAGGACGAAGATGAGATTCTGCGCACTCGGCGCACCTTGTCCTTCGGGCGCACGCTACGCTCAGGCGGATCCCGCGAAGCCGGGTCCGAGGGTACCGCCGAGGTCGAGGCCGTGGGCGCCTCGGGAGCCGAAGCCCCGGTACCCGAGGCCGAGGTCGCCAACTGCGGGGCCACCGAGGCCGAAGCCTCCGGGGCCGAAGCCGCCGAGGCCGAAGCCTGCTGCAGCTGGTCAATGGCCCCGGTGAGCTCCGAGGCGATCAACGCCCGGAGTAATTCTTGGAACACAGGGATTGACATTCCCTGTGGCAAGACCTGCCGCTGCTCCTCGGAGGGCGACCTCGGTCTCGAGTATTCCCTCGGGGCAGCGGACGCAGGCAACTTGGGTTTAGCAGAGGCGGACCCACCCGCCGACAAGCCCGAGGATGGCTTTTTGGACGATCCTGGAGCTGAGGAGGGAAGCGGAGACTTACCCGAGGCCTTGGAAGAGGCCTGCTGTTTCGAAGGCATCGAGGCCCGAGGCGAAGCCGAGGGTGCCGAAGCTGAGGTCGATGCCGACGTCGAGGCCGAGGTCAAGGCCGGGGCCGAAGCCGAGGCCGAACTCGAGGCCTTCCCCGGAGGGGACTCGACAGAAAAAAGTTCTGCCATGCGGGCTTTGCGGCGTTTAAGTGCCCGCTTCTGGAAAGTGGCACACTGCTCGCAGGACGCCGTCGGGTGTTGGGGCCCCAAACACCGCAAGCAGCACCCGTGCGGGTCAGTAATTGAAAGAAGCCGTTCACAGCGCCCGCACTTTTTAAAGCCCGTTACGGGCCGGGACATGGGCCCAAAAGAGAGCCGGGAACAAGCGAGGTTCCTCGGCCACGGCTACCGGGAGCCCCCGGTAGCAACGGAACGAAATTTTTTTTTTTTTTTTTTTTTGGAAAAGAAGAAAATAAAGAAAGAAGAAGACAAAAAAACGCAGCGACCGTGCGAAAATCCCTACACAGCCGCGGCGACAGAAGGCACAATTAGCACAAATTCTCCACAGGGCTTCTGGCTCCGCGGATGAAAATGAACTGAGGACCACGAGGTGGGGATGCGCCCTCTAGTGGGCAAGAAGGCTAGCACATGCGTGGTGCAGTGTGCAAACTTGAAACTTCTAGCAAGTTTGCTTGAAAAGCTGTCCGCGCTGGGGCTCCGTAGATGACGTCACCCACATGTGAGAATATCATGCCTGCTTGTCCTGGGATAATGCCCCTTTCAGTTCTAGGCGCACAGCGGGATTCAGATGCCTAAAAATCTCTGGATAAGTCTAAACTCCTGTGTCAGTTACCGGCACTTGGATGACCTGTCTTTTAGGTCGTCCAAGTGTCATCATGAGCGGGATTTTAGACATATTTTTCTTTAGATTATGAGTTCCAAATATGTTAAACGCAAAGGCAGTGAGATGTTGGTACCACGTGCTATAAATATAAAAATACTCTTATTACCAAGTTGAGTTTAATGTACTTGGGTGACTCAGAACATACTTCATATTACTCATATAGAATAGGATCTATAACATATATTATTATGCTTTTATACTGTTTTGTTTGGGTAATTTCTGTTTTAAGATGAATAGGGTTTTGGGTTTTTTTGTTCTACTCCATGCAGCCTCTTGTATGAGGAAAGACTAAAAAGTGGCCATTGTCTTCAGCTTGGAAAGGGGAGATATGACTGAAGTGTACAAAATCCTGAGTGGAGTAGACCAAAAAAAACTTGTTTAAAATGTTGTTTAAAGTGCCTAGGGTGGTGGTGGCACCCCTTCTCCGCTCCCCACCACCACCCACGCGCTCCCCCCTTCCCTTTCCCCATACCTTTTAACTTCTCCCGCGTGAGTAGCATTCCTACATTGGTGTCGGCTCGCCCTTTCACGTCACTTCCTAGGCACTAGTCCCAGAAGTGACATCAAAGAGAACGCTGATGCCGAGGCGGCAGCAACCTCGTGCCAGGGAAGTAAAAAAGGTATGGGGAAAGGCAGGGGGTGTGAACGCACGGCAAGGAGAGGAGTAGGGGGGGGGCCAGAGAGGAGGATGGGTACCACGCCCTTAGGAAGACCACACCTGGGATGGACCACATCCTCCCCACCCCCCTTACTATGCCACTGGATGTAATTATATAGGTGTATATCAAGTTTAATAAACTGAGTTAACCTGAAGTATACCTCCAGAAACTGTCATTTCATATGTTAATGTTCTAGTTTAGATTGAAGGACCTATATCTAATGCTAACTATTTCACATCTATAACTTTAGGTATGACCTCGCTGTAAAAAAAACAACAAAAAAAACCACTGTGTGCAAACCTTTCCACTCAGCTGTCCATGGAGGTGCACCTAGCCAGTTGAGTTTTCAGGATTACTGCAACGAGAATGCATGAGATCAAATTTCTTATTTGATAACATTGAGAAAGACATGGGGGAAGCCACTGCCTGCCTGTTGCTACTCTTTGGGATTCCGGAATCTTGCTATTCTTTGGGATTCTGTATGGAATGTTGCTACTCTTTGGGATTCTAGAATCTTGTTACTCTCTGGGATTCCGGAATCTTGCTATTCTTTGAGATTCTGAATGGAATGCTGTCACTCTTTGGGTTTTGGCCAGACACTAGTGATCTGGATTGGCTACCATGAGAATGGGCTACTGGGCTTGATGGGCCATTGGTCTGACCCAGAAAAGCTATTCTTATTTGGCAGTCTGCTTTTCACAACAAACTATCAAGACAGAATACACAATAAAAGAAGCATCCAGACAAGTAACAAAAATAGTGAGAGAATTTTTCAAACGGTGAGTTTCCAGTATAGGCATTTTTATCATTTGCATGATCATTGTGGTAATCCTGAAACCCAACATTCAGGGTCACCACCAGGAGAGATTTGAGAAGCATCGTTAAAAATGAAACAAAACTACTTAACCTCCAGTTCAAGAAAGTTGTGTGCCCAAATTTGCCTGGTCAGTTGTCCGTGGAACTTAATTAACTCCCCCTTTTACATGGCGGTAACAGCTGCAACGCTCAGAGAATTCCTATGAGCGTCGGAGCTGTTATTGCCGCGGCCAGCACTAAAAACTGCACTACAGTTTTGTAAAAGGGGGGGGGGGGAGTTTAATAATGAGCAGTTAGCAGTTAGGCTGGCCTTAGTTTGACAATGCCAGGCAGACCGTTACAGTCTGTGTCCCGCAAATGACAAGATGGATTTGGATAAGCTGCGATGGGCTTCGATGGCACTTCCAGTAGTTGGAACGTAAGGAAAGTGCCCGACAGACTTCTACGATTATGTCCCAGAAACACCACAGAAAGACTGCGATCGATCGCGTTCATTGTTGGTTTAATCACGAACTAAAAATAAATGTGACTGGGCAGACTGGATGGACGGTTCAGGTCTTTATCTGATGTCGCTGTTACTGTATGTCATGACGTAGCCTACCCTTCTAATCAAAGAGTGCAGCACTTCAAGGAGGAGGGTGTGAGCCAGTCATTGGGTTGGCGTGAGCCTTTGCTAAAGCTAGGCTAGACTTTTATAATGGCAGTGGTAAGGAGGGTGCCCGGGGGGGAGGGGGGCTCTGCCCCCGGGCACAGTTTTCCTAAGGGCATGGCACCCCTCCTCCTCCCTTCCCCCCTCCCCCGCTCCTCTCCTTGCCACACGTGTGTGCCCCTTGCCTTTCCCTGTACCTTTTTTTACTTCCCCGGTGCGAGGTTGCTGCCTGCGTCGGAATCGGCGCTCTCTCTGACGTCACTTCTGGGACCCACGCCTAGGAAATGAAGTCAAAGGGCCAGCCAACACCGACTCACGCCGGAGACGTTAAAAATGTGCAGGAGAAGGGAAGGGGGACACGCGCGTGGCGGGGGGGGGGGCAGGGAAGAGGGTGGGGGAGGGGCGCCGCTCACCTTTACTACCCACACAACTGCCGCTATAGAATTTGCACTTAGCGTACATCATTCTGGCACTTAAATTTTCGGAGACCTTTTGAGAATTTACTCCTTAAAGTAGCTTTCCTTGTTTTATGATCACAGTCTTGAATTCCTGAAACCACAGCTATTTACTGAACATTAAACTATTTTTTCAATCAGCAGTTGACGAGATGAAAGATCTCTTGGAGGTAAATTTCTATATTATTGTTATAAACCTAAAGCATTTGCCTTGGGACCTTTTTCTGGCACAAAGCCCTCCTGACATAATCGGAGCTTGGTTTGATGAGGTAATAAAGCATTGATCCAGGGGTGAACAAGAAATGAAAATGCCCTTTGCTCATCCATTATTTTTGTCTTATAGCTGTGGAAGACAGAAAATTGTTCATAGGCATGGTCTCGAAGAAGTGTAATGAGAATGATATCAGGGTGATGTTTTCTTCATTCGGCCAGATAGAAGAATGTCGAATTCTTCGGGGACCAGATGGGCTAAGCCGAGGTGAGTGTGCTACTTACCATGTCTCTTTCCTTTAGTGCAAATTGAAGGTACGAGCAGGTTAGATGCAGCTGCCCATGTGAGTCTTCCACAGCTGTAGAAATTATCATCAGATTAATGCATCCTGTTAAAACTTTTGTGAGATGAAAGGAAGCCATCGTGCATCAGGAAAAGCAATTGCTGCTGTTCTGTCTCCATCAGGAATCTGATTCCATCTCGATGCTGCTTTTGCCACACACAAGTTATAAAATACTGTGAAGGAATTCGGAACTATGGATTTATTCTTTAAAAAAAAAAAAAAAAACATCCCGCCTAAAATCTAACCGGGTTCCCAAAAATACTTACATAAATCAGTATTGCAGGATAAAATCCCTGGCATAAAATGCTAAACAATAATATCAAAACATCCAGAATTGGGAATACATTGCCATAGCAATGAGAAATTAGATATGACTTTGGTTCTGGCAGGTGTGTGAATAGCCTGAAACATCAAGAGTTTTGGCATTGACACAGAATGGCAAGGAAAGGGGATGGGATTTCGTTTACTACCTTTCTTTGGTTACAATCAAAGTGGTTTGTATAGTGCAGAGGCCCTTATTTTGTGTCCTGGAAACAGAGGTTAAGAGCCAGAGTCTCTTTTTTTTTTTTAATTCTTTATTCATTTTGAAAATTTACAGCAAGCGTACAGGAATATATCATTAGTAACAACAATAACACTTGTAATTCTCATATAATTCTAAAAACATAAAAATTATATCCCGTCCCACCCACCTTCTTTCAAATATTATAATCAACTATATCATAAATATAATATAAACATATAATTTAGTGAAATTTCCAGAAAAACTCCCCCTACCCCCCATGTGTACATAAAATCATCCAAGGAAAATGATGTTTACTCATTACAATATCGTTCCAATGGCCCCCAGATCTTTATAAAATTATTATAGTTCCCTTTCTGTATTACAATTGCTCTTTCCATCTTAAAAATATGGCATACTGTATTCCACCAAAATGTATAATTAAGATTAGTATAATTTTTCCAGTTATTGGTGATAGCAACCCCAGTCAAGATTAATAATAGTTTGTTATTATGTGCTGATATTTGCCTTTTTTTCCTCATAGACATGCCAAAAAGAATAGTATCATAGGATAATGCAACATGGTTTTCTAATAGACAATTTATTTGAGTCCAAATTGAATTCCAAAATAATCTTATACAGGGACAATGGTAAATTAAATGATCAAGTGTCCCCACTTCCAGATTACAATGCCAGCATTACAAGAGCCAGATTCTCTAAACCAGTGTGTCGCAAACCTTTCAAAGTGCAGCACACTAATCTCGCGTTTATGGATGGAGGGCACCTGGAAATGTGGAGTCCTGAGCCTCCTATTATCACCGGTAAAGGGGGACGGGGGGGGGGGAGGGACAGGTGAGGAAAAGGAGCAGATGCGCGAGAGACACGTCCTGTAAGCAGTCAGCCAGCAACTCTCCTCCTTGCCGGCATCTCGCGGCACACAGTTTACGATACACCGCTCTACATGGTGCCATTGTCAGCAGCCGCCGATCGCATGTCAGTAACGGGATGGCGCCATTTCGAGAATCATGCCGCTGGTAAAGGTAGGCACTGGAAATGTAGGCCAGGGTTTTCAAGGCGTCCATTGTCATGAATTGCACCTACAGTGGCATTAGGTATCTTAAAGCGCCTTCGTAGGCGCAATGCCAGTAGACGCCTGGAAATATCTTTTTAAGAGCACTTTTAAACAGAGTTTTCCTCTTAATTTAGGTGCTAGTAGGGCGCCTACCTGCGCCTACGTTAAGGGCCGTTTATGGGCCTAAACATTTTCCCCAAAGTCACAAGGAGCTGTTCCCCAGGTTCTCAGGCCATTTCAGTGACCATTCCTCCTTTCCACAGTGGATCAGGCCTCGGTTGTCCACAGCACACTCCAAATATAAATCTTAGTTATCGTATACTCACGGTAGGGATAAGTTTACTCGCCTTGGAAGGACGAAAGCATAAATTGATCATACTGCTCTCAGAATTTGTTTGGGAACTCAAGGGAAGTCCTTTTCATATAGTCAGATGAAAAGAATTTATAACTTCTTACTTTTACAATCAAGCATAATACAATTTGAAAAGAGATCAAATAGTTCACGAAACAAAAATCATAATAAGGAAACAATACTATTTAGTCCACAAAATTAAAGAAAATCAACAGCTAATTAACCCTTAATGAAATTAACTTACAATATAAGGAAGCGGTAATATTTTTCATTACCTAAAGTCGGTAAAGCAAGTTCCACGTCATTTGTTATGGATACACCTCTTTCCTTAGATTCAATAAATTCTGCCAGCTGTTTGGGTTCAAAAAAGAGATAATTCTTAGTTTGATTGGTAACAAAACATTTTACTGGAAATTTTAACAAAAATATTCCTCCCAAGGCCAGGATTCTTGGCCTCAGTGCCAAGAATTCCTTTCTCCGCCTCTGGGGCTTTTGAGACATGTCTGGAAATATACGAATTTTAGAACCCAAAAACTAATTATTTAAGTGCCAGAAATACAATCGTTGTATATATTTCCTATCGTTTTCCAAAGCTAAGGTAACTAACAAGGTTCTCCTTTCTGTTACAACCTCCAGCGAGCTCTCCCAAAAAGTTGTTAAGTCCACATCCACCCCTTTATCTCCTTGATTCTCCTTAGGAGTAGAAACTCTACAAAACGTCTGATTTTGTTAAAAATCTTAAAATGATAAATAAAGAATTTAAAAAAAAAGGAGTAGAAACTCCTACAGGATTTTTTATCTGAAGGTAATTAACTCTGACAATAGGAGGTACATTTTCTGGTGGAATCCATAGTACTTCTCTGAGGTATTTCCTAACCATCTCTATAGGAGCGATCACAGGGGATTTAGGAAAATGTAAAAGTCTCAGGTTATTTTTTTCTCAATTGGTTTTCAAAACTCTCCATTTTCCTTCACCAATTCAAACTCGGTCTGTTTCATTTCAGAGAGTTTTGTCTCCTGCTTCTCTGCTTTTTCTTTTAATTGAGTAATAGTCAATCCCTGTTGTTCCACTTTGGAAAAGATAGTCCCATAGTCAGTCGATAATGTAGAAAAAGATAATTTTAGATTAGCGTCCATAATTGATAGTGCCTCCAAATCTATCTTTGCGGGCTTTTCCAACACCCCAAATTGTAAGGTGGACCCTTCCGAAGCACCTCTCACCTCTACACTGGTGCCAGGTCTTTGCTGGACTTCTCCCTGCACTCCTTCTCCTAACGAGGCAAGTGCTGGGCTCCCTCCTAAGCCGGGTTAAGAAGAGTCAATCCTACGGATCGTCAGCCCCAGCTCTCCTTTCACCAGCATGCTTCCGGGTTGGGGTGGTATCATCCACTGCTCCAGGCTCAATGACACCCTTTCTGCTTGCACGGGTTCACCCGAGAAAGTCAGGCTCTCCCCCGAATTAGGTATTGCTGAGATATTTGGGCGGGAAAAAGCCTCCACGATCATTGTGGACCAAATGCTGCTGGACTACCTCCACTGGAGTGTCAGCCAGACAAGGTAACAGAGCTGCCCTCTCAGGCATCTGCTTCTGACGCCATCTTGATTTTCTCAGATTAAAAGAATTGCTGCCTAATCTCCCCTTTATTAACAGAATAGTTAATAGTTTCTCTTAGGCAAACGTTGGTCAAAATACAATGTTGGAATGGTAGTAACTGCCATAGAAATGCAAAGGAGAAATGGTGCAGTAATATGAGAAGACATGAAAAGGTGTGCTTCAGTTCTAGGATTCTGATGTGCTCTGAGGTAGAGAAACCAAGCTGACCAAATAGGAACAGGGAGATCCAGTCGTTTCATTGCTTCTTAGAGAAACCCAAACTACATTTCCCTGCACACAGTGGAGCAACTTGCTTCCTTCTCTTTAGAGAATGGCACAGGGACAAATTTTTCCACGTCTACCACAAGTTTTGTCGCTGTCCCTGTCTCATTCCTGTAAGTTCTACCGTAAGTGCACAAGCCTCAAACACTTATGATTTTATAGTGTTTGAGGCTTGTGCAGATGAGGACGGGGCAGGGACGGGAAAATGAGTTCCCGCGGGGACGGGGGAAGATTTGTCCCCCGTGTCATTCTCTACTTCTCTTCTCCTTCCCTCTCCTCAACATATCCCCTATGAGAGGTTAAATACTGCAGCTGCATTGTTCCCATGTATTATATACTCTGAACTGCCTTGTTCTTTAATAAAGCTGCTAAAGAGATGTATCCTGTAAAATTTTAAATTCCCCATCGCTCATGGATTGAAGTAATGGTTCTTATTCTGCTTCAGAACTGCTTATTTCTCAAAGTAAAAATTCTGTTCATTTTAAAAAATTATTTATGAGAAGGATTTAAAATTAAGTTTATTTAGGGTTGCTTTGTTAATCATACACCTACTGTAGTCTGATGAATCGTTCAACAAAGATTAGCATTTTTGATAGATATTTCACATGAGAGCAATATAGCTGATTCAGTTCCACTGTATTATGAGGTTTCCCTTTTTAAGATAAGGGCAAGGAGATGCTCAGAGAGCATTAACCAATGAAAGGATGAGTCTAATTTTCATAAATAGGAAACCCCTTCTAAAACAGTTACTTCGCTCCTGTCTGCAATAAACCTGCCTCCACAACCAAGTGCAAAAGCTCAGGTTTTCCTTGTCCCCCGACTTCCTTCTGTCCACAAGATGGCAAATCTTCCGTGCACCCCACTGGCTATGCAGCTCAGGCACTGGAAGGGGAAAATCACGCACTAAGCTGTTTTGTAACTTCAATATTCTGATGACATTAACCCCTTCTTTTACAAAGGTGCGCTAAGCTTTTTAGCGCACGCTAAACGTTAACACGTGCATGTTATCCTATGGACACATTAGCGGTTAGCTCACGCGAAGCATTGTTTGAAAATATGATTTCTGGCAAGGTGGAGGTTGAAACAAGGTGGCCTATCTTGCTAACTGCATACCTGGAAAAGAGGGAGAACTGAAACTCAAGCGGGAAGCAGACCATTGCCCTATCTTTAGAAAATTTAAGGTGGCTTGGACTATAAAATCTTCATTATTAAAAAAATTTAACAAAAAATCTTCATATTGTATTTTCCATGAATTCTTATTACCAGGAAATGGCCAGTTGAGGAGTAAATTTCAAACTAAACTAAAACTTAGTTTTATAAACCAGATCATCAACCAATTTGGAGCTCAACTCGGTTAACATCAAGAATAAGATAGTACAAAAGAACAAAACAAGAGAAAATCTAATTTAGAAAAGGTAGATGTAGTTAATTTCCAAAGTGTTTGGTGAACAGAATTGTGTTCAGAGCTTTCCTAAATGATAAGAAGGGGCCTAAGCTTCTTAGCGAGAGCGGCAAGTTATTCCAAAGCTCTGTCAGTTTGAAGGAGAAAGAATGACTAAATTCCCTGATAGATTTATTTTTGCCCCTAAGAGAAAGGAAAGGAGAGTTGGTGACTACAGAATGACATGGGGACAAATATTTCCCCATCCCTGTGGGAATTTATCTTCCTGTCCCCACGAGTTCTTTTCCTAGCCCTGCCCCATTCCTGCAAGCTCCGTCCTCATCTGCACAAGCCTCAAACCCCTTAACATCCTAAGTAGCAACATTCTGGAGCTCAGATTGTGATGTCATAATGCCTCATTCCACCAATGCCTAAGCTCCGTCCCCATCTGCCCAAGCCTCAAACACTTTAACATCCTAAGTAGCAACATTCTGGAGCTCAGATTGTGATGTCATAATGCCTCATTCCACCAATGCCTAAGCTCCGTCCCCATCTGCCCAAGCCTCAAACACTTTAACATCCTAAGTAGCAACATTCTGGAGCTCAGATTGTGATGTCATAATGCCTCATTCCACCAATGCCTAAGCTCCGTCCCCATCTGCCCAAGCCTCAAACACTTTAACATCCTAAGTAGCAACATTCTGGAGCTCAGATTGTGATGTCATAATGCCTCATTCCACCAATGCCTAAGCTCCGTCCCCATCTGCCCAAGCCTCAAACACTTTAACATCCTAAGTAGCAACATTCTGGAGCTCAGATTGTGATGTCATAATGCCTCATTCCACCAATGCCTAAGCTCTGTCCTCGTCTGCACGAGCCTCAAACACTTTCAAATCATAAGTGTTTGAGATTTCTGTGGTTAAGGCAGAGCTTACAGGAATGGGAGCTGGGACAGTAACAAAACTCATGGGGACAGGATGGGGAAAAATTTGTCCCTGTGTCATTCTCTAGTGTCAGGTAAATGCTTAAGTGGTTTAAATCTTATTTTACCTCTCATGCTTTTTAGAGTAATTATGAACAATTTGTCTTCTATTATATCATCTTCTAGGGGCAGTGTTCCTTGTGGCTCTGTTTTAGCTCCCATTCTCTGGAGCAGCTGAATAATGAATATATTAGAATATTTAAAAATAAAAAAGACCCAGTAGTAGAACCTAAAAACAATATTTAAGAAGCTATTTTATCTGGATATGACTAGTGTTGTTCCATTGAGGGGGCAACAGAACATTTTCAGTTCACGGGAACTTCTTCAAAAATCTGATGATCAGCTTTCTATTCTTTATGTAAACTTGAAGAAGACTGTCCAATTAATGGAAATCAAATAGTTGAAAGCTATTGTGGATTATTTCCAGAAGATGAGGAACAAATATTTGACAGTATGTGGTTACAAATGTGATCATTGCTGCCTGATACCAAAGGGACCCCTTTATCCTGGGAGGAGGAATCACTTTATCCTCCAGGACCAATTAATTACACCTCTTTTCAGCAAGTCAAAAGTGTGCTAAATGCATAATTTGTGCCTTTCTGATTCTTGGCATTTGTACACATCCTCTGACCCATCCTTTACATTCTTGACCTCTCTTTAGTAATTGCTATCGTAGCATAGACGTCTGGATAATGGGGTCAAAGTGACTAAAAAGATTTCTTGACAATTAAAAGCCCTGATGTTTTTCACCAATTGCTGCTGATCTTTTTCTTAGACACACGTCCTAGAATGACCGTAAGCCCTTAGTGCCAGGGTCCTGTTAATGTAAGAGCAGTGTTTTGTTCTCGTATTTTGTTTTGGTTTTTCTTAGTGTGTTTATTGTGAGTCTGACAGTAAATCTGAGCCTTGGTTTTTTTGGGATTTGTTTTTTTTTTTAATATTAGTGCAAAACTTCAATATGGAATCTGGCAGGAGTTATTGTTATTTGTTTCCCTTCTTTCTGTATTATTTTTGATTGAAGATGATATGCAGAGCTCTCGGAAATCAACCTGGGCCTTTTAAATTCTGAAGAACTCCTTAGCACTGACCCTTTATGAAACCAAGTGAAGGCTAGCGTTAGGAAACGACGCAAAGCAACATCACTCACTAAGCAAACCCTTTTTTTTTAAATGTCTGAAGAACTAATTCACTAACATTAAGAGCCAGAATGGGAAATAGTGACTCAGGCCTTGATGATCAAAGGTCCAGCCACTGCAGGTGATTGAGGCCAACAGCATGTCAGACTTTAAAAGAAAATGGGATATTCACGTGAGATCTCTAGGGGGGTAAAGTCAGGGGGGTGGGTCATTAGAGTGGGCAGACTTGATGGGCTATGGCCCTTTTCTGCCGTCATTTTCTATGTTTCTAAAGACAGCACAGAAACTTAGTTCTCCATTGTTCAAGGCAAATGGCATTCAGACTATGTGCACTATGAAACTAAAAGCAAGGGAAACGGTCCATCAAGCCCAGTATCCTGTTTCCAAGAGTGGCCAATCCAGATCCCAAGTACCTGACTGAAACCCCAAAGAGCAGCAACATTCCATGGCTGAGATTGTGATGTCATAATGCCTCATTCCACCAATGCCTAAGAACCAACCTCATCAGTGATGTCACAATGGTTTGATTGGCTCACATATAAGAACCTAAGAGCTGCCATACTGGGACAGATCGAAGTCCATCAAGCCCAGTATCCTGTTTCCAACAATGACCAACTCAGATCCAGAGTACCTGGCAAAATCCCAAATAGTAAACCAGATTTTATGTTGCTTATCCTAGGAATAAGAGGTGGATTTCTTCAAGCCTTCTCAGTAATGGCCTATGGACTTCTCTTTTAAGAAATTATCCAAACCTTTTTTTTAAACCCTGCTGTATGCAAGCCCAGGCAAGACTGGAAATGCAAGCACACATCAGTGCCATTCTTTAATGTATTTAAATATAAGCCTGTCAAAACTTGTTTTCACTTGAGAGGCTCATAGGTGCCAGTTTTGCTTGGACTCACACACATTTGTTTCTCACTATTAGTGTTTATAGGCAGCACAGACTTCCTTCCACTTCTAAAAAGACAAAGTCAGAAGTTTAAAGAAATTCTGACACTATTTATTTAAGTCTTATAGCCCGCTTAAGCCTAAGTGGATTCCAAATTATTTCAAAACATAAAAATCCATAGCATTCTGCATCTTTTCATCTCTTAAATGCTAATCCTTATGGAACTTTAAAAAAAGCTTGTACAAAAAAAGAGATGTTTTTAGAAGCTTCTTGAATTGTACTTCCTCTCTTCCAAATCTTCAATACCCCCCTGAGCTGGTGGTAAGTTTCCAGCATCAACTACTACTACAATTTATAATTTCTATAATACTACCAAATGTACACAGCACTGTACACTAAGGGCTTGGTTCTCTATAGGACACCGGTATCGGCAGCCGCCAATTCCGTATCAATCACACACCTGCGTCCTATGCAGAATCGCACCTTCACTTCCAGACAGACACCTGAAGTGTAGGCCAGCATTTTTCAGGCCTACATTTCAGGCATCTGTCGCCCATCTACAGAGACGTGTACCAACGCTTAAGCCTGCCCATGGCCACTTCTGGGCAAAGCCACACCCATGCCCCGCCTTGGACATGCTTAAGCATCACTACACATCTCCTTAGATGCAATCTGGAGGCCTTCAATGTAGGCACCTTGCTTGCAGGAGGGTTTGTTTGGGTTTTTTTTTGTAAAAACGTGCATCCCAGTTGGCTGCTTAACAGTGATACAACATCTACTGCCAGCAGGACGCATGTTTTTGAGAATCCGTGGCATAGTGCGGGGGGGGGGGGGGTCAGTCTGCCGCAGGCACGGTCTTTCTCAGGGTACTGGCACCCCTCCTGCTCTCCGCCACCCCCTGCCACCTGCAGGCACGCTCCTTCCCTTCCCCCTCCCGTACCTTTTTATCTTCATTGCAAGCAGCCACAAAGTAGCTGCTCGCGTTGGCTTTGGTGCTCTCTCTGACGTCACTTCCGGGACCAGCGCGTCGAAGCCGACGCGAGCAGCTACTTCGTGACTGTTTGCACCAAAGATAAAAAGGTACGGAAAGGTGCGCACAGGCGGGAGATGGATGCCACTACCTCGGGCACCGCTCACCCCCACTATGCCACTGTCAAGAATCAGACCCTAAATACTTAAGAGATGGTCAGGGCAGCATTTGTTTCTGCTCTGCTCTCTAAGCATTGGGAGGGGAATATCAAATGGCTTCATTAACATCCATTTAAGTACATTTTGTAGCCATCTGGGGTGCACGTTTCCTATGCTGGAGCCCTCAAAAGATTCCCTGCATATTAATATGCGCGTCACTCTGGTGCTAACACAGGTTTTGTGCTTTGGCCCCTCAGATCCTTAGTGTGAAATTAAAGACAAGTAACAGTTCTTGTATAGAAGGATTTTTTAACAAAATGGTCACGATGATCTTTGATCGGTAGAATCGAGTGATGATGTGAGATGATGGTGAAAGGGATCTCATCTTTCTTCAGTTTGCTATCAGTGCTTGCAAATCTCATCAGGTTCAGGGAGGGGAATAAAAGAAGCAGGATCTTTCAAATTCCATTTAAATAAAGGATTTTTGGAATGTAAAACCTAAGGGGCTCATAATCGAAAGAGAAAACCGGCCTAAGTCGGCACTTGGACAAACATTTCTCAAAAACGTCCAAGCGCCGTTAATAAAACCGGGTTTTGGACGTATTTAAAAACAACCTAGGCCTTCATAGTGCCGCTCAATGTCCAAAGCTAAACGGGGCATTTCAGGAGGCTTGTCAAGGGCGGGAGTTGGGCGGGACGTGGGCCGGCTTAGACTTAGTCGTACAGTATGTATAACCGAAAGTTTAACAACAGAGCCTAGATGGAACTTGGACGTTGTGACTTAGAACCCACCTAAACTCACCAGATAAGCACTGAAAACACATAACACAGACCCCTACACACTACTCCAGTGATCACCAACCCCCATAAAAATTTTATTCACACCTCCAGACCATCATCACCTGGCCGCCTGGCATAGGAAAGCCTAGTCGTCCAGCCCAGAGGTAGCTGAAGTCATCTTGGCAGTGGGTTAGGGACCCATAGAGAGGAGGACCCGTGCCCATAAGCCCCTTTAATCACTGCATTGATACTGAAACATGTGCACTGCCCTATACACCCCCAAAACCCTTTTTTTACTGGCATATAAGTGGCTCGTGCAGCCATACGGGCTATTGGGGATGGTAGATAAGTGGGTCTAGGGGATTCTGGAGGTGGTTTGGGGGGGCTCACTGTCACCTATAAGGGAGCTGTAGTGAGGAGAAGCCATGGCACCCTTTTTGTGAAGTTCACAGCAGTGCCCTATAAGGTACCCCACTATTTAGGAGGCATGTCTGGGTGTGCAATCCATCATTTTTCAGACCCCCTCCCACGTCCAACAGGGATTGTTCTAGGTGTTTTGGACTTGGACGGAAATGTGGCATAAAGATGGACGATTTAGCGGCTTGGACAATCAGATCGGCAGGACGTATAATTAGACAATTTTCGAAAGTAAAAAAAAGTTGGACGTATCTTTCAAAAATGTGTCTTAGGCTCTTTTTAACTTTGGACGACTTGCGAGATGGACGTAAACGGACTTAGACGTCCCTTTCGATTATGCCCCTCCACGTTTTGTTTAGTTTTTAATCTATCCTTAATGAAGAAAACTTTATGGGTACACTATTGGTTATATATTTGTGGGGGTGAATTGTGTAGTTTGTCTGTTGTTTTCCCATTTAAAACTTTAATAAAACATTTATTGAAATAAAAAAATGAAAAATTGGTGGCAATTATGCATTTTGGCCAAGGGAGGCAGCAGTGTGCATGCAGCCAGCCCTGATTCTTTTGCCTTTAGCTCTGAGGACAATCTTCTGAGTCTCTCTGTGTCTTTAGATGAGCTTCATTTGGAAATAATTTTAAGTACCAGCAAATAGTGTTTTCAGGAAATCGTGTGGAACTCTAAATTATTTGCTGAAACCTGAATGCCAACTGTGCGGGGCTAAAGAAGCTGAAAATCAGGGCAATTTTACAGCTGTTAGAGATGGTGCGGCAAAGCCCAGCATGCGATCGGATTACTGCATAATCAGTCAGAATCTGCATTAATTTCAGTTTGGTGGGGGGTTTCCCTGCCAGATGCCCAGGGGTGTACAGTGAATAAAATAAAGTGGAAATTGAAAACAAAATAAAATAAATATTAGTAGTGTGCGTGTTAGTTAAAAGAGCAGGGAGCTGAGCAGGGCTAAGTCTGACCAGACTGCGATACCCAGTTCTTGCATGAGAGTCCAGAAATCAGTCTCTCCTGGCTTTTTACATTATTAGATACCTGTGTGCTACTGCCAGATATTAGCTGTTTCTCCTAACCCCATATAGCATTATGGTAGAACATTTCCTCTCACTTGCATCAGTGAAATAACACCATCAAGAGCAATAATATTTCATTTTGAATGAAATATATTTTTAAAAAACTAAATAAACCACAAAAGAAGTTAGCATTTAAGGTTTTGATGGAGGCAGTTACTCTCTATTCAGAGGGGTATTTTCTGATTGTCTTCAGGGCCTAATTCTAAATTGGTGTGTGTCTAGAACAGGGGTGTCTCAAACTCAGGACCGTGGGCCAAATTTGGCATACAGGGTAATTAAATTTGGCCCACAGTTTGGCTGGATATTTGGCCTGCAGTTCCTTCCCTCCATCCATTCCGGTTTCATCTTCAAAGCAGCCTGCAAGAGAATTGCCAGTTGGTTGTAGCAAACTTAGCGGTCTGCCGTCAACCGCCGCAGCACATTACCTCTGCCGTGATCACATATGTCAGAAGAGGGGCGGGACCGCAGCAGAGAGAACATGCTGTGGAGGCTGAGGCAGCCTGCTAGGTTTGCTACAGCTGACTAGCAATCCTCTTGCAGGCTGCTTTGAAGATGAGACCGGGAATCTGGAATGGAGGGAAGGAACGGCGGGCCAAATCTTGAAAGTGAGACCTGGAAGAAGAATGGGGAAAACATACAGGCATTCGGGGCTGGCCCTGGTGTAGAAGTGCATGGAGGGAGGGAAGGAGGGGTCCAAACTGATGTGCATATGCCGGACTGAGGGGGGAGGGGAAGAAATAATGAGTCTAAAAACAGAGGAAAGGGAGAGAGATGGTGGAAAATGGGATGGAGGAGGGAAGGAACAGAAAGGGAGAGAAGTTGGACACAAGGGATGGTATGGAGGGGATAGAGATACTGGATAGGATGGTAGTTGGGAAGAGGAAGGGAGAGATGGTAGACACTGGGGTGGTGGGGAAGAAGGGAGAAATGCTAGATGAAAGGGTAGTTGAGAAAAGGAAAGATGGTGGATCTGGGGATGGTGGGGTCCATCGCTACAGCTGCGGGGATGGAGACAAAAAAAGGAAAGATGCCAGATCTCCGGGGGACGGAAGGGAAATGGAAGGGGAGGACAGAGATGGAAGATGGATGGTTAGCACTAGAAAGAAGAAAATGACAAATGGGCAGGAGACCCTGACAAGCGAGTTATCAGAAGACAACCTGGGACCAACATGATTTGAATAATGACCAGACAACAAAAGGTAGAAAAATAATTTTATTTTCTGTTTTATGATTACGATATGTCAGATTTGAAATGTGTATCCTGCCAGAGTTGGTGTTAGACAGCAAGCGTGAACTAGGACCTAAAAGAGAGAGGAAAAGTCTTTATTAAGATGCGCATTTAGCAAAAGGACCCATAAGTATCTTAATAAAAATTTGGCCCGCGACTTAGCCTATGTTTTAAATTTCAGCCCTTTATGTGATTGATTTTGACACCCCTGGTCTAGAAAAACACCTACTGCATGTCATTCAAAGTTGGGCGTTGTTTGTAGCATTGCCTTAGCTAGCGGCACCTAACTTGAGTTAGGCGTCAGTGTATTAGGCCAGGGTTTTCTTGGCCTAAAATACTGGCACCTAACTAAATTTACACCCAAACTCTGACCCTAACCACGCCTAGTTTTCGGGTAGGCAACTCAGTGTAGATGCCTATATCCAAGTTGGAAAGACCTACCGGCAAATTAAGGCCCTCTTTTATCAAGCCCGCGTTAGGGTTTTTTATTACTGTCGACTTCGGTAAAATCTCCGACACTCATAGAATTCCTATGAGCGTTGAAGCTTCAACTGCTGCAGCCGGCAAAAAAAAAAAAAAAAACAATCTAACAAGGCTTGATTAAAAAGGGGCCTAAATTTTTAAATTGTTTAATAGTTGGATTTTAATGGCGTTTCAACTATCAGCAAATAACAAATAGTCTAAAATCCAAAACTGATAACTCAACCATCTATAGAATCAGGACCTAAGAGTCCCAAACTCTACTGTAGGAGGAAAAGACCTCAAGTGCTCCAGACATACAGTATAGAAATGATTCTTGCCTTATGTCTATAATCAGGAGCTATGATTGGTCATAAAAACTGCTAATGTCAGTACTTAATTAACCATCCAACCAATAATAAATTATAAATAATTATAAAAGGTTCAAACTGAAGCAAGTCGAGCAATGCAAACAATATGAACTGCCCAATGTTAAGCAGTAAAATCAAACATTGTTACTTAGCTGCAGCTCATGGTGTGTTAAACAATCCTCTGTTTGAATTCCAAGAGCCCAATGTCCAAAATCTGTTCAGATGCACATTAGAAGTTCTAAGGCTCAATGGTGGTGGTTAAGTGTGCTGGCTTTGTAGACCATGATATACTCTAAGGAGCTTCTACGTTTCACTTCAGCCACTTCTTTAGGAAATGTGTGGCCGTTCCATTTTTTAATGAAATTTTTTCAGACAGGAACAATTTTTCACTTTCTCCATGTTGGTGTTCGTTAAGGTCTTTATGACCAATGATAGCTCCTGATTATAGACATAAGAACATAAGCAGTGCCTCTGCTGGGTCAGACCAGAGGTCCATCGTGCTCAGCAGTCTGCTCGCGCGGCGGCCCAACAGGTCCAGGACCTGTGTAGTAGTCCTCTATCTATACCTCTCTATCCCCTTTTCTTTCAGAAAACTGTCCAATTCCTTCTTGAACCCTAATTCCCGACTCTGCCCTATCAAACCCTCTGGAAGCGCATTCCAGGTGTCCCCCACCCATTGGGTGAAGAAAAACTTCCTAGCATTGGTTTTGAATCTGTCCTCTTTCAACTTTTCCGAATGCCCTCTTGTTCTTGTAGTTTTCGAACATTTGAAGAATCTGTCCCTCTCTACTCTCTCTATGCCCTTCATGATCTTGTAAATCTCTATTATGTCCCCTCTAAGTCTCCTCTTCTCCAGGGAAAAGAGCCCCAGTTTCTCCAGTCTCTCAGTGTATGAAAGGTTTTCCATACCCTTTATCAGACGTGTCGCTCTCCTCTGAACCCTCTCGAGTATCGCCATATCCTTCTTAAGGTAAGGCGACCAATATTGGATGCAGTACTCCAGATGCGGACACCCATCGCATCTGGCAAGAATCATTTCTATACCGTATGTCTGGATCACTTGAGGTCTCTTCCTCCTACAATAGAGTTTGTTAGGTGTGTCTAGCTGTTTTTTGGTTGAGATTTAAATTATCAGTTCCAATTAACCAATTTAAAAAAATTGTTAGGGGCCTATCTCAGTAGGTATCATTTATAAAATCAGGGCCTAGGAGTCCCAAACTTTGTCAATCCTTCCTGCCATTTTTAGGGGTCCTTTTACTAAGGCACGCTAATCAATTTAGCATGCGCTAAAGATTAGCGCATGCTATATGCTAAGGCAGCATTTAGTGCGCTAATCTTTAGTGTGCTCTAAATCGATTAACTCGCTCTAAATCGGTTAGCGGACCTTAGTAAAAGGACCCCTTAATATTTTATTTTTCAGATCTTTTTCTTTCTAGTTCCTGGGAGTATTGGCTCTAGTCTCATTTATGAGTCAGTAGAAAGATTCCAGGCTTTGCATTATTCCAAGCAATGATGTCTGTTTAAAGATCATAATCCATGTATTTAGTAGAAGGGAAGCAGTATGGTTCTAGTTGCCTATTATAATTGTTTTGTATTTTTTCACGTGATATGTTATGTTGCATTACCCATAAATATGCTGCAAATATAATTAAACTTGATATGGCCTATTAAGAGGAAAGATGCTAAAAAAGTAATATGACTGTTAATTTGAAAATCTGTGGCTTAAAGAACACCTTCCCAATTTTTTTATTTCCTCCCCTTTACATCAATGGTTGGATTAGCAAGTCAGCACTGTGAGTACCAAGAACAAAAAAAAAAAAACCCACCCCACCCCCACACAATTGAAACTCCCCCTCCCAAAGCGGAAGAGCTGTTTATGTATTACTGAGAAACAGTGTCGTCTTGTGGCCATTCTCGTAGACTGTTGTTGGTTTAACAAGTGTCCAACCCTTTTGTCTTGTTGTTTTTTTTTTTTTTTTTGTCTTTCCTGCTCCCTGTCCCCTTGTCCCTCACAGGCTGTGCGTTTGTAACGTTTTCTTCAAGGGCTATGGCACAGAATGCAATCAAAGCTATGCATCAGTCTCAGACAATGGAGGTACCGTATCATCTGCCCTTTCTTTGTTTCTTTTGTGCAAATGATTGGAAATGGTGAAAGACTTGTGTTCACATGACATTCACAGACTGGGACCGGGTGGGGAAAGGTATGGCAGGCGCAGTATGGATGAGAGTTTAGAGGGGGAACCTGCATTCAGCTCATATTCTTCTAACGTTGTCAAAACGCCAAGATCAAGACTGCTGATACCCACTCTGAAATTATTTTCTTCACTATATAATTGTACAGAAAAGATACTGGGATGTAGCCCTTTTTTAATGCTGTGTGGTATCTTAAGAGGGTTCTCTAGAAGCACTCTCTGGACTGCGTTCTAAACCCTAAATAAATTTGTATTGTGAAGGGTATTTATTCTTAGGGTAGTATTAATTAACCCCTCCCTCCCCCCTTTTACAAAACCGTAGTGCAGTTTGTAGCACCGGCCATGGCGGTAACATCTCTGTTACCACTGTGGACAGCGCTAAAAACTGCGCTATGGTTTTGTAAACTGGGAGGGTACATTTAATGCCCCCCCCCCCCTGTGAATTGCGTAACCGGGTTAAACTCCTATTCTTGACTCTCTTGACTTCTGAAAAATTCCAGCACTTTTCTGGAAATCAACATGTTCTCAATTTTAAATAAACATTTATTTTTTTATTTCATGAATTTATAGCCAACCTTTTTTGCATCCTTACACCTTCCTTCATTTTATTAATTGGCTGTAAAAAGATAAGAAAAACATGTTGGCAAGGACCAAAAATAAAGATATATGCATAAGTATTTCATGGATAAAATCTTCTGTATCTTTGCAGCTCTGCTAAACAGAGCAGTAGCAAGAGAGACATACAAATGGGATTTGGAATGCTGGTTTCTGTAATTACAGGCTGAGAAGTTCTCATCTTTTAATTACATCTCTGGATCCTACATGGAAACTATGGCCCAGATTCTCTAAAAGTGCGTCCCGATTTTAGGCAGCTGTAGGCGTCCAACAGCTGTCTAATCAGCCAATCGGGATGCACGTTTTTAAAAAAAACAAAATGCTCCCCCAGGCAGGCCGCCTATATTGAAGGCGAGGCCCTGATTCTGTATAGGACGCCCGGGAGAGGCGTCCTATTCAGAATCGGCCTAAACTAAACCCCGATTCTGTAACCGGCGTCCATGTTACAGACGCGGGTTAGAGAATCGGGTTAGATTAGACACGGCCCGCTACACTTATCGCGGCAAGGAATCTCTCTGCCGCTATAAGTATAGCGGGCCGCGGCCTGTCCGATCGGATGCCCCTCCCCCCCCCGACCGACCGCCCCCCCCGACACTACCGACCGCCCCCCCCCCCGACACTACCGACCGCCCCCCCCCCGACACTACTGCCCCCCCCCGACACTACTGATGCTGGCAGGAGAGTGTCCAATCCCTCCTGCCCGAAGACGGCACATCCCCCCCCCTCCTGCCCGAAGATGGCACATCCCCCCCCTCCTGCCCGAAGACTGAACACCACCCCCCGGCGCTACCGATGCTGGCAGGAGAGTGCCCAATCCCTCCTGCCCGAAGACGGCGCACCCCCCCCTCCTGCCCGAAGACTGCACACCACCCCCCGGCGCTAACAACCCCCAAACTAACCTGTTCTTCGGGCCAGACGGTTCTTTCCCGTCTAGCCGGTAAGCCCGCCTCGTCGAAATGAGGCGGGCTCGCCCCTTCCCGGCCCATCCCTCCGAAGCCTAAGGCCTGATTGGCCCAGGCTCTAGAAGCCTGGACCAATCAGGCCTTAGGCATAGCGGGTCCGCCCATCCCCACTTGGCCAATCAGACCTTAGATTTAGTGGGGATGGGCGGACCCGCTATGCCTAAGGCCTGATTGGTCCAGGCTTCTAGAGCCTGGGCCAATCAGGCCTTAGGCTTCGGCGGGATGGGCCGGGAAGGGGCGAGCCCGCCTCATTTCGACGAGGCGGGCTTACCGGTTAGACGGGAAAGAACCGTCTGGCCCGAAGAACAGGTTAGTTTGGGGGTTGTTAGCGCCGGGGGGTGGTGTGCAGTCTTCGGGCAGGAGGGGGGGGGTGCGCCGTCTTCGGGCAGGAGGGGGGTGCGCTGTCTTCGGGCAGGAGGGATTGGGCACTCTCCTGCCAGCATCGGTAGTGTCGGGGTGGGAGGGAGATCGGTAATGTCGGGGGGGGGAGGGGGGATCCGATCGGACAGGCCGCGGCCCGCTATACTTATAGCGGCAGAGAGATCCCTTGCCGCGATAAGTATAGCAGCTGCGTCTACTTACAATGTAGACCAGCATTTTGCTGGCCTACATTTTTAAGGTTTCTTCCTCTACTAGGGAGACGCGTAGGGCCACCTAGGTTCGCCTAAGGCCCTTAGGCGAGCTTAGGCGTCTTGCGGGTCTCCCTAGGCTCCCGGAGGTGCCTTCAGGCCTGCCTGGGGAGCATTTTTTTTTTTTAAACGTGCATCCCGATTGGCTGATTAGACAGCTGTAAGACGCCTACAGCTGCCTAAAATCGGGACGCACTTTTTGAGAATCTGGGCCTATGTGTCCACTTCAGAAAGAGAATGCGTAACCTGTCCTAATATCACATGCAGATTTTTTACAAAAAAAAAAAGTTGTCTTTTATTCTATTTCATGTACCCAATAAAAATGTTAATTATGGTTTAGAAAGTTGGGTTAATGAGGCATATTCCAAGGGCTCACCTTTCCAAGCCTGGCCTGAAGCAGGTTCTCGCTTCACCCAGCTTGCGTTATTTCTCAGCTAGAGGACAAATTCTGTAGTGACGTACTCCATCCCAAAGAGTGACAGTGAGACTGTGGCTGTGAAGCAAATACATTTTCAGAGAGGGATATCATCACTATGTTGTTTTGGTAACACAAGTGTGGATTTACTATTTGGAATTGTGGCTGTAGTCCACTTTGAACAAGGAGGCTCCTCCCAGACTAGAAATGCCAAATTAAATAAAAATCTAGCCCCCTTCCCCAAAGAAGTCTAGACAGGGGTGTGTCCTGTGAAACTGGAGTCTTTCAGAATTTTGCACAAAATGTCAGAAATCATGACGTCTTAGCTGGCCTTGGGGGTTCTCATCTGAGCATGCCTGTTCTGCTCTGCTCTGCTCTGTATGCTCTATCTCCACCTATGGAAACTTCTCCTTGTGATTGGTGTCCTGCTCTTATGTGCAGTGTTTTCAGAAACAAAAGCTTTTCGGTTTAATTATCTCTTTCTTTTCTTGTTTTGCTTTTTTCCTCCTTTGCATTGCTCTGATTTCCCAAAAGCATGTTGGCTTCTGCTAAATCATCATTATGGCATCATGTTGTGAACCATTAGTTTAAAGTCTTATGTAACGAGAAAAAAAAAAAGGTTTGACAAAATAGTGCATGGAACTTGTCACTCTTTGACTGTTGTCTAGCTCCGTAAGTAAAATGTGTATTATTTCCAACCCAATGCCCTAATAAATAGTTGAAATTCCTGTCCCCTTTTCTTTCCAAAGTAAGGCACATTTTTATACCCTCAAACAGTGCTAGGAGACTGGTAAAATGTATTTCTTTTGGGGAAGTGCCCCCCCAGGTACAAATCTGCAAAGGACAAGATAAAACAAAATAATAGACCAACCCCAAAAAGTCGTGAAAGACCCAACACGGCCACGAGTGGATTTGGAACAACCAGCTTTGTCACACCTACGTTAAAGTAATCAGAAATTACAACCAACTGAATAGATGTTGTTCCATTAACACATCTGCAGATCACTCTGATGCAGCCTGATTGGCGAAACGTGGCCAAGTTGGGTCTTTAATTAAAAGTCTGGGAAATTAATAAAGATTATAAAAAAAAAAAAAGTTCCAAATGAAATAATAAAAGTATATTTCTATTATCTTATTTTTGCTTTTTTTTGGGGGGGGGGGGGAGAAGGGGGTCATTATTCTCTTAATATGAGTTGTGTCAGTTTTGCAATGTTGTGCTTTCTGGCTTACCAATGTTGATATCGCTGTCCACATATGTATAGTTCTCCATGTTTTTAATGTGTTGTGGATTTAAGAATTCCCAGACTAAAAAATGTGGCTGAGTTAATCACCTTTTTCCCTGACAGAGACTTCACAGCAGGGGGAGGGAGGTGATGCAGCAGCCCCCCCCCTGTAGTGTGAATAGAAGTCCATTTGATCAATGGGGGCGTTTATATTCAATCATATAATTGTTTTTAAATACTAATTTGAATGTAGGGGATGAGGGAGTGAATCAAAGTTCTGTTCTTTAGCCTGGAAAAGCAAAATTGAGGATCCCAGAATGAATTAGGATGACCATTTTAATATAAAAATCTGAAGTGGCCAAAAATGTCCCATGCATTCATCCTCATCTTGTTACTAGCTGTTGCCCTGATGCCTCTCTGCCCCCTCCGTATCTGCCCTACTTTTTACAGTTATCTCAAAGGCACCTATATCTTTGTCTCTGCAGTATCTCAATAGTCACAAAATATCAAACATTTCATTTCAAAGCATTCAGACCTCAAACTCCAGTGAGTTAAATACTCGAACACTGAACCCCACTGTTCAAATCTACGCTTTTTCCAACACACTAATACATCAGCGCCTTTATTGGCCATTATCTCTGTATCATCATTTTATTAAAATATTCTTAATATATCTCGCTGTTCTTTCTCATTCAAAACCTTTTTGTAACATAACATATTGAAAATAATTTATTATTTCTTTGAGTAATACTCATCTGAAAGTCAGCAGCAGGGGCAGATTCTACAACATAGAATCTATGTTTCGCATCGCAGGCTGTTGAGCAAGATGAAATCAATGGGGCTGGGAGAAATACTAACTACTTGGGTCAATGACTGGCTGAGTGGCAGACTTCAGAGGTTGGTAGTTAACGGTACCCTCTCTAAAACATCGGAGGTGACCAGTGGAGTACCGCAGGGCTCAGTCTTGGGCCCGCTCCTTTTCAACATATTCATAGGTGACCTAACTCAGGGGCTTCAAGGTAAGGTAACGTTATTCGCTGACTACGCCATATAGTGAGAGATGCAATATAGTGAGAGATGGCAATTCACCCGATAGTATGACACAGGACCTACATTTGTTGGAGCTTTGGTCCTCGACCTGGCAGCTGGGCTTCAACGCTAAGAAATGCAAGATCATGCACCTCGGCAGCAGAAATCCGTGCAGAACTTACACCTTGAATGGTGAGACCTTAGCTAGAACTTCAACAGAACGAGACTTGGGAGTGATCATCAGCGCAGACATGAAAACTGCTGATCATGTGGAGAAGGCTTCATCTAAGGCAAGACAGTTGTTAGGTTGCATCCGCAGGAGTTTCGTCAGCCTGAAGTCATAATGCCATTATACAGAACCATGGTGAGGCCTCATTTGGAATACTGTGTGCAATTCTGGAGGCCACACTACCGAAAATATGTGCTGAGAGTAGAGTCGGTGCAACGGATGGCCACCAGGATGGTCTCGGGGCTCAAGGATCTATCGTACGAGGAAAGGCTGAAAAATTTGCGGCTGTACTCACTCGAGGAACGTAGGGAGAGAGGAGACATGATCAAGACGTTTAAGTATATTACCAGCCGTATCGAGATGGAAGAAGAGATTCTCTTTCTCAAAGGACCCTCAGCCACAAGAGGGCATCCGCTCAAACTCAGGGGCGGGAAATTTCATGGCGACACCAGGAAATATTTCTTCACCGAGAGAGTGGTTGATCCTTGGAACAAGCTCCCAGTGCAAGTGATCGAGGCAAACAGCGTGCAAGAATTTAAAAGCAAATGGGATGCCCATGTGGGATCCCTTAGAGGGTTAAGCCAAGGGAACTTGTCACCAGGAGTGGGATCCCTAGGATAGTAGACTTGGGGGTGGGTCAGTAGAGTGGGCAGACCTGATGGGCTATGGTCCTTATCTGCCGTCATCTTCTATGTTTCTATGTAGTCCAGCAATGTTGAATGTGTTAGGAGATGTCTTGAAAAAGCACTGTGGGAAACATAGATGTCGGAGAATCTACCCCTGCCATTGAATCTCAGATGAGTATTCTCAAAGAAATAATAAATTATTTTCAATAAGTTTTGTTACAAAGAGGTTTTGAATGAGAAAGAACAGCGAGATATATTAAGAATTTTTTAATAAAACGATGATACGGAGCTAATGGCCAATGAAGTTTCAAGTTTATTAAGGTTTTGATATACTGCTTATTAAAACTAAGCAGTTTACAAACAAAAATGGGGAAAAAAACAAAAAAGAAGAAATTTACATAAGATTATATAAAAAATCACAAATTTAGAAGTTAACATAACAAAAATAAGGATACGGTAGGGTAAAAGAGTCGGGGAGAAACTATCATATCTTGATAGGAAAGAAAGTGATGGGAAGTTACGAGAGGAAAAAGGGTAAAGGATTTTTATAAATATTGCTTTGATTTAATTTATAAGTATATCTTTGTTTAAGAATGATACACCTTGTTATGCCATTCCATAGGCATCATTAAATTAAAAAGTTTTTAATTTATTTTACGAAGGATTTGGACAGAGGTATGATGGAAGACCATTCCAGAGGGTGGGAGCAGTGACGGAAAAGATGGTCTTACATGTAGTGTCATAAATTATATGCCTTGAAGAATGATTAATAGATTTTGTTGACTGGAACAAAGTGTTCTTGTCGAAACATATTAAATGAGTAGTCGATCTATAAATCCTGGAGAATTATTTTGTCTAAACTTTAAATGTGAGAAGTAAGATTTTAAAAGTCACTCTGTGTTTGATGAGCAACCAATGTGTGGAGTGTCATATTTTTTGGCCTTCAAGAGAAGTTTGACTGCAGTGTTTTGTATAATCTATAATATCTTCACAATTCCTTTTGAGTAATTCCCTTACAATAGTGTAAATGAGAAGTAATAAATGAACAAATCAAAATATTGAGGGATGAAGATTCCGATAACTGTGATATCGATCTAATCATTCGTAATTTGTGAAAAAACTTTTTTCACAACTTTTTTTGTTGATGAAAAGTTAATTTGAAATCTAGAATAAGTCCCAATACATTTACTGGTATCAGTCATTGGAACTGGTGTGTCTTGGTGCTACCAAATTCTTCATTTTCTTTACAAGCAAAAATGAGAGATTTAGATTTTTTGGGCTAGGAAGTGACGTCGGAGGTAGAGCCGACACTTGGGGGTTGCTGCTCACGCCAGGAACATTACAGAGGTACGGGGGAAAGGAAGTGTTGCGCATGTGACAGGAAGGGACAAGGAAGGAATGTGTGGAGTTGGAAGGGTGGAGAAGAGGGCAGGGGATGGGCACCACCACGCCGGGTGTGTCTCACCCTCGCTACACCACTGGGCAGACGTACTCATGCCCCTGTCCATATGTCCAACCCTTGCAGTTAAGCACAATGGCAGCTGCCTAACTACCACTTTGGGGGCTTTTGACAAACTACTTTGAGGCTCACCAACTCAATCCACCAAAGAGATTGGAACCCAGTGGGCATAGTAAGGGAGGGTGAACGGACTTGGGCGCTGTGGCAGTGGGGGCACCAGTACCTCTCCACCCCGCCACACCGTGCCATGCTCTCGCTATCCCTCCCCCCCACCCCATACCTCTGTAGATCTTTGCCAACACGAGCAATTTCTGCCTGTTGCTCGCGCCAGCCTGGTTCCTCTCTGAATCACTTCTGGGTCACAGGGCCAGGAAGTGATGTGTCGGGGGAAATATGACGCTGGCGCGAGGAGCATGCTGGTGAAAAGCCACTTGTGCTGGCAAAGATTTAGAGGTACAGGGGGGAAGGGAAGAGCACGAGTGTGGAATGAGGGACAGGAAGGAGCAGGGCGCAGAGAGGAGGGTGTTGGGGCGTCACAGCTCCAGGTGTCCCCTACCCTTACTACACCACTGTTGGAACCACAGAGCAAATACCCAATTGACCCAGCAAAACTGAAAAAAAAAAAAAAAAATGATGTCCTGTTGTAATTAAATTTAAACTTCAGCAATTTAAAACAGGAGGGGGGAAAAAAACCCTCAGCCATCAACAGCCAACTATTTATGGTCACATCAAAATTTCTTGGGACCTTTTTTATCAGCTGCCTTGAATGATTTTTTTTTTTTTTTCATTCATAGGCCTCAAAAAACCTCCTTTACAAATTTTTAATCTCGTTTTCACTTTAATGCTGTACTTGTTTAGATGGGTGGCCCGTCAAATGAGCGCAAGACAATTGCGTCCCGACAACTGCATGCAGGGACAAGCGCGTGCAGGATAATTGCAGCAGTGGATACTTTTTTGTCTTTTTTGAGGGGGTGGGGGGAACCTCCCCTCCCCCACTACACTTGCTATCTAGTGTTAGGGTAAGGTTTACATCATGATTATGGGAACCCTAATCATGATATAAACCTTGCCCTAACACGAAGGCCCCGATTTGCCGACACGCCCAAGACCCTCCCAAGGGATGGGGCCTGAGGAGTCGTCCTGCGCGCAATTGTTGGAGCACTATTGTCCTGCGCTCATTTGTCGGTGTACCTTCTAGATGTGTATTAATATGTTATGAACCACACAAAACTCCGTCAGCATTTTACCGTGTATGGCAGCGCAGTGTCAATGGAGTCCTGCCGCTCCACTATAGCTGGCCAAACTCACTGTTGCTCTCTCAACACGGCTAAGCATAAATTTTGTTCCAACAGGGCTTATTTTTTAATAGTTTTGCACATACTTTTAGGACCCAGTTTGTAAAATAGCCTCATTCACACACTTGCAGTAGCACTATTTATCCCCGAAAATAAGACAGTATCTTATATTAATTATGGGTCTGAAAAACGCACTAGGGCTTATTTTCGGGGATGTACAACAATCATCTTTTCCTTCCTCTCCACCACCCCAATTCTTCCTCTTTCCTTCCCCCCCCCCATGTGCAGCATCTTTCTTTCCCATCATCCATCCCCTTGTACATCATCTTTCTATCCCTCCCTCCCATCCCCCTGTGCAGCAGAACCCCACCGACCCTCCCACCATGACACTAACATACCTCTGTTCCGAGGCTTCCAAAAACAGCGGCGGCGGCGGCAACACTCCGAATGGGCTGCTTGCAGCCTTCCCCGCCAGGGCCTTCCCTCTGCCGCATCACTGATTATATCATCAGTGACCTAGCAGAGGGAAGGCCCCGACGGGGAAGGCCACAAAGCAGCCTGTTTAGAGCGTTGCCACCGCTGCTGTTTTTGGAGGCCTCGGAGATACGGCATGTCAGTTTCACGGTGGGAGGGTTGGCAGGGTTATGCTGCACAGGACGATTGGAGGGAGGGAGAGAAATATGCTGGACATTGGGGGGGGTTAGAAAGTGCTGCTGCCGTTGAATCGAGCAGCACTAGAGCACAGTTACTTACCGTAACAGGTGTTATCCAGGGACAGCAGGCAGATATTCTTGACTGATGGGTGACGGCACCGACGGAGCCCCGGTATGGACAATTTTAGAGTGATTGCACTCTAAGAACTTGGAAAGTTCTAGTAGGCTGCACCGCGCACGCGCGAGTGCCTTCCCGCCCGACAGAGGCGCGCGGTCCCCAGTTAGGATAAGCCAGCTAAGAAGCCAACCCGGGGAGTTGGGTGGGACGCAAGAATATCTGCCTGCTGTCCCTGGATAACACCTGTTACGGTAAGTAACTGTGCTTTATCCCAGGACAAGCAGGCAGCATATTCTTGACTGATGGGTGACCTCCAAGCTAACAAAAAGAGGGATGGAGGGAAGGTTGGCCATTAGGAAAACAAATTTTGCAAAGCAGATTTCCTCAATAGGAGTGGACCGGAGGAAAGCTACAGATGCTGCCATAGCTCGGACTCTATGGGCCGTGACAGAACCTTCCAGTGTCAGTCCGGTCTGAGCATAACAGAATGAAATGCACGCTGCCAGCCAATTAGACAACGTACGTTTAGAAACAGGACGTCCCAATTTATTCGGATCAAAGGACAAAAAGAGTTGGGGAGATGATCTGTGGGGCTTAGTACGGTCTAAATAGTAAGCCAGAGCCCGTTTACAGTCCAAAGTATGCAGAGCCTGTTCTCCAGAATGAGAGTGAGGTTTCGGAAAGAAGACAGGCAGAACAATGGATTGGTTGAGATGGAACTCAGAGACAACTTTAGGGAGAAACTTTGGATGTGTACGTAGAACTACCTTATCATGATAAAAGACTGTGAAAGGTGGGTCAGAAACTAGTCCATGGAGCTCACTGACCCTCCTGGCAGAGGTGAGCGCAATAAGGAAAAGTACCTTCCAAGTGAGAAACTTGAAAGTGGCAGTAGCCAAAGGTTCAAATGGAGGCTTCATTAAAGCGGAGAGAACCACATTAAGATCCCAGATCACAGGAGGTGCTTTAAGAGGTGGTTTTACATTGAAAAGACCTCGCATGAATCTGGTGACCAGGGGATGAGCTGAAAGGAGTTTTCCATGGACTGGCTCATGAAAAGCAGCAATAGCACTGAGATGGACTCTGATGGATGTAGATTTGAGGCCAGAGTCAGACAGAGAAAGTAGATAATCCAACAATGTCTCCACTGCAAGGGACGTGGGATCATGATGATGAAGAAGACACCAAGAAGAAAACCGTGTCCACTTCTGATGATAACATTGCAGAGTGGCTGGTATCCTGGAAGCATCCAGAATAGAACGAACGGGCTGAGACAGAAGAGAATCATATGAAGTCAGCCCGAGAGATACCAAGCTGTCAGGTGTAGAGACTGGAGGTTGGGATGTAGAAGGGTCTCTTGATGCTGCGTAAGCAGAGAAGGAAATAGTGGAAGCCGAAAGGGTTCTCTGGAACTGAGTTGAAGTAGAAGGGAGAACCAATGTTGTCTGGGCCACCGTGGAGCAATCAGAATCATGGTGGCTCGTTCCCTCTTGAGCTTGAACAAGGTTCGTAACATGAGCGGCAGAGGAGGGAAAGCATACAGGAACAGATTGGACCAATCCAGAAGAAAAGCGTCCGCTGCCAGACGGTGAGGAGAGTAGAGTCTGGAGCAGAATAGGGGCAGCTGGTGATTGTGAGGAGCTGCAAAGAGGTCTATCTGAGGAATGCCCCACTGAGCGAAGATGGACTGTAGAGTTACAGGATCGAGTGTCCACTCGTGAGGTTGGAGAATTCTGCTGAGCTTGTCCGCTAAGGAATTCTGTTCTCCCTGAATGTAGATAGCTTTCAGGAATAGTTGGTGATCTGTGGCCCAAGCCCAAATCTTCTGGGCTTCCTGGCACAAGAGGCGAGAGCCTGTCCTACCCTGCTTGTTGATGTAGTACATCGCAACTTGATTGTCTGTGCACAGCAGGAGGACCTGAGGAAAGAGAAGATGTTGGAAGGCTTTGAGGGCATAAAACATCACTCTGAGTTCCAGGAAATTGATGTGATGTTTCATTTCCTGGGCTGTCCAAAGCCCTTGAGTTTGGAATTCGTTCAAATGAGCTCCCCAGGCATAAGGGGAGGCGTCGGTGGTAATGACAAGTTGATGAGGAGGTAGATGAAACAGAAGACCTCTGGAGAGATTTGAGGATATCAACCACCATTGTAGAGACTGACGAAGAGATGATGTCACAGATATGTGTCGTGAGCAAGGATCCGTCGCTTGGGACCACTGGGTAGCAAGGGTCCATTGAGGAGTGCGCAGGTGAAGACGTGCGAGGGGTGTGACATGAACTGTGGAGGCCATGTGACCCAAGAGTATCATCATTTGCTTGGCAGAGATGGAGCACCTGCTGACATAGAGATTGAAGAGTTTGAAGACGGTTGGATGGCAGGAATGCTCTCATGAGGACTGTGTCCAGTACCGCTCCAATGAATTGAAGTCTCTGAGTGGGGATGAGATGAGATTTGGGTAGATTGATCTCGAACCCCAGAAGCTGTAGAAACAGGATGGTTTGGTTGGTGGCCAGGAGCACTGTTTGAGATGAATTGGCCTTGATTAACCAATCGTCCAGATAAGGAAAGACTTGAAGGTGGTGAGAGCATAGAAAGGCAGCCACCACAATGAGACATTTGGTGAACACCCTTGGAGAGGAGGCAAGACCGAATGGTAGCACCTTGTATTGATAATGTCAGCGATTGATCATGAAGCGGAGATACTGTCTGGAGGTCAGATTGACCGGTATGTGAGTCTATGCTTCTTTGAGATCGAGGGAGCATAGCCAGTCGTCTAGATTGAGAAGAGGGTAAAGAGTGGCCAGAGAAAGCATCTTGAATTTTTCCTTGACTAAACATTTGTTGAGATCGCGAAGATCTAGGATTGGTCTGAGATCTCCTGTTTTTTTGGGAACTAGAAAGTAACGGGAGTAGAATCCCTGTCCCTGCTGATCTAGAGGAACTTCCTCTATAGCGTTTAGAAGGAGGAGGGATTGAACCTCCTGAAGAAGGAGGGCAGACTGAGGAGTGTTCAAAGCAGACTCTTTTGGCAGGCTTTGAGCTGGAAGGGTCTGAAAGTTGAGAGAGTAGCCGTGGTGGATGATGTTGAGGACCCATTGGTCCGAAGTGATAACCTCCGAAATTGGAACACTGGCTATGCTTTGGAGAATGCAGTCAAAAGGGCTGTGTCGATTTTTGTTGTGGAGGTGGCTTCACAGGTTGCTGCTGCTGTGGCCTGGGAGGCTGACGTTGCTGTTGACGTTGACGCCTGGGTTGCTGGGGAGCTGCTGGCAATGGGCGAGCTGCATAGCGTCGTTGATAAGCCGATTGCTGTCTGAAAGGCCGAGTCTGAGGAGGCTTTTTCTTAGTCTTGAGCAGGGTATCCCAGCGTGTTTCGTGGGCAGAGAGCTTTTGAGTGGTCGAGTCCATGGATTCCCCAAAGAGCTCATCCCCCAGGCATGGGGCATTGGCTAACCGATCTTGATGATTAACATCGAGCTCGGATACTCGAAGCCAGGCAAGGCGACGCATGGCCACAGACATCGCAGTTGCTCTGGAGGTAAGTTCGAAAGTGTCATAAATTGACCAAACCATGAACTTACGTAGTTGAAACAGAGAAGACGAGCAGTGATGAAAAGCTTGCTGTTTGCGCTGAGGAAGGTACTTTTCAAATGAAGCCATGGTGGTAAGAAGATGCTTAAGATAAAACGAAAAATGAAAAGCATAGTTACCAGATCTGTTAGCCAACATTGCATTTTGGTAGAGCCTCTTACCAAATTTATCCATGGCTTTGCCCTCTCTGCCAGGAGGTACAGAAGCATAGACACTAGCCCCTGTGGACTTTTTAAGAGTAGATTCCACAAGCAGAGATTCATGCGGAAGCTGGGGCTTATCAAAACCAGGAATAGGAATTAGTTTATACAATGAATCTAACTTACGGGGAGCTCCTGGAATCGTTAAGGGAGTTTCTAGATTCTTGTAGAAAGTTTCCCTCAAGATGTCATGAAGAGGGAGTTTCAAAAATTTATTTGGAGGCTGATCAAAGTCAAGGGCATCTAAAAAGGCTTTAGACTTTTTAGATTCAGCCTCCAAAGGAATGGATAGAGAGTCACACATGTCTTTCAAAAAAGAAGTGAAAGATGTGGATTCATGTTGAGAGGATGGGTCAGGCACAGCAGGCTCATCCTCATCTGAGGAACATTCACCTTCAGACAGAAAGGACTCTTCAGAGTCACCCCACAGATCAGGGTCCCTGATATGGGAACTACGGTCTCGGGACTCTGGGGTGGATGGTTCCAAGTGCCGGGATTTGCGCACCGACTTACCCGACCTCATCGATATGGTACCGGGAGACGTTACCGGTTGCACCGGTGCCGAAGTCTGTACCGACTGATGCTGGGCTCTCGGTTCCGGAGCAAGAACAGGCATCGATGTCGATGAGGCCGAGTGGACCGGTACCGAAGCGGATGCTGCAGATAATAGGGGTTGGTCTACTACCGGTACCGGTGGTTCAGACCGGACCGGCACCGGAAGGTTCGGTGCCAATAGAGCAGGAAGGAGTTGTTGTAACTGCTCCTTTAGCTGCACTTGGAGGACGGCGGCAATACGCTCATCCAAAGAAGGCACCGGTACCGCCTTTTTCTTTTGCGGTACCTGCAGTGCCGCTCGACGCCCCGAAGATGAAGAGCCCGAGGTCGAAGGACTCACTTCAATCGGGGCGGAGCGCTTCCGCTGGCGTTTCACGGTCGGCAGGACTGGGCTCGCTGCAATAGAGACCGGAGGATGCTCCAGCGGGGAAGGCTTAGCCGGCTTACCTGGGTGCGACGCCGGTGTGGTATCGCGCGGCGTCGAAGAAGTAGGTGCCGACTGTGAAGGTGCCGATGCCGGTGTCGATGGTACGGGATCGGACATATCGGCACCGAAAAGTAATCGCTGTTGTATCTGGCGATTTTTCAAAGTACGTTTTTTCAACGTGGCACAGCGGGTGCAGGTGGAAGCCTGATGCTCAGGACCCAAACACTGTAGGCACCAGTTGTGCGGGTCCGTGAGAGATATAGGCCGAGCACACCGCTGGCACTTTTTAAAACCTGGCTGAGGGGGCATGAAAGTAAAAACGGCTTCCGCCAAATCGAAGGCTGAGGCCTCGATGGTGGCAGTAGGCCCCGCCGGGGAAAAACTGAATTGAAGAAAAAAACAAAGTTGTTTTTTTTTTTTTATTTTAACAAAAAGAAAAGAAAAGAAAAAAAGGCAATAGAACCAAAAGGGTTTACGCGAGCGGTAAGGCGTAGAGAAAAAATTTCAACGGCCGTTGAAAAACGCGTCTTCTTAGCTCCGCGAAAACTAAGAAACTGGGGACCGCGCGCCTCTGTCGGGCGGGAAGGCACTCGCGCATGCGCGGTGCGGCCTACTAGAACTTTCCAAGTTCTTAGAGTGCAATCACTCTAAAATTGTCCGTACCGGGGCTCCGTCGGTGCCGTCACCCATCAGTCAAGAATATGTTGCCTGCTTATCCTGGGATAATGTCAGGGATGGAGTCAGAGACATTCGGGAGGGGCTTCGAGGGATCAAGATTAACTAGGGCTTATTTTTGGGGTAGGCCTTTATATTAGGAGCATCTTTAAAAATCATGCTAGTGCTTATTTTCAGGGAAACACGGTAATAAGTCTGTGTGGGAGAATTTGTGTGTTACTGGAGGGGGTGTCATTGTGCAAGTCTGTTTTATAAAAGGTCACAGCCTTTTAAACTCCTCATATAAAGTGCCCCGTTATCCTTTCCACGTCTGGATATGTGTTACTGGAGTCTTCCCTTTAAAAATTTGCCTCTTTTATGTAATTAACGTTAAGTTCAGACTCTAAATGAGCAGACAAAGAAAACAATATTGGCTCTCCTCGGCTTTTTCTTACATCATGCAAAAAAGTGACTTTTTAAAATGGCATATTATATATTATGCAGTTGAGATAGTGAAGCTGTTCTTAATGATTTCATTCTATTATGTTTTTCAGCACACTTCACTGACTATGATGTATTCTCCTTAAGATAATGCATTTCTACATTCTTCTGGTTTAAATGGTTCCTTTTTTAGGACACAATCAGCATACTGATATTCCCTCTTCTGACATATTTGTTATATAACAAACAATAAAAGATTGCATTTAAACGCAATTGCTGTGATTCCTGATTACATATCACAGTTTATGTAACCCATAAACACTTTGTTTTCTTGTACAAAATCATTTTCCAACATATTAATGTTTCTTTTTGAAAGTGAAAAAAGTCATTAAATGATGGAGCAGATGGGAAGAAAGAGACACCCCTTGATAGAAGAGAGACTGCTCTGACATGATTTTACAGAAACTAAGTATTCACAAATGCGAAGTGGGCATACCCAGCCTCCCAGGGTGGGGGTGGGATTCAGAATTAAAAGGGTAGTAGTCTTCTCCTCAATTTAAAGAAAACCCCTAGTTCATTAAAAAACAAACCCTTGCTTTCTGAGCCTCCAGTTATCCACCTGTTTATTATCTTATGGCTAAGGCATTTTTTAGAGGGTACTCGGTGGTACCGAGTACTGGTCCCTTTTCCACTTGCTGCTGAAACTGAATGATGACCACTGAGAAAATGAGTCTGTGGACAAGTCTGATCTTCGTTTGGAGCGTTACCTCCTTGCCTTTGAATACTTTGTCGAGAGTCTCTATTAAAGGGCCACCAAGTGCTACTCTGTGGAGTATTTCCTCCCTGTTAGTATTCAAAGGCAAGAAGGGTAACACTCCAAACAAAGATCAGACTTCTACACATACTCATTTTCTGAGTGCTGGACACTATAGAAACAAGACAGAAAGAAGTTTGACTCATTTGAGCTTTAGTGCTCAAAGAGAAAGATTTGAGGCATGCTGTGGACTGCCAGAAGAACTAACAAATCGATTCTGAAAGAGATCAAACTGGCTGTCGGAAGAGAGAGATCACTAGAGGACAGCATGTTTGGGAAGATCGAAGGAACCAGGCGAAGAGGGCGACCTGTGATCAGATGGTTGGACACAACCTTGGGGATGATGCTGGAGGACCTTTCCGGACTAGAACAAAACCAATTTTTTTTTGGATCCGCAATTCATCAAGTCGCTAGGACTTGAACACGAGTCGATGGCATCTAATAACAACCACAGTATTAATGAGTGCTCTGGTTCTCTGTACCCCAAATGCACCAAAGAGATTGTTCCCCACCCCCACCTACCCCGAAAAGCGTATCTTCAGCCATTCCTTGCATGGTAAGAGACATGAGCTACATGGGGGTGGGAGTTTAGGTTAGCTCACACCTTTTGTTATAGCTCAAGGCAAGTTACGGTATATTCGGGTACATTAGGCATTTTTATATTACATTACATTCCAATTTGTATTCCGCCAAAGCCCTTAGTTCAAAGCAGATAACAGACTTATTAAATTGTGATGACAAACCCAGTTAGAACATAATGACAGCTGTTCAATTGCAAGCAAAATATAGCATCAACATTCAGGATAAAAATTTCAAGAATGCGTTAAGAAGTTTTCTAAAAACTGTGTAATATCCCTCTGATCTAACTAGAATGGGAAGTTCATTCCAAATTAAAGGAGCCTAGGTAAAAAAAAACAAAGCATTCCAATGAACAAATGACTTGATTGCCTTTGAAGACGAAAATTGCAGATAAAATTGCTTCCGTGAAACATGACCTGGCCTACCCCCTTAAAATGTAATTAATTTTTCACCTTCCCCAAGGGCTCACAATCAAAGTTTTTTGTACTTAAGGCACTGGAGTGTTAAGTGATTTGGTCAAGATCACAGGGAAATGCAGTTAAATTTAGCCCTGGCTTCACTAGTCCTCAGACTGGTTCTACGGTTCTACCCAGTAGGCTATTCCGATTGTACAGACGACAAAGGGTAGAAATAATATTTTCGTTTTGGTTTATGTCGGCTTTGGGAATCGGAATGTACAACCTCTCAGTTTGTAGGCAGTCTATCTGATTCCAGCTCAATGTTTATGCACATATTTCTGTTTCTAATTGATGGTCATTTCTTCTGATTTGATGAGACATGTTCTTCTTACAAGGTGCTACGCAAAAGTTCAGGGAATTCAATTGCAAATAGAAAATTGCTTACTGGAACTCCTAGTTTCCACCGTCTCCTTTGAAGTAGTCCCCTTGAGAACGTATACAGTGATCCCAGCGTTTTCCCCATGAGTCCATTCATCTATGGAAGTCCACATTACTCCATCTTATAGACAGTTGCATTGGTTGCCTTTTGAGGCAAGAATATTGTTTAAATTTGGTTGTATTTGTTTCAAAAGTGTTGTTTGGCATGGCACCTGCTTACTTGTCTCTATGCTTTGAACATTATAAACCTAACAGGATTACTCGAGGGCAATATTTATTTGTTATTCCAACCATCAAACCTTGTCGATATAAGAGAATTTTTGATAAAATGCTCGGTTTTCAGGCAGGTAAAATGGACTAATGGCTAAGTACTACTATCTCCCAGGCCTACTCTTATATGTCCTTTAGGAAATTACTAAAAACGGATCTATTCGATAAATTTGTAAACTGATGTTTCAGAATAATGACAGGCAAATAATATATTTATCTTATAGCCAGAAGGTTCTTGAGGACTTTCATTGTATTTTAGCAAATTGCATCTTATTCTTCTTTTACTGCATAATTTTAGAATTTTTACTGTATAATTTTAGTATCTTTATTGTATAATTTTAGTACTGTATTTTTATTCATGGTTTGTATAAAGTTATTAATGTATGTGAACCACCTAGAACTTTGTGATAGGGCGGTATATAAATAACTTATTATTATCTTGGGTGAGTGCCTTGAGGACCTCCTGCGATTCTGCCTGGATCTCTTCAATCGTGTTAATACGGCACCCTTTCAGTCATAATTTCATTTTGGGGAATAGGAAAAAAATCACAGGGGGCAAGGTCAGGCAAATAGGCATACAATCTGCAAGGATAATCTCACAAACTTTTGCAATGGTTTCCGTTGTTGTGCTTGTTGACGGTTGTCCAGAACGGTCATCGTCGTGGACAGATGTTCATCCGTCCTTGAAGCGTTTGTACCAAAGAAAGGTTTTGCTTTGGCACATGGTATTATCTCCAAAGGTTTCCTGGAACATACAATGGGTTTCTGCAGCAGTTTTTTTTAAGTTTGAAACAAAATTTGATGCAGATTCTTTGCTCAGTAAAATCAGTCATATCGAAATCCGTCCAGTCACTAAAACATAACCTTACAATATTGCACAGAACAAAACAACGCAACTACTCACCTTCACGCCCATTGGCACACTGATTCACAAAGCATACTGCTATTCACCTCTAGCGGCAGAAGGGCATACTATATCCAGTTTTCACGCGCTGTTCGCATTCCCTGAACTTTTGGGTAGCACCTTGTAAGTGACACAGGTGATGTATTTTGCAAGCATGGAGTTTCTGTGTATGAATTTGTAGCAGACCAGCTCGTTATCTCGTGCCCCAAGAGGGGGTATATTTCAGGAGCAGGTGCATTATTTCCAGTGTGCTTTTTGACATGCTGTGGCCGGTTTCCTGGCTATGTGGCTATTGTATCGGCAAGTTCCTCAGTGGTCACCTCATCCCTTACAAATGACCCTGCATGAGGATACTAAATACTGTATATAATGTTAAAGTGATAGTTGTATGTATTAGTGGTTTTGTCTCTGTGATTATTCTATTTTGTTTTTAGATTTATGAATGTTATTTTGTACGCCACAGAGGTATAGATGGAACATAAATCTGTAGGGCCTTAAGACTTAAAATCCTTTTGAGCCAAGGAATAAGTCTGTCTAGAAGAAGAAAGCTTTAAAACATGTTTCTTTTTATGACTATGATATGTTGTGCAGGGAATATCTTTGTTCAGGACGCAGCAGTTAGGCTGATTTTTGGACTAAAGAAGTCTGATCACTTCACTGCCTTCTTTCGCATACTGCATTGGTTGCCAGTGGAGGCTCGGATTAAGTTTCAATTTGGATGCTTTTGTTACAAAATCCTGCTTGCACTTTCTCCCAATTATCTTACGGATTCATTCTCATTCGCTACTAAGAAATATACTAGACGTTCACGTGCCAATTTTATTTTCCCATTGGTAAGAGGATGCAAATTCAAAAAGTACCACCATCGCCTTCTTTCCTACCAGGCAGCGTCCTGGGATAAAGATTTAAGCACCTTAATTATGTCTTCAACCACTTACTTGGATTTTAGGAGGCATCGAAAATCTTATTTGTTTACCAAATATTTGGGTAATTAAGGTAGTTCATCTCATTGTTCAACTTCTTTTGTAAACCGCATAGAACTTCACGGTCCTGCGGTATAGAAGCAAATTGTACAATAATGTGATCTTGATTACTTGTTCTGCCACTTTGATAGGCTCTTTGTATGCCCGAGTTAGGGTACTGGTCTTTGACCTGGGGGCTGCCACGTGAGCGGACTGCTGGGCACGATAGACCACTGGTCTGACCCAGCAGCGGCAATTCTTATGTTCTTATGTGTCTTAAGTGTTAAGAAACTGTAATTGGCCAGTGGCTTCATCAGGATATATAATAAACCAGTTGGCTAAACAGAGTCTGTTATAAGGGAGATGTATTGTTTGAAAAATGGAATTTGTGAGGATTTTAAAGTACCCATGAAAACGAGGGCTGCTTTGGCTGTGCCATGAAATACCATAGTAAACATAGTAGATGACGGCAGATAAAGACCCGGATGGTCCATCCAGTCTGCCCAACCTGATTCAATTTAAATTTTTTTTTTTTTTTTTAATTTTTTCTTCTTAGCTATTTCTGGGCAAGAATCCAAAGCTTTACCCGGTACTGTGCTTGGGTTCCAACTGGGTACCAACGATCTTTGTGAAGCATACAGACCTGCTATAACTTAACCCACCATCACTGTACCAGGTATACCAGCACTTTGTTCATACATGAATGGTTCAGCTCGGGTTTGACAGGTGCAAAGGCCATTCCTTTGTTTTTAGTTTGAGTATTACTGGCAATGACCCTAGAAGACTAGTGGAACCGGCTTCAGCTCCCTTTTTCTTCCTGTTCTTGACTTGGCGGCTTGATTCTGATTTCTAGAGTGTTGTGGCAGGGTGAAGTTACCTTCTGTTATCCCTGAAAGGATGCAGGACCGAGGGTCAGATTCATGAAAATTAAAGTTGCCTTTAATGCGGTCGCTAAACCGGTTCCGTCAGGCTTAGCATGCATGCGTTTTAGTGATGGATTATCAAAACGGCTTACCATGGCCTTTTCCAAGCTTCCGAGCAGTCTCTGATCCTGCCATGCAAATGGGCTCATCAATATTTAAATGAGCACTCCAATCGATTCTTTATTATCGCCGAGTGATTCTTCAAGCATGGTGTTGACTTTTGGTGACCAAAAAAATCAGGGACTGGTCCAGGGGTGCCGGTACTGTAAAAAGCGCATTCCTGGCATGTGATTTGACTGTGGCTCATGAAAAAATAAAAACGTGATTCACATATAGTCTTTGGGGGGGAGAGGCAAAAACACGCATCTTGAGCGTGTAGTATAGTTGTGTATTATGTGTTGCTGGTTGTGGTTCATGATAAAATTTGACATTAAAAACAAAATTACAAGATTTACATGAATTATAGTAGTTTGGGGGGAAGAAAAGGCATGTCTTATGCACGCTTGTCGAAAGCCGACGTTGCATCTCCCTTCCCTTCATCCAATAGCTCTGACATGCCTGTGATTGACACACCGCAGAGGGCATTGCTTTTCCCAGCACATGCACACATGTACGCCTCATTCGTGGTGCATTCTGCACATGTGCCGATCACTATCACCAGCGACTCATCTCATGTAAATTTAGCGAATCTTCGCTACTCTCCGCCAACCTCATTTGCATGCGTGTTTTTTTAAGAATGACTCACGTTTTTGAAATCACCAGAATGACAGCAGCAGCCCATCGGTTTTTATCGCAAAGTTTTGAGAATCTGGCCCATAGTATTCAACTTCTATATTCTTAACCACAGGAAGCCCATGCATATGGGTTGCAGAGACAACAGTGACTTAGATAGTCATAAGTACTAGGACCTCTCCAGATAGCTAGTACTGTGCTTTAAAAGAAGTGGCCCAGGATCAAAAGTGCTTCTGTGGTCACTTTTAAAGCACAGCAGTAGCTATCTAGAGAGGTCCTAGTAAATGTGGTTATCTAAGTCACAATTGTCTCTACAACATTTAAGACTCCTGATGCAGGCCGGTGTGGCCTAAACGGTGACCCGTCAAATGTTCACAGGACATTGGTGCGCCAACAATTCCGCCCTGACATTTTCACGCAGGACAAATGTGCACCCCCCACCCCCCAATGCCTTCCCATTTGTGCTCTGAGGGGAGTGTGGGGGGAAACCTCCCCCCCCCCCACTACACTTACAACTCGTGCTCTCCTCCCGAAGCCTTCCCGTTTCCGCTCTTCCACTCTAAGGGTGGAGAACCCCCCCCACACACACACACACACACTATAATCGCGCTCTCATTCAGGGGGATGTCGACGCACTCTCAATTTAAAGATTGCCGCAACCTCCTCCCCCCACTGCACTTATAATTGTGCCCTGAAAATCCCGCTCCCTTCATGCGCACACTTGTCGATGCGTGCATTTGACGGAGCAGAATTGTCGAGGCGCAATTGCCCTGCCCTCTATTGATGGTGTACCGGCCGAAATGTGTACATGTCGAGTCTTTGAGTTACTGAAGTGAATAAAAGACAGCTGTGAAACATACAAAGCTCACCTGTCTTGATTGAACACCTCCACTGTTTGTTTGGTAGCGTCTGACTCATTGAGGTGGCTCTACTGGTTCTGCACCCTGGTTGGGGAGGTGCAGACAGAGTCCAATTGGAACCAGATCAATTTTAGCATGCTTTGACATCTACAAAAAAACCAAAACAGGGTCTAATATTTAATGGAGTTTAAGCAGGCAGGAGAAACTCCTGAGCTCATCAGTCCATTCCCGGCACTTAACCTCACACTGCCACTGAAATATCTCTTCTGACCACCATGGTACTGGGGGGGGGGGGGACTTCCAGTACCATAGGTGGCGTCAGGGAGGAACCAGCACCAGCCGTATTCAATGCCAGTGCTCATATAGCTAAGCAGGCTGATTTGACCAAGCAAAAGGCAATGCCATCTTTACTCACTTAGCTATTCGGGTCCAGTCGCTGAATAATAGCCAGGAGCTGCATAACTTTGGCATCCATGGCTGGCCCAGTCATTCTGTGCTGATACTCAGGCGTGGCCTAGCATTGAACGTTCAGGCTTAATTCTACCTACAGCTGTCAGTGACTTAAAAACGGGCTGAATATTTTCCCCAGTTTTTAGTTTTGATAACTGAGTCCCTGCGTGGTTCCATGGTTGTCCAAGGATGAGCTGCTGATTTTGCTAGCAATGAGTCTATTTATCAAAAAAGAAAGATCAAAGAAAAATGTATCAATCGGACAAATCCATGGGGTTTTATATGAATTTTTATCATGTTGGATTGCAGCCTGCTAACTCTAGAGTGTGTGAGTGTGTGTGTGGAGATGGAGGTGGTGGCAGGGAGCAGAATGATAAACAGGCATGTAATTTCTAAAACTAGCGTTGCCTCCCGTATTTAAATTGATGCTGTTCTGGAATCTTTTTCTCTAAAATAAGACTGCCCCCACGAGGATGGAATTTCAGCAGATTTTGCACGCTTCTGAACGTGGGTAAGACCCCCGATGATATTGGAAGGATGGTTCCCGTTCTGTATCTGGCTTCATGTCCCCCTTTTCCCAATGTTGTCCATTTCTAGGGCTGTGCTTCGCCGATAGTGGTGAAGTTTGCCGATACCCAGAAGGACAAGGAGCAGAGGCGACTGCAGCAGCAGCTTGCCCAGCAAATGCAGCAGCTGAACAATGCCACCTGGGGCAACCTGACGGGACTTGGAGGACTTACGCCGCAGTATTTAGCTGTAAGTATCAGAAACGTACACTAAACAGCCAAACTTTGTACGGAAAAAACACTAATCATTTCACCTACAGGAAAAAGCTCCCAAGTCCACGAGCCCACTCCTGTGCTTTGAAGCAGGTGTTTTACACTTCCTCCTAAGAGTATTTCATAAGATGTTGTTGACTGGGTGGGGGATTTGTTTGCTTTGAACAGGGCTTGTCTGCTTACCGTATATACTCGAATGTAAACCAATCCGAATATAAACTGAGCTAACCTTTTTTTTTCTCCCCAAAAAGGGAGGAGAAAAGGTTGACTCCAGTATAAACTGAGGGTTTATATTCAAGTATAAGTATTGATGGTCCAGTGATGAGGTGGGACAGGAGATGAGCTGGCTTCCCCATGTCTTTCTCAATAACAGACTATGGAATTTTCCTCCAGGAACTTGTCCAAACCTTTCTTAAAACCGGCTTCGCTACCCGCTCAGGCCAATAGTTCATCTAGCCTAGTGTCCCGTCTTCACGATGGCCAATCCAGGTCACAAGTACCTGGCAAAAATCCAAATAATGGCAATATTCCATGCTGCCAATCCAGGACAAGCAGTGGCTTCCCCCATGTCTTTCTCAATAGCAGACTTTGGACTTTTCCTCCAGGAACTTGTCCAAACCTCTCTTAAAACAAGCTACATTAACCGCTCTTACCACAACCTCTGGCAACGCATTCCAGAACTTAACTATTCTCTGAGTGAATAAATATTTCCTCCCATTGATTTTAAAAGTATTTCTCTGTAACTTCATCGAGTGTCCCCTAGTCTTCTTGCCAAATTCGTATTATGATGCTTTATCCTGGAGTTTTTTTCTCTGGTAAACCCTAGTATCAGTCGGAAGAGTTGGCCCCCTGAAATAAAGCTAAATTCATCCTGCAGGAGAAGTAGATCCAGAACAGCCAGGGAAAATGCAAAATTATAAGAAATAATTGCATAAGAAGGTAAGGCTGCAGATGTTCTAAGTAGAGGGAGAGAAGGTTGGAAAGTCGGTATAAGAAGGGACGAGACTTCCAAAGGTGTGAAGAGAGAAGGACATGATGTAAGAGTTGGAAGAGAGCTAGTGATTGAGGATGAGGAAGGGGTGCTAAAGTGTGTGGGTGAAAAGGACGAGGAAATGATGGAATGGGGCAAAATAAGAATGCTTAGAAATAGGTATGAAGAGAGAAGCGTATGATGGTAGGAAGAGCAGTGGGGTTGGGGAAGGAAGTGAGACAGAGTGAGGTATGGCAGAGAACGAATAAGAGGGAAAAAGGGCAAGTCGGAGGGAGAGAGGAATTGAAGGATGAGGGTTAGAAAAAAGAGAAGGGTTTGGGAGAGATGAAACAAATAGGAAAAGATAAGAACAAAATTAAGAATTTGACATGAAAAGATGCAATGAAGGATTAGAAGTGAAGAGTATAAAAAAAAAGCCCCCCGACGCCTCCGAGCAAATAATTCAACTCCAAATCACACTTCTCATCATCCAGGATCCAAGGCGCAAACTTACTAATAATGCTTCCTTCATCCAAAAAAGTCAAATACAAGCAAATCTATAACTCCCTATTTACCTATGGAATGGTCTCCCAACAAACAGTAGAACTGAACTGAACTACCTCAGTTTTGGGGGGGGGGAAAAAACTTCATAAAAACCTACATGTACAACGGACTTCATCAATCTGTAACTTAATTGCCACTGCCATCTCAAGAAAACCATTACTAGTACCACACCCCAATATATCGTATTATGTAGGACATTGTATATAACACCATGGAAAACCTCCCCCAAAATTGCAATTTACATGTCAGACCTGCCCTACTCACTATTACAAAACTTTAAAAAAAATTGTTATCGAAATGTCATTTAATTCCCCATAATATTGTATATGGCCTTTAACCTATTCTGGATAAGTGTGATACAGAAATTCGAATTAGATTAGATAGGATCTTCTACCTGGTTATCTCCCACTAACTATCTAATCTAATCAGGATTTCTTAATCGCACTTACCCAGTACAGGTTCAAAGCAATTTAATAATAATAATAACTTTATTCTTGTATCCTGCATTACCATGGAAGTTCTATGCGGTTAACAGAAGAAGAGACTGTACAATTACAGCGAAGTTACAATTTCGTTAAAGTTACATTAACATTTTAGACAATGCATTTTTCAAACAAGTTAAATTTACATTTTAGACGATACATTTATGAAGAAGTTAATTTTTGCAGGTAGGTAATATATTCGGAGTAGTTATGTTTGCTATGAGTTTGCATGTACAAGCCCATGCAAGCCATTTTATGTTTTTACCATGCTTTGTTAACTATGTTTTGCCACCTTGTCTAAGTTTATCGTGCTATCTGTCACCATACTATGGGCTAGATCAGACATGGGCAGCTCCGGTCCTCGAGGGACGGAATCCAATCGGGTTTTCAGGATTTCTTCAATGAATATGCATGAGATCTATTTGCATGCACTGCTTTCAATGCATATTCATTGGGGAAATCCTGAAAACCCGATTGAATGCTGGCCCTCGAGGACCAGAGTTGCCCGTGTCTGGGCTAGATTCACTAAGCCCACTGATCGTATTTGCTGCGATCATGTACCAACCCGACTTTCCTCCGACCCGATTCACTAACCTCTGTGCCGATCATCCTCCGATATGGTCTGCGCATGCAAATGAAGGGGAACGGCATTCTAAGTAGGAAGGACGCGATTCACAAAACAATTTCAGGAACACTGGCTGGCCGATCCAAAAACAAGCGACTGCTGAGGACCAATCACTTGTGCAAAAATTCTGCTCTCTGCCCCAATTCTGCTTCTCCTGCTCTCTGCCCTGACTCTGTGGTTTTAACCCACAGTGCAGCCCCGCTTTCAATCCACGTGGTTAAAACCACGGGCTCGCGAAAGTTTCCAGCTCTGTATTTTTTTTAAAAAAAGTTTCCCACTCTTCCTTCATGGTGAGCATGTGCAGACCATCTGCACATGCGTCAGGATCGCTCTCCAGCGATCCATGTGGTCGGTGGGGGGCGTGCCTCCGATCGCCCCCATTTGCATGAAGACATGTTGAGAATTCGTCGGCCTGCCACGGATCGGACACGGGCAGGTTAGTGAATCTAGCCCTATGTCTGGTTGGAGCTGCAGCCTAGGCACCCACACTGCTCCTTGTAACCCTGGGCAAGTCACCTGCTCCCCCATTGCCCCAGGTACATTAGATAGACTGTGAGATCACCAGGACAGAGAGGGAAAAATGTAAATCATTCTGAGCTCTCCTGGGAGAACATTCTAGAAAATCGAATACATAACTAAAAGGCTACTTCACATTATAGAGAAAGGTTAAATTGTTGGAAGTGAGGAGATACCTCTTGTATCTTTATTTGGTCTTTTTCGATGCCAATTAGAGAATGACACGGTGACAAAATTCATCACCGTTCCCTTCCCCGTGGATAACCGCGGGAAACCATCTTCATGTCATTCTTTAAGGAGAGAGGGAAGAATCAGAGTATGAATGGCCACAACCACTGACCCGCAGGCTTTGCTTTGAAGAATGCTGGTGTAGAAGGACTGAGGTTGAAACAGACACTACAGAATGACAGTCTCTGGTATCCAGAGCAGATATTGTGATGTCATAATGCCTCATTCCACCAGTGCCTAAGAGCCAATCACATCAGTGATGTCACAATGGCTTCATTATCCTTGGCTCCCATAAGAATCAGAGTATGAATGGCCACAACCACTGACCCGCAAGCTTTGCTTTGAAGAATGCTGGTGTAAAAGGACTGAGGTTGAGATAGACACTAAAGAATGACAGTCTCTGGTATCCAGAGCAGATACAGTGATGTCATAATGCCTCAGTCCACCAGTGCCTAAGAGCCAATCACATCAGTGATGTCACAATGGCTTCATTATCCTTGGCTCCCATAAGAATCAGAGTATGAATGGCCACAACCACTGACCCGCAAGCTTTGCTTTGAAGAATGCCGGTGTAGAAGGACCGAGGTTGAAATAGACACTAAAAAATGACATGGGATTATTTCCCGCGGTTATCCGCAGGGACAGGAACGGTGATGAATTTTGTCACCGTGTCATTCTCTATTGCCAATGCCACCATTTCCCTGCTTCTTTCTGCCTGCCTATCTCTATATCCTTCCTTCTGTCCCATTCCCACCCTCCCCTCCAGCTGCCTTCCTAACACTTACATTTTGGAGCTACCTCCTAGAGCTGGATCAAATTTGTCCGTGTCTGGATAGAGAGACATGTGTGTGCTGAAGTGCAGCATGCAGTCTAACAGATACATAGAATTCACTAAGAAATTGACTCATGGTAGCAAAAAAATCAAGCTGTGATTGACAAGGATGAATTGTGGTGAGTATCAGCCTACAGAGAGTTATAATTAGTCATGGTATGTTACTTTAAATAGATTTAACACCTGGTTCTTAAAAAGAGTAAATTGATTAATTGTCTTAAAGTCGCAATGCTATTGGAGTGTACTGTGTTCCTTAATAGAGATGAGACATTAATATGGATTTATAGCCCAGCCCAGGGGATCATCAGTCCACTGGCAGCAGAAAGTAAGAGGCAGCGGAGAACTAGAGAAAACAAAGCCAGCAGGAAAATGCCACTTAGGATATAATTTGTTTGACTGTTAATGCCTTCTTTTCCTTCCTTGAATCTGCAGCTACTTCAGCAAGCCGCCTCCTCCAGCAGCTTGGGTGCCTTCAGCGGCATACAGCAAATGGCCGGTGAGTTAAAGGGATGGCGGGGGCAAATGAAATAGCTTCAGATTTTGTAGCCTGTTGCAGCTGAATCCTGCTTCTCTCATTCATTTCTGTCAGAATCCAGGATCGTTTTCCATTGAAGCTCATGTTTCCGTTAGAAAATGCAAATTGGACCCATCTGGTCCAAGACAGAGTACTTGACGTATGGAACACTTTTATCCCTTGTCGAATCTGTTCTTCAAACTTAAAAAATTGTGAACTTTGTAGGTAGGCCTTATCTTGCATGTTAGAAGAATCCAGAAAGGCATTAGCATGAAAACATAAAAATTGCTTGCAAGTGAAAGAATGTCAGATCATATGCAAATGAGAGTTTAACACACGCTCTGAAAATACCAAAATCTGTTTACTTTCTTTAGCAAGTGATCATTAGCTTAGCGGGGTTTAAAAAAAGATTTGGATAATTTTCTGAAACAGATGGCCTGAGGAAATCCATTGCTTATTCATAGGATAAGCAGCTTAAAATCCATCAAGCCCAGTAGCCCGTTCTCACGGTGGCCAATCCAGGTCCCTAGTACCTGACCAATACCCAAAGAGTAGCAACATTCCATATAGAATCTCAAAGAATAGCAAGATTCCGGAATCCCAGAGAGTAACAAGATTCTAGAACCCCAATGAGTGGCAACATTCCATGCTACCGATCCAGGGCAAGCAGTGGCTTCCCCCATGTCTTAATAACAGACTGTGGACTTTTCATCCAGGAAATTGTCCAAACCTTTCTTAAAACCAGCACTTTCTGGTGATTTGCCTGCCTGTGGGTACTAATTGTGGGCACCATTTTGTCAAAAAGAAATCTTCAGGAGAGTGTGCGTCATGGGCAGAAAATGGGCATGGAAATGTTATCTTGTAACTAGCACACTCACATTAGTACATGCTAACTAAATATAACGCAGAGTTAATACAGGCTCACTTAGCACCGCTCCCATGTTTGTTTGGGTTTTTTTTAATTTCAAGCCCTGCATGCGTTTGGAAACGTTAGCAGGGGACCTGCAAAAAAACAAATAGGAATAAAGAAAGCCATAATGTACTGCTGAGGTAAATCTGAACGATACTGCACGTGGAAGTTCCCATTGGCATAAGCGAAGCCCAGATTTTTCTCAGCGTAGTCAAAGGGCCCCCTAAGAACCAGTAATATGCTGACGCTATGACACCAAAGAATCTCGGGATAACACCATAACCATCCTATTTCTGAAATTTATACAGTTGTTTCCCTTTTCTTGTTTTGGGCACTCATGCTAAAAAATGTGTAAGAATCTGAGGCTGACAAGAAAAAGATAAGTTGAAATCATAGTTTTATCCGTAAAGAGGAGCAAAACTTGAGATCTTTGAGTAAGGGCTTGTGTTGGAGATGACATCAGACATTATCAAATGCAAATATCATCACACTTACAGATATCCTCCTTTCTCTCCCGGAAACGCATCTATGACTGTACGGCAGCGTTCAACGAATGTGCTAATATGTCTTCTGAGAACAGTCTATAACCGCCCATCTGTCACTTTCTAACAGGCCTGATTGGCAAGCATGAGTAACAACTGACATCTGTTCTTCCTTATTGATATGCAGATTTATGGTAATTGTTGTGAACAATATGACAGAAATTACCTAAGGTGAACATTAAATTAAATTTCCATACCCTTCTCCTTATAAATACATTTTGTAAATAAAATTCTTAAGGTTTAGGCAGCCATGTTGTGTGTCGGCTTTGTACCTAATTTAATTTTTATTTTTTTTTAATCTGCTGAGTATCAAAATGAAAACAGAATAATGGTGGTTGGCAGTGTGTGCCAGCTTGAACCCAGCAGTGCTCTGAAATCTGTGTTTTATGTAGGGCTTAATTGGGGGGGGGGGAAGGCCTAGAACACGGTTCCCTCACTTTCCAGACTCCAGAGCAACAGGTATCTTCTGCTTCAGGCAGCCTGCAAGAAAGAGGAGGGGAGGGGAGGAGATGAACCTGGAGTAGAACAGGCTCTGCTGCCTAATCCAGCCCCTTTTCTGTAGCTCTGCCCCCGTCTGTCCGTTCTTCCCCAAACCACAGTTCTACTTCCTTTTTGTTTACAAGGTAAACCCTGCTTATATGTCATTTCTTGCTGGACAGAATGTGTCGTTTGACACCAAACATTTGATTTGCTGGAGCAGAAGAGCATTTATAAACTAGATTATCATGGCCATGACGTAAAGCAGGTGTTAAGGCAGGTTTAGACCTACTTAGGGTTGCCAGATTTTACTATAGTAAAATCCATACCATTAGACCCGCCCTGCTCCACCCATCCCCACCCCTTTACGCCCCAGTCCCACCCCCAATCCTAGCTCTAGCCCCACTCTCCACTGCCTGCCCTCATCGGGCAGGAGGAAGTCCATGCATTTGTGGATGATGCCAGTTGCTCGTATTTCCTCCTGCCAGACGCGATTTAGAGGCTTTTCAAAACCCAGACAAAGTGCCGGGTTTTGAAAAGCCGTCTGGACCACCGGACATGTCCTCAAAAAGGAAGACATGTTCAGGGAAATCCGGACCTCTGGTAACCCTAGATCTACTCGCAGTGCAAGTAGAAATTTCTAGTTACTATTTCAAGAAAAACAGGGTTGCAGGTCCATAGAGGTAGGGTTACCAAATTTCCTCTTTAAAAAAAGAGGTTATCTGGCCCAGCCCCATTCCGCCCCCACACAAAACTTGCATCTCCTTCCCCGGGCCGCATCTGGAAGGCATCTGTGCACGCGCAGATGTTGAGGCGATGACATCATGCATATGCATGCATGTGATGTCATCATGTCAACATCCGAGCATGCGCAGGCGCCCTTCAGACATGTCCCAGGAACTCCCATAACCCAGACAAACTGCCGGGTTTTGGAAATCCCTCCAGACACCCAGACAGTCCTCTAAAAAGAGGACATGTCTGAGTTGCTTCCTATGTCTGGTAACCCTACAAAGATGGAAATGGTGTAAAGCCACAGAAATATAAAAATGAAGGCAGAGAGCGACCGTATAGCCCCTTCAGTCTGCCCATCCATGCCATTTGCTACTTCTTCCTCTCCTTTAGAGATTATATGTACTTGTTCTTGAATTCAGCTCCGCTTCATCTCACCACCTCCACCAGGCGGTCGTTCCCTGAATTCACCACCCATTCCGTGAAGAAACATTTCCTCAGGTTACTTCTATGCCCTTTCACCTTCATTCCAAATCTTCCTTTCAGTCCATAGTCTGTTATTGAGAAAGACAGGGGGGAAGCCACTGCTTGCCCTGGATCGGTAGCATGGAATGTTGCCATTCTTTGGGATTCTAGAATCTTGCTATTCTTTGGGATTCTGGATGGAATGTTGCTTCTCCTTGGGTTTTGGCTAGGTACTAGTGACCTGGATTGGCCATTGTGAGAACGGGCTACTGGGCTTGATGGACCATTGGTCTGACCCAGTAAGGCTATTCTTATGTTCTTATGAAAGAAACTTGTCTCTTGTGCATTTATGCCATGGAGGTATTTAAACGTCTCTACTGTATTTCCGCTCTCCCATCTTTCCTCCAAAATATACATGTGAGATCTTTGTCTGGTCCCCCCGCATTTTAGGACGAATACCACTGACCATTTTAGTAGCAGGTCCTCCTTTAGTTAAGGCTCACTTAGCTATGAGGATGCATTCTTTTATTTTGTTCCTGCGGGCTTTGTGGGCTGAAAGTCTCTACTGCATTTTAAATGCCTTCATAACACAAATGATTATGTAGCTGTGTTTGATGTGACTTCTCCCCGAGGATTAGAAGGCATGACGCTTTGGGTAGTTATTGACTGCTACTTCTTGTATGGTTATCTTGTGTGTATGGGCTTTCCAATCACAAATTGGAGCATTTTTCTTATATCATTTTTATTGCGTTTCATTTTTTTGAATACCACTGCAATTTTATATAAAGTTAATTGGTATATTAACTTTAATAAATTATAAACTAGCTGCCTTCCTGTTTTGGCCTTCCCTTCCAACATGTTCCTGTGTTCTCGTCTTCCTCTAGACGAGTGGTTTAAAAAAATGGAAAAGTACTTCGGGAGAGTAAAGATTCTGCTCAGAATAAAACATAAGAACATAATAGCCTTACTGAGTTAGACAGTTTCCCATCTTCACAGTGGCCAATCCAGGTCACAAGTACCTGGCAAAATCCTAATAATAGCAACGTTTCATGCTACAGATCCAGGTCAAGCAGTGGCTTCCCCCATGTCTGTCTCCAGGAACTTGTCTAAACTCTTTTTTTTTTTTTTTTTTTTTAACCAGCTGCACTAAGCACTTTTACCACATCCTCTGGCAATGTGAACTATTCTCTGAGTGAAAAAATATTTCCTCCTATTAGTTTTAAAATTATCTCCCTGTAGCTTCGAGTGTCCCCTAGTCTTTGTAAATTTTGATAGAGTAAAAAATCGATCCACCTGTACCCATTCTGCACCACTCAGGATTCTGTAGACTTCAATCAGATCTCCCCTCGGCCATCTATTTTCCCAGCTGAAGAGCCATAACCTCTTTAGTCTTTCCTCGTATGAGAGAAGTTCCATCCTCTTTATCATCTTGGTCGCTCTTCTTTGAATTTTTTCTAGTGCCGCTATATCTTTCTTGAGATAAGGAGATCAGAACTGAGCGCAATACTCCAGTTGAGGTCACACCATGGAGTGATACAGAGGCATTATAACATACTTAGTCTTGTTAACCTTCCCTTTTTTAATTAGATTGTGTGCCTTACAGGACAGATAGAGAAATTACTTAGATTACCTGCTTACTATTCAATGTATTGTAAATTTAATTTCTGCAGAGGAAAGGCAGTAAATCAAATAAAGATAACCCTAATTCCTAGCATCTTGTATGCTTTATTGGTTGCTGCCGCACAGTGGGTGGAAAGTTTCATCATATTGTCTACAATGCCACCCAGATCTTTTTCTTGGGCGCTGACCCCCAAGGTGGACCCTAGCATCTGGTAACTATGATAGCATAGCTGGAACTCCACCCTTACCTCTTTCCTCACTGTCTCCTCCAGCATTATTCATTGACCCCTCCCCCCTGTCCAGTCTTTCCTGATCGGAACCCTCACAGATTAGAAAAATCTGTCACTTCCACCAGTGCCACCTCTGGGTTCAAAATATCTCTCTAGACTAGCATTTTCTAGTTGTATCCTAGAGGTGGTGGGGTCTGCTCAGTTTTCAGGGTAAATATAATGAATATGCATAAAATGTATATGATTATATTGGAAGCTCGTGAAGTCATGCATATTCATTCTGGCTATCCTAAAAGGTAGACTTGGCTTGCTTTGTGGGAAGAAACTTTTGCCCAATCCTGCCTCTGATAACCCCCACCAGATTTCCAAGACACTCCAAATCCATGGATTCAGCCATCATCTTTGCTCTCTTTGTTTCTCACGCAGGAATGAATGCTTTGCAGCTCCAGAATTTGGCGACCCTGGCAGCTGCCGCAGCTGCAGCCCAGACCTCAGCTACCAACACCAATGCAAACCCTCTCTCCAACACGACCAGCACGCTGGGAGCGCTCACAAGTCCAGGTGAGATGCTCATGCTGTCATTTCAGATTTACCAAAGACATCAAAACACTGTGCCCCAAAGAATCTTCACAGAACGCTGCTTTTCCGAATATTACTCGTGTTTTTAATCTAATGAGGATAATATTTATCAACTTTGTGAGAGACAACATTATCTGGACAGTTCAGCATAGATAACTTGACCTGACTATTCAGCAGGACATATCGAAATAAATCTGCCACTGAATATAACCATTAATTATCTGCAGAGACTCTGGCCCAGCTAAGCTTAACCTGGCACAGATGAATAGAAACCCTGTCTGAAAAAAATTAAAACGAATTGGGCGATAGGCACCTATCTTCTTATGCGTGATTCTATGAAAGACAGGCGCTTATCACATGGTGTGTTTAAGAGCAGAGAAGGACTTAGGCTCCATTAGATGCAATTCTGTAAAGGACTTAGGCTCCATTAGGTGCAATTCTGTAAAGGACTTAGGAGCCATTAGGTGCAATTCTGTAAAGGACTTAGGCGCCATTAGGTGCAATTCTGTAAAGGACTTAGGCTCCATTAGGTGCAATTCTGTAAAGGACTTAAGCGCCTATCATGTAGACCTTTCAAATTCTGGCCTATGTTACAGGCGCTTAAGTTTTAAGTTAGGCATGATTCTGTAATAGGTGCCTAAGTGTGACCTTTAATATAGACCCCTATCTTTTTAGACACCATTTACAGAATTTCTCCCTTAGTGACCACCTCACTAATAGTCTTCCAAGAAACTGTCCCCAAGTGGCCACCCCAAAAGTCATTCACAACTTGAATGCCTGCATACAACTATCGTTATGTTTACTGTAATACAAGGGAGAGTGTGCAAATTGAATAGGATCTTCAAAGAAGGCGGAGGGTGGTATGAAAATGAGATTTAAGGAGAAGAGAAAGCAAGGGTGGGAGAGGAAGATAAATTTTAGATGTGTGATTATAATCATTTACGCTACAATGTCTTCTTGTTATTACCTGGTTGGAGGCAACGCAGCTTTGGTATTTGAAGGATCAGGAGAAATATAGAGTGGATGAAGGATTTAATTCAGTGTCTCCAACATCTGGCCTCAAGGCTGCATGCAGCTCCCAAAGTCCTCTGTTGCAGCCCTCAAACAGTTGGCTGAAATGCTCTTCAAATCCTGTAAATGCAAGTTTCACATTTATTAAAATTTGATTAATCGCTTTAAGTTCAAGTTTCAAGTTTATTAAAAGATTTTTAAACCGCTTAATCAGGTTTCTAAGCGGTGTACAATATAAAATTTACATAAAAACATATTAAAACTGGGGATACTGAATAAAATCCAAGTGTCATAATAAAGCACTGATAAGACATATAGACCTACTTCAAACAATAGGAAAATGGGGGAGAACTACAATCGTAAAAGAAAAGTGCAACAAAAAAGGGAAAATACAATAGGTTAGGTTAGGGTAAAAAGTAATAATTTTGATTTAGTTTTTGTCCTTAAGAGGACAGGTGTTGTCCAAAAACATGTACAATTAAAATGATGGGAATACAAGTAATCATCTAAAACAGTGGTTCCCAAACCTGTCCTGGGGGACCCCTAGCCAGTCAGGTTTTCCAGATATCCCTAATGAATATGCATGAGAGAGATTTGCATACCTGTCACTTTCATTATATGCAAATCTTTCTCATGCATATTCATTAGGGATATCTGGAAAACCTGACTGGCTGGGGGTCCCCCAGGACAGGTTTGGGAACCACTGATCTAAAACATGAAAAGGGACAAAGACTCTAATTGACAAACTGAAACATGAGGAAAAAGGGTGAACTACAATTTGTATAGGAAATAAGCCTAAAAAGGGTAGCGTTTGAGGAGAGGGAAGAGAACCTAGGGAAAACAAAGATTGAATGGTCAGTGCCAAAACAAGGCGATACTAAGTTGAAATTAAAACTCAAACGCATCTTTCAAAAGAAAATCAATCTTGCCCACTTGATATAGTAACTGCAATCAATCTCTTAAGAGTGTTACTCGGGTGTCTCATGTATGGAATGTGCTCCTGTTGACAATCGAAGATAGCCACACAGCAACGGTACCAGTGGGCTTCAATGCGATTGCCACGGGCCATCGTGGTAATTGGCTTTGTGAAAGAGAGCCAAAGAAAGTTTTTAAAATACACTGTGAACCAAAAAACAGAACCCCCTAATGTTTTTGTTGTGTCTTCCACAGAACTTGGACGATTCTTATGAAATTTAGTTTGTCGTATCCTGAGGGAAGTTGATGTAAAACGATGTAAATATTTCCTACTGTACCACAGCCCACCTTGTGAAAATGCATTGTTTCTATGGGATAAGGGGCAGAAGCAGACGATAATTTGTAAATAGCCTGTATCAAAATGGTTTTCACTGCAGAAGACCAAATTCTGATAAAGAACGTGGTACTGCTAAAAATAATAATAAGAAGAAGAAGAACAACTTTATTCTTGTATACCGCAATACCCTGGAAGTTCAATGCAGTTAACAGATGAAGAGACTGTACATTTACAGCGATGTTACATACATGACAGAGATGAGGCATAAAAGATAAAGGAGTTACAAAACAGGGCATTTAGTTAAACTAAGCGATCAGATTTGTTAGGCCATTAAGTAGCTTGACAAGATCGGGGAGTCGGGGAGTCCAAGGGCATATCGAAGGTCGGTGTAGGGGGCGAGGGAGAAAGGGTGGGAAGGAGTCAGAGAATTTGTCAAAGAGATAGGTTTTGATTGACTTCCTGAACATTTGGTAGGAAGGGTAATTAGAAATGAGGGCGGTTAGGCATTTGTTCCATTTGCCCGCTTGCAATGCTAGGGATCTGTCAAGGAATCTCTTGTGGAGGCAGCCCTTTAGGGATGGAAAGGTAAACAGGCAAGCGTTTCATGGTAGTAATAACAATAGCTTTATTTATATCCCGTCATACCTTTCAGTTCAAGACAGTTTAGAACAAGAGAGGCTGCAGGAATACAGTGAAGTTACATGAAGAGCATGAAGTAGAAGGAAACAAACAGGCGTGTAAAGTAATTATATATAGCAGAAGGCACGAGCATGCAAGTAGACGTAGAGGAAATCGTTTGAGGAAGTTTAAACAAATTTGTTTTCAGTGATCAGTAAAAGAATGTTGAAAGAGTTCCCGCAGAAGGATTGGAACAAAAATGGCCTTGATGTGCTGCTACGCAAGATCCGAGCAACGGCCACTGTGGATCGTGAGCCAGGAAGCAGATGACCTCGTTCGATGCCAGTGAATCACAAACTGTGTGCCGCCAGGGATTGAAGGACATATGACGTATACCCAGTGTCACTTCTGGTGTTGGCGCCTCTCCGCCCCGACACGAGCTTCGTCTCAGTCAGAAGTATGGCCACTGTATGGCATGCCCAATGATGATTTTATATTAAGAACATAAGAACATAAGCAATGCCTCTGCTGGGTCAGACCTGAGGTCCATCATGCCCAGCAGTCCGCTCACGCGGCGGCCCAACAGGTCCAGGACCTGTGCAGTAATCCTCTATTTATACCCCTCTATCCCCTTTTCCAGCAGGAAATTGTCCAATCCTTTCTTAAACCCCTGTACTGTACTCTGCCCTATTACTCCCTCTGGAAGCGCATTCCAGGTGTCCACCACTCGTTGGGTAAAGAAGAACTTCCTAGCATTCGTTTTAAATCTGTCCCCTTTCAACTTTTCCAAGTGTCCTCTTGTTCTTTTATTTTTCGAAAGTTTGAAGAATCTGTCCTTCTCTACTCTCTCTATGCCCTTCATGATCTTATAAGTCTCTATCATATCCCCTCTAAGTCTCCTCTTCTCCAGGGAAAAGAGACCCAGTTTCTCCAATCTCTCAGCGTATGAGAGGTTTTCCATCCCTTTTATCAAGCGTGTCGCTCTCCTCTGAACCCTCTCGAGTAACGCCATATCCTTCCTAAGGTACGGAGACCAATATTGGACACAGTATTCCAGATGCGAGCGCACCATCGCCCGATACAATGGCAGGATAACTTCTTTTGTCCTCGTTGTAATACCCTTCTTGATTATGCCTAGCATTCTATTTGCTTTCTTAGCGGCTGTTGCGCACTGTGCCGTCGGCTTCATTGTCATGTCCACCATTACCCCCAAGTCCCTTTCTTGGTTGCTCTCATTCAATAATATCCCTCCCATCGTATAGTTGTACCTCGGGTTTCTGTTTCCAACATGCAATACTTTACATTTCTCAACGTTGAACTTCATCTGCCATCTCGCCGCCCATTCCCCCAATTTGTTCAAGTCCCTTTGCAATTCTTCGCATTCCTCTTTAGTCCCAGCTCCACTAAATAGTTTTGTATCGTCCGCAAATTTTATTATCTCACACTTCGTGCCTGTTTCTAGATCATTTATGAATATATTAAATAGCAGCGGCCCGAGCACTGAGCCCTGCGGAACACCACTCGTGACCCCCATCCAGTCCGAGTAGTGGCCCTTCACCCCTACCCTCTGTTTCCTACCCGCCAACCAGTTTCTGATCCATCTATGTACGTCTCCGTCCACTCCATGGTTCTTCAGTTTCCGGAGTAGACGTTCGTGAGGCACCTTGTCAAAGGCTTTTTGGAAATCAAGGTATATGATGTCTATGGGGTCTCCTCTGTCCATCCGTTTGTTAATTCCTTCGAAGAAGTGCAATAAGTTCGTTAGGCACGATCTCCCCCTGCAGAAACCATGTTGGGTTGTTTTCAAAAGTTCGTTTCTTTCCAGATGTTCATCGATGTGTTCTTTAATCAGTGCTTCCGTCAGTTTCCCCGGAACCGAGGTCAAACTCACTGGTCTGTAGTTTCCCGGGTCACCTCTTGATCCCTTTTTAAAGATGGGCGTGACATTGGCTATCTTCCAATCCTCCGGGATCATGCCCGTTTTCAAGGATAGGTTGCAAATTTGCTGCAGTAGTTCCGCTATCTCCTCCTTTAATTCCTTCAGAACCCTGGGATGGATTCCGTCCGGACCCGGGGATTTGTCAGTTTTAAGTTTTTCTATCTGCCTGTGTACATCATCAAGGCTCACTTCCATGGATGTTAATTTTTCTGCTTGATTTCCATTGAAGATTTGTTCAGGTTCCGGTATATTACATAAAATGGGTCCTGATTTTGGTTAAATAACACATCTTAACAGTATCCCACTTTGATAACTCCCCCTCTAAATTTATTAGCGCTATTTGTAGGCTAAGAAGTGGACAAAGGACGTAAAATATTGAGAAACAGCTGATCAGCAAGACCCTATGCAAATCATGATTTCATGGAAAGTGGGATTCTCAGGCCTGTACCACAGTGTTTGTAGAGCTTTAGCTATGGATGACATTAAAGGAGTCTTGTCCTCAAGGGGTTTCCCTTATGCATTAGGCAACCATGACCAGTGGCATAATAAGGGGGAGGGGACAGGGAGACTGGCACCTCTGTGCCCCCCACCCTTCCCCCCGGTACCTCTTTAAAATCTTCGCCAGTGCGAGCTACTACTCTAGCCTGCTGCTCATGCAGGCCTGGTTCACTCTGAAATCACTTTCAGGTCGCAGGGCCAGGAAGTGATATCAGAAGGAAAGCCAGCGCGAGCAGCAGGCAGAGAAGTTGCTCGTGCTGGTGAATATTTAGAGGTACAGGGGTAGGAAGGGATGGCACAACTGTGATACAGGGGTGGAGAAGAGGGTGTGGGAGGGTGACGGAGAGGAGGGCAGGGGGGGTGGCACCTCCCACCCTTGCTCCACCACTGACTATGGCTGAGCATTTAAAAATGAATTTGCAGTGCAGTGTTGACCTTGCTGCTTCAGTCCCAACTTAATAATCCTGGATGACTTTGGGGAAGGATGGAGAAGTTCTTCTCCATTCAGTGATCCTGTTAGACCCATAGCGATGGTTTTTTACTTCCCTGCCTCCTTAGGCCTGAGAGTGTTTTACAAACAGAGCCTCCCATATGCCTTCTGCTACAGCTGGAGTCAATTTTGTTTGTGGGTTTTGTAGGGGGAGGGTTATCTGTTGCCCGACTTTACCACAGGAAGAGATGGTCGGAGCAGACTGCGAATGAGCAAGTCCGCGAACCGCAAATTCACGGGGAAACACTGTATAAGGATTTTGTTTTTTGTTTTGTTTTTGGCCATGGTGGACTACTTACATTTCAGAAAACTGCCACTTAAAAACCCTCATCCTGAAAGAAGATAGCTTGAGAACCCTAGAATCTATTATTAATGTTTTATAATTGTGCATTTCTAATTTTATTTCTGCATATATAGAAGCGTCCCTGTCGCTTTCTGAGAAATTATGCTAAGCAACCTTATTACTAAGAAAGCCCAAAAGATTAGCTTTCATCACCCGGGGGCATTAAGTGAAAGGTCTTTTGTCTCATGTTTTAAAAGAATTAAACTCATTTAAATTGCAGAGTTAGGCTGGCCATTTGGTACAGTTATCAAATACACTGATGATGACACTGACTGAAACTGAAAATTGAGCCGTTAAAGGGTTTTTAAAACGGAGGCAGATTCATATTTTCATCAATTTCTCTCGAGTCATTTGACAGTGTCATTTAATCATCTTTTTAGCTTAGATTCTAATAGCAAGGATTTATTTGGGGATGGTTCATCAGCAGAGCTCTACACCATCACGAGCAGGGAGGGAGTTGAGTCCTAAGTTGGCTCTGCAGCTTCCCCAGTTGGCGGGAACTAGTGTGTGCTGTAGGGAAAAGACTTATAGTCGCAATGCAATGCTGACTCCTAGTGGCAGGATTTAGGATCTATTTATTTATTCATTCAATTTTCTATACCATTCTCCCAAAGGAGCTCAGAACAGTTTACATGAATTTATTCAGGTATTCAAGCATTCTTCCCTGTCTGTCCCAGTGGGCTCACAATCTATCTAATGTACCTTGGGCAATGGGGGGATTAAGTGACTTTTCGAGGGTCACAAGGAGCGGTGTGTGGTTGAACCCACAACCTCAGGGTGCTGAGGCTGTAGCTTTAATCACTGCACCACTCTAGAAATCAAAATGTAGCAAAATGATCCAAGTATAGGACAATTCAGCCATTGTGACATCACTGATGAGGTTGGCTCTTACTGGTGCAATGAGGCATTATGATGTCACACTATTTATTTATTCAATTTTCTATACTTCTCCCAGGGGAGCTCAGAACGGTTTACATGAACTTATTCAGGTATTCAAGCATTCTTCCCTGTCTACCCTTGAGGGCTAATGTACCTGGGGCAATGGGGAGATTAAGTGACTTGCCCAAAGTCACAAGGAGCAGCATGAACCTGTAGCTTTAACCACTGCACCACACTAGGTTTCAGGGCTCTTGAGCTTTCAGCCAGCAGACTGTCACATCAACCAGTGAGCAAAAAATATGGAAAAATCTCCATTTATTTGCAAATGAGAGCTCATGACACTGGATCTGAGCTCCAGTTCCAATTGGACTGGAAGCCCCTCAAACAGGATGAAACTGCTAAATTAATAAAATAAAGCTTAATTGTGTTAAGGTGGACACCTGTTACCATATGGGCACTGATCTACCGCATCACCGGTTATTGTGCCAAATAAGTGTTTTCTTACTCATTTGCTGGTGCCTCAAATCTGCTGCTCCTGAATAAAGCAGGTATAGCAGGACCAGAACAGGCTGAAGTGGAGGCCCAAGGAAGCATTTCACACGGGACTGCCATGCTCCCACTTTCTCTCCTTCCTCCTGTACTGCTCGTTAAACTAAAGTATGCACCTGGCCAATGGAGAAGAAAAGGGGAGGCAGGTAGTGGAGGCTTTCTTTTGAGTATTTTTTTATGATACTTTTACAAAATATATGCAAGGGGCAGAAAACCCCCCGAAAGTAAATCCAGTGTAATGGCATTAGCAAGGAATCCTTGCCCTCTATGCATCAATATGTGTCTTAAATGTTTTATTACACGTTTTTGATTTTCTGTTTTATTGTATGTTCAATTATTTTGTTGATTTATATTGTGTATGTTGAGTTTTAAACCATCTAATACAGGTTTCGGCAAGCAATGGCCCGTGGGCCAAATCCAGCCCGTGAGCTAAGAATGGATTTTACAATTTCAAATTCTTTAAAATTTCAAAGTACGCGCTATAACGGCTGACAACCGAATTGTGGAGTTGCAAGAAAGACGTCACAAGGCGCTCCTATAGCTTCTCATTCTCTCGCTCTTGGTGGCCTCTGCTGTGATGCCACGTGGTCACAGTTACAATTCGGCAGCATTTATAGTACTACGTTTATCGCTATTCTGCTCGTGCTGTTCTATCGTGAATCTGTAATAGTTCTCTGTATTGTCTATCATTCTCGCCTTATGACCAGTTCATATCCAATATTTCATCACAACGCAATTTCTTCGTGAAAATGAAAATGAGGCTCCAACTAAAGTAAGTTTACGAGTATCTCATTTATTATCCAAGGAAGGTGAGATAATTAAATCATGTTTAATTGTTGCAGCTGAAGAAATGTGTCCAGAGAAAATTTATTTATTTAAATCTATTATGTATATTTTTTATTATTACGGTATATTTTGCTCAATAAATTTGTAAAAACTTGTTTTTTGCTTGTTTTAATTCTTTATTTATTCAATTTTCAAATTTTTAAACAAGCACATTAATACTTGAATACAGATTTAGAATGAAAATCAAAGAAAATTAACATTACTTGCAACAGCAATGTAAGGGAAAGAAGAAATAATACATTATTTAGTCCACAAATTTAGGAAATAAGTATACAAGAGCGGCCCTAGAGACAGTGATATAAAACCCCCAACAGCCTGTAATGTAAACTGCGGAAAAAGCTGATGGACCAATCACCACTTCACCCCCCCTCCCCCTTCCTTGGCCAAAATAAATTCCAACAATCGATTTGGTTTGAAAAATAGAAAATTTTTCCCTTGAAGTAAAACACAGCATTTGGCTGGAAATTTCAATAAAAAGATGCACCTAGGGCCAAAGCTCTGGGTTTATAAAGCAGAAATTCTTTTCGTCTCTTCTGTGTCACTTGAGCAATATCTGGGAAAATCCGAATTGCTGAGCCAAAGAACTTATCGTTCGTATGTCTGAAGTAAAGCCTAAAAACTAAGAGCTCCTTTTACAAAGGTGCGTTAAGGCCTTAACGCACAGAATAGCACATGCTAAAATGCCACGCACGCTAGCCGCTACCGCCTCCTTTTAAGCAGGCGGTAATTTTTCAGCTAGTGCGCTCTAATGTTGTGTGTGCGCTAAAAACGCTAGCGTACCTTAGTAACAAGAGCCCCAAGGATCTGTCATGCTCCAAGGCAAATGTCGCCAAAAGAGTCGTTCTTTCCGAGACTAATTCCAGGGAATTCTCCAAAAAGTCTGTTCAGTTCATTCTTTCCATATCAACAGCAGTTGAACTGTCCTGTTTTTTCCCTGAAGATATAGATTGAGCCACGGTGATAGGTGGTAAATTATCTTCCGGAATCATTCAAATATCCTTCCAGTATTTACGCACCATCTCAAGTGGAGATAATACTGGAGATTTAGGACTCTTAGGTTGTTTCTTCTCTGTTTATTTTCCATATATTCAGGTTGTTGTTGTTTTTGTGTTTGTTTTTTAATAAAAAATCTTTATTTAATAATCTCCAATTCTACCTTTTTTATTTGAACAATTTGCTCATGTTTTTTTATTTCATCTTCCTGTTCTTTTAACATTTTCTCATGGGCCCCTCCCTGAGAACTGACAGAGACACAATCCCGCTTGTACCTTAGTCATCGCCTTTTGGAGGTTAGAGTCCATGATTTCAATAGCCCTCCACAGTTCCTCTAAATTCACTACTGCTGGCTTTGTCAACTGTCCAAACTGAATATTACTCACAGAAGTTGAATTGTTTCTTGCCTCTGCTTCGAAAGCTCCAGTGGGATTTTCTTCCACCACTCCTCCTCTGGGGCTAGACAGCAAACCAACTTCCTGGTTAGGCTGGTTAGCCACATTCTCTGCAGGGCTTCTTCCGGGTTGGGCAGGACTTCGCCCCTGGATCGGACTAAGGTTCACCAAAATTGGCGTTCCTCCCAGAGTTGGGGGAGTCTCCTTCAACTGGGGTGCAAATCTTCCATCCAGCGTCATCTGCATGAGAGAATCTTAGGGGGTCCCAGTCGCCGGAGGGGTCGGCCAGGTTGCATCTTTCCTCTTCCCCATGAATGATGGGTCTCGTTCCGTGCCTGGTCCTACAGCGCAGTTCGGTGCCCACGAGAAAAGAAAAGCTAATTCAGACGCTGGCAGAAAGAAAAACAGCTGCCGGCAATATACGAATACCATGCGGGCAAGCCGCACTCAAGGTAAGAGGGAAGGGGAATCTCCGTATGTGCAGCAGCGGTAATGTGTAGCTCGCCACCCAGCGTCTGCTCTAAACGCTATCTTGGATCGTTTTTTGCTTGTTATTTAACTAGGCCTATCTACAAAAATATCCTTAAGTTTGCCCCTTGGCCCACAGAAACTAAAATATTTACTGTTTGGCCCTTTACAAAAAATGTGTGCCAATCCCTGAGCTAATGCTTGGGATAGTGAGATATTGAAATTATTAAAAATAAATTAATTTTTAAATTCTTAAAGGAATGATGCAGCCATGAAGATCTATTTCTTATGCCTTTATCTTCTCTTAGGTGACCTTTTGTCTGGTATATAAGCACATAAGCATTGCCTCTGCTGAGTCAGTCCATAGGTCCATCACGCCCAGCAGTCCGCTCCCGCGGTGGCCCCCCAGGTCAATGACCTGTAGTGATCTATTTCTCTACTACTCTATTACTTTACAGCCTTTTGTACTGTATAGTAACCCTCTAATTGTACCCCTGGATCCCCTTTTCCTTCATGAACTCGTCCAATCCCCTTTTCAACCCCAGTCGTACTCTGCTCTACCACCTCCTCTGGAAGCGTATTCCAGGCGTTCACCACCCTCTGCGTGAAGAAGAACTTCCTAGCATTTGTTCTGAACCTATCTCCCTTCAATTTTTTTGAGTGCCCTCTAATTTTTGCTGCCCCTGCTAGTCTGAAGAATCTGTCCCTCTACCTTCACTATACCCTTCATGATCTTATGAGTTTCTATCATATCCCCTCTAAGTCTCCGCTTTTCCAGGGAGAAGAGCCCCAGCTTCTCCAGCCTCTCAGCATATGAGAGGTTTTCCATGCCCTTTATCATTTTTTTCGCTCTCCTCTGGACCCTCTCGAGAATCGCCATATCCTTCTTAAGGTACGGCGACCAGTATTGAACGCAGTACTCCAGATGCGGTCGCACCATCGCCCTATACAGCGGGAGGATAACTTCCTTGGTTCTGGTAGTGATACCTTTTTTGATAATGCCCAACATTCTGTTTGCCTTTTTTGAGGCCGCTGCGCACTGTGCCGCTGGCTTCATTGTTCTATCTACCAAAACCCCCAAGTCCTTCCCCCAGTACCATCCCTCCCATTGTGTAGTTGTACATCGGGTTCCCTTTCCCTATGTGCATAACTTTACATTTTTCTACATTGAAGCTCATCTGCCATTTATTTGTCCACTCACTCAGTCTGTTCAGGTCCATTTGAAGTTCTTTACATTCCTCTAAAGATCTAACCTTACTGGAGAGTTTCGTGTCATCTGCAAATTTAACAACTTCGCACTTTGTCCCTGTTTCCAGGTCATTAATAAATATATTGAATAGCAGTGGTCCCAGCACTGACCCTTGTGGGACGCCACTTGTGACCCCTTTCCAGTCAGAATAGTGTCCCTTTACTCCTACCCTCTGCTTCCTGTTCGCCAGCCAGTTACCGATCCATCTGTGTATGTCTCCTTCCACCCCGTGGTTCCACAGTTTCCTTAGTAGGCGCTTGTGAGGTACTTTGTCAAAGGCTTTCTGGAAGTCCAGGTATACTATGTCTATGGGGTCACCTTTGTCCAAATGTCCGCTTATCCCTTCGAAGAAGTGCAGCAGGTCAGCATTAGCCCTTCAGGCTTATATAGTAACATGCAACTGATCACTTTGGGCACATTATTAATTCTGAAGCATGACTGGAATGCTTTCCAGTGGCTGTAAGGGCTTTAGCCAATGCATTGGAAGTGGCCAGAAGACTAGAGGAGAAACAAGGCCAGGGGTCTCAAGCAAAGATGCCTGGGGACTCCTTTATCTCATGCATATTTCTATGCTAGCAGTCAGAATTTGTCTCAGTGACATTTCTTACAAGCCAAAACTCCTACTGAGCTACCTGAAATATGGTTGCGAGGGCAGTCTATAAATAGCGCTGGCCGCACATGGGTATGTCGGGTAGCCAGGTTTGCAGAAAATGAATCAATAATTGTGTGAGTACAAACACAGTTCAATAGTCTCCTTGATTAAAGCCAAAAGTGGTTTAAGAGATTAAGATGATAGTACCGTGTCTTAAGGACAAGGCTGGGCCAGTTCTTGGATAACTCCTCCACATCTTCAAACATGGAAAGAGCAATTCTGGAAATTCCATCTGCTCCTTGAATGATTGAATGATTTTCTTTAAAAAATATGGCAGCAGGCCCTGTCTAAAGGTGCAAAAAAAAAAAAAAAAGTAAGAATAAGGAATGCTCATGGGGAAATTTAGAATATAATTTTGTGCTGGTACTTTACCAGGCTGGTCCCCAGTGCTACCCCTTTTACCCTCATACAGGAGGGCAGTTATCAGTGTTTCCTCCCACACTGATAACTTTGTTGAAACGTGGTGTATCAGACCCAAATACTAAAACTTTGAAATTTAAAATATGAACAGTCCCTTGAGAAACATGCTTTTGTGTGAAATGTGATCTCCCTTTTTGTAAGGCTAATATATTTTGTTTGAAAGGGAGTGGGAACGGGGAATTGTATACTGCCATTTTGTGACTTTGGCATTTCAAAGCTGACATTCAAAGCAGTGGGTACTGGAGAATTAAGTGACTTGCCCTGGGTCACAAGGAGCAGCTCTTATGGTCTTATGTGAGCTGAGTATAGGACAGTCGAGCCATTGTGACATCACTGTTGAGGTTGGCTCTTAGGCATTGGTGGAATGAGGCATTATGACATCACAATCTCAGCACTGGAATGTTGTTATTCTTTGGGTTTCTAACAGGCACTTGTGATCTGTGTTGGCCACAGGATTCTGGTCTTGATGAAAGGGAATGAGGACTTGTATATTGCCTTTTTGTGACTTTGGCATTTCAAAGCTTACATCCAAAGCGGTGGACACTGGAGGATTAAGTGGCTTACCCAGGGTCACAAGGAGCAGCACCGGGATTTAACCTCAAATCCTCTACCTAGACATGCTTGAGTCTGCCAGCTGTGGACAGGGAAGCACTCCATTTATCATGCTGTAAGCCAGGGGTTTGCAAGCTCGGCCCTCATCAGGTCGGGTTTTCAGGCTTTTCCAAATGAATATGCATTTGCAAACAATGGAAGCAATGCCTGCAAATAGATCTCTTGCAAATTCATTGGAGAAATCCTGAAAACCTGACCGGATTGCGGCCCTCAAGAACCAACATTGGACATCCATGCTGTAAGCATACACTTTCAATATTTTGTTTCTCTTTTCTGTTATATTGATTTACTGGATGTTTCAATGCTACCTGTAGGGATATATGTTCCTTGCGTAGGAGGATAATATTTCAGGGGCTTCAGACTTACTAGCAGTGAAAGTGTACATTCACCGGTACAAGCCGGTGAATGTCACCAGTTTAAGGGGCAGCTAGGCAGAGAATGTTAAATAAAGACAGGTGCTAATTTTCCCCAAGTCTGTCTGTTGTTTGAAAACTTGTTGTAATGCTTTCAAGTGCAATAAAAATTGAAATAACAAAGAGCAAAGTATTTCATGAACCCAAAATGTGCTTAGAAAATCCTAAAGCATCTCAAAGTTCTTCCCATCCTGGTATTAAGAGAGCTACGAGTAAAATTAGGTTTTCAATATTATGATCGAAGGAGAAAATTAAAAGAAAAAATTCCATGCAGAAATTAGAGCCTACTTACACGTGTGAGTAAGTAGATCGAAAATAAATATCTCTTTGGTTAGGGAAGGACAGTAAACTAGGGTTACCAGACACCTGTCCCTGCCCCGTTCTGCCCCAGCCCTGGCCACATACAAACCTTGTGTCTCCTTCCCTGAGCTCGTGGCTGCATCTGGAGGGTCTCTGCACATGCACGGATGCTGACGCAGTGATGTCACATGCATGTTCGTGATGTCATCACATTCTTGTGTGTACGGACGCCCTTCGGATGTAGCCCTGAGCTCGGAGCTTTCCAAAACTCAGACAAACTGCCAGGTTTTGGAAACCCCTCCAGGCATCCAAAAATAGAGGACACGTCCAGTTTTTTCTGGACATCTGGTAACCCTACAGCAAACACAAGTGAAACACAGACTCGCCTCCTTTTCCACACACAGACATGGCACTTCCCTTCAGAAAGCAAGCTAATAAGCTAGAGCAATTTAAAAGAAACGATTAGATTAATAGAAAATGTTTCATACTCTTGAGATCAATTCCATTATATGTTGCTGATAAAACAGAAAAGAAAGATTCCATAGAGCAAAATTGTATTTAGCTGTATTTTTATGAAAATCTGACTAGTCTAATAAATTAAATTTGTAGGGTGACATGTATATTAAACAGAAGGATACTCATGTGTTTTTTTTCTAATAAGAATGTTTAATGAATTGTAACTAGGGGTGATTATCAAGTCAGGAAGCAGACGTTCCAAATGTGTAACAAAGTAACATCGTCTCCAATGTTCTCTGTCTTCTCGATGCTAATTTAGCTATTTAACCAATGTTATGTCTATCAGCACGCTATAACATAGGATTACGAGTTTAAATTGTTATGTGCCTTTTATATATTCCAGTTTCTTTTTTTTTCCTCTATGTTTATAGGGCCTTCCCTGCCCAGCTCTTTTGATATTATACAATGCTCCCATGAGCAGTTTGGGCGATACCAAGTACCACAAATCAAAGGTGAGCACTCTTGAGGTGGGCAAACTTTAATATGCGCAAAGGAGCGGGCAGGGTAGGCACTATAGAGAGGTGGGGATGCATAGCAAAAAGCGAAAGTGATTTTCAGATGCATGCTTGATAAAGTCAGAAACTAAGTGGGTTTTATCTTCAGTGAAGTCTAGTTTACTGCTTTATTGCTAGCATCCAGCAAATTGATTTACTGCAGGGGTCTCAAAGTCCCTCCTTGAGAGCCGCAATCCAGTCAGGTTTTCAGGATTTCCCCAATGAATATGCATGAGATCTATGTTCATGCACTGCTTTCAGTGCATATTCAATGGGGAAATCCTGAAAACCTGACTGGATTGCGGCCCTCAAGGAGGAACTTTGAGATCCCTGATTTACTGGCTGTATTCTTCTGATAAGATTGCAACATGATTGATGCAATTAGTGGCGTACTAAGGGTAGGAGGCACCCCTCTGTGGGCCCCACTCCGCATCCTCCTCTCCACGCCCCAACTCCTTCTACACCCTCTGCTCCTTTCTGCCCCCCACTCCACAGTCGTGCCCTCCATTCCCCCCACCCACCCCATACCTCTAAATCTTCATTGGTGCGAGTGGCTTCTCCAGGATGCTCCTCGCGCCAACGTTGGATTTTCCTCTAACACAGGGGTAGGGAACTCTGGTCCTTGAGAGCCGTATTCCAGTCAGGTTTTCAGGATTTCCCCAGTGAATATGCATAAGTTCTATTTGCATGCACTGCTTTCAATGTGTATTCATTGTGGAAATCCTGAAAACCCAACTGGACCAAGGCTCTCGAGGACCGGAGTTCCCTACCCCTGCCTAACATCACTTCCTGGCCTTGTGACCCGGAAGTGATTCAGAGAGGATCTAGGCTGGTGCGAGCAACAGATATGAGAAGTTGCTTACGCTAGTGAAGATTTACAGAGGTACGAAATGGGGGAAGGCATGGCACGAGAGTTGTGTGGAGAGGTGCCTGCACCCCTACTGACATGGTGCCCAGGGTGGTCCGCTCCCCAGCCCCCTCCCCCCTTACTACGCCACTGGATGCAATGTTGTCTGGGTCTTGCCACATCTGTGTAGGTAGACCCGGCATTTCTCTTCAGAGTGTGTTAGGAGTTCTGCAGTTTGTCTTTATATATAGTGAGTCCTCAAACCTGATTGGCTGGGTCTTGAAGTGACTGAGGCAGGAAAGTCCATTGGTCACATATTTGAATTTTAAAGATGGATTTCCCATAAATTTGTGACCAATGGACTTTCCTGCCAAAACTCAGTCTTACCCATTTCATCTGCTTGCTATTTCCACATGTTGGAAAATGAAATATGAAGTTCGTTTATTTATATACACTTACATCCAAAGTTGTTTATAAAGAGTCCTATCTGTCCTAGTGGGTTCACAATCTAACTAAAATACCTAGGGTAGTGGAGGGTTAGGTGACTTGCCCAGGGTCAAAAGGAGTGGTGCTGGGATTGAACCCACAACCTCAGAGATCTCCTGTATCCCCTATATTATGTAAAGTCAATTTGGCTTGAGTTGATATTCTCTTGGTTATTCCTTTACCAAGATTGCTTACAAATTTTTGGAGAGCTTTTTTTTAAGATTGTGGAGACAAGATTATGGCCAACCATATAAAATTGAATCCTGAGTAGGCTTTTTGTGAGTTGGGGGTTGTAAGAAAAAAATTGCCCAGGTTGGCCCTACAGTTGGCGAGAGATCTCTCTCTCCAGTTTAATCACTGTGAAATGTTGCAAATTTTGGGATAACCCTGAATTCATCTTTGACTTTGGAGGATCTGGTGAGCTCTGTGGTGAAGGTGTTTCTTGCTGCTATCACATACGATACTGACTTTGCCAGCAGAACACATTACTCAAGCCGGATAGGCAATCATATACTTGGGATTATTGTAATAATATTTATTTGGATCTTCCTAGTACGTCATTGAATAGGTTTCAACTTCTTCATTATATCACAGCTAAGGGGGGAGAGAGAAGGTGGAAGCGGGCAGTGCCCTTTTTGAAAGCGTTAAATTGGTTGCCATTTTGAGCCAGAATCATCTGTAAACTTTTATGTTTTGCTTTTTAAATATTACATGATTTGGCTCCTCCTTATCTCCTTCATCCAACTTTAAGCTCAGGCCCACCCAAATCTGGTGTTTCTGTAGCTCCACCAGCCTAAGGTGTCCTCCTGGCTGGAACATGTGCAACCTGGACAGCTGGTGGCAGCATCTCTGATCCACATCTGGCAAACCTCCAGGAGGGATGGGAGGGGGCTGGCAGTGGTGGTGGTTGCTTGGGGGATACTGCCGCCAGCTGCCCGGAGGAGGACATTTTCAAGTGGTGGGGCTTGGAGATCCCCCACCAATTCACATATTTCTGTTTTTAGTACCGGGGGGGGGGGGAAACCAGGGGGAGGGTGGGGATGGAGATGAAATTTTTTGCCCACCCACTTTGGCCTCAGGTTCACCCTAAATTGACCATCTGGCTTGCCAGTACTACGGTATGGTTATGAGGTACAGTGCAGCTTGTCACTGGAATATTCTGCTTCAGATTAGGTTGGAATAGAAGTATATGAATTTCAAATGTTTATTGGAAATGTTGCCTTTCCAGTATTTTTAATTTATCAGATATGATTTTACTTGTTTTATAGGTCTGACAGGGGTGTTTGTATTTTATATTTCATGATTTAGGTAGATATGTATTTGCATGTATTTTTTTCAATGTATGTTTGTTATTGAATCAACTTTTTTTGGGCAATAAATAATGTACTGAAATTTAAATATCTCTGGGGCCCTTTTGGTATGCTACACTAAAAAAATCTTTATTAATTTTCAAATATTAACAGTGCATTGCAAAAATTTTAAACATAAACGAATCAGGGAAAGTACTTTAAATATACAAACATTCTGAAAACAATCATTTTCTCCCCCAACCCCTTCCTCCCATTCATCCATAAAAGCATAACCACATATAGAATTTCAATAAACTAAATACAAGAAATAATGATGCCTTCCCCGCCTCCCTCCCTCCCTCCCACCTATATAATTTATTAATATTCTTTATTCATTTTAAAACATATACAATAAGTGAAATACATAGTAAATTCATCTTTTTACAATATAGAATTTTTCAAATAGTCATACTTATTAATACCCTCCCCCATCAAAACCTCCCACCCCTCCCCCCTCCCTGGATGTGCATATTATCTAATAACAAACCATAACTATAGAGATTCTACAAAGGACGTCAATGGGCCCCAAATTAATTTAAAGTGTTCATTATTCCCTAATATAGCAGCATTCATTTTCTCATATTTATATATTAGACATAAACTTGCCCACCAGTTTTTCCAGTTTCGTGTAATCAATTGTATAGCTGTACTTGTCATAATTAAAAAGAGACGTCTTTTATGTTTATCTAGGGGATCTTTGATATGCAAAATAGTACCACAAATTATTATTTCTTAGGTTAAAGGAATTTCAGAATTTAAAATATTATTATTATGTCCCCAAATTGATTTCCAAAAATTCAGAATTCTAGGGCAGTAAAACAATAGAAATGATCTTAACGCATGGCTGAGCGCTACCGTTAAACCTCAACATGCTTGTTAAGTGAGTACTTAACCACCACCACCTATTTAGCAAGTTCTAAGAGATTCCACATTATGAGCGTGCTGGAGGTAATGTCAGTACGCTGGCTGATCACCCCATCCATGCCCATTCTCTGCCCCGACAAACACCCTCCCCTAAAAATGCACAAATATATGTACTAGCACAACACTATAAGACATCCTGCGATGGGCCATTTTTGTAGCATTTGGGGCTCATTAGCATCTAACACAACTTTGTAAAAGGGGCCCCAGCTCTTAAGTGGAAAGGCCTTATGGAGTGCCTTATTACTGAATATGTATTTTTTTTCTCTCAGATTACCTACAAACATAAGAATAGCCATACTAGGTCAGACCAGTGGTACATCTAGCCCAGTATCCCGTCTTCACGATGGCCAATCCAGGTCACAAGTACCTGGCAAAACCCAAAAATAGCAGCAACATTCTAGAACACCAGAGAGTATCAAGATTCTATGCAGAATCTCAGAGTAACAAGATTCCGGAATCCCATATACTAGCAACATTCCATGCTACCAATCCAGAGCAAGCAGTGGCTTCCCGCCATGTCTGTCTCAATAGCAAACTATGGACTTTTCCTCCAGGAACTTGTCCAAACTTTTTTTTTAAACCAGCTACATTAACCGCTCTTACCATAACATCTGGCAATGTGTTTGTTTTTACTTTAAAACATTTCTCCCAAAAGAGACAAATGAGTTGCAAAGTATTGGATCAAACCAGTGGCGTTAAGCATTGAGTTGGAGGAAAAATGTTTGTCTTGGTGCATTTCATGTAGACTCTCCAAAAAATGATAAAACAGCCAGATTTCCCATTTTAGCAAACCATTGAAGCTGCTAAACAAGAATTACTGATTTACTTAATTATTATTTATTACCTAACGCCCTTCCTGTGCTAGTTGAAGGCCTGAGTTACATTAGGTATTTCCCTGTGTCCAAACAGCTAACAATCATATGTTTATACCGGAGGCAGCCTCTCACCTCCCAGTACATACAGCTCCTTACGATTTCTAATCCCCAAATGCATTACTCTGCACTTCTTTGCATTGAATTTTAGTTGCCAGATATTAGACCATTCCTCTAACTTTTGTAGATCCTTTTTCATGTTTTCCACTCCCTCCTCAGTGTCTACTCTGTTACAAATCTTGGTATCATCCGCAAAAAGGCAAACCTTTCTTTCAAACCCTTCAGCAATGTCACTCACAAACATATCGAACAGGATTGGCTCCCATGTCATTCTTTAGTGTCCATCTCAACCTCAGTCCTTCTACACCAGCATTCTTCAATGCAAGGTTTGAGGGTCAGTGACTGGGCCTATTCTTACGCTGATTCTTCCCTCTCTCCTTAAAGAATGGCACGGGGATGATTTCCTGTGACTATTTTGCTTGGTGGTCTGGCTGTCCAGCTTTAGCAGTGAGACCTCGGTGATTCCTGTTTGAATACAGCTACAGGAAAACACAATAAATTTCATATAATTGTGTGTCAGGCTAGAATGTCACTCATGTGCCATTAGTGTGAGCAGCTTCTCATCCCCAGAGCTTTTAATACCTCCAGCGAGCTATTCTAATTTCTCACATAAGAGACAGAGAGTATGCTAACCTTAATACCACTGCTGTGAGGTTTTCCACTTCTTCTACATATATTACAATTTCTGTTTGAAGAAGGCCATTTCAGTAGATAGAAAGAGGGAAAGAGTGAAAAACAAACCATAATTCTCCTTCACCGCAGCCTTGGCGGAACATTCTTTCATGCAGGCAGCCTTGTGTTAACGTCATCTGGAATCTCATTTCATGAGACTGCAACCACAGGTTCAGACCAATGGGCCATCAAGTCCAGTAGCCTGTTCTCACGGTGGCCAATCCAGGTCCTTAGTACCTGGCCAAAACCCAAAGAGTAGCAACATTCCAGAATTCCGAAGAGTAACAAAGGATTCTAGAACCCCAAAGAGTATCAAGATTCCGGAACCCCAAATAGTAGCAACATTCCGTGGTACCAATCCAGGGCAAGCAGTGGCTTCCACCATATTCAATATGGATGTTCTATAAAATGAATCAATCTCAGAGAAAATTTTAACCTGTCGAATTTTGATCTTTTCACTTCTTCCCAAAAATAGTGTGATGTAAAATTCAATGATTCTCTTAGCATGTTGCTCTGCAGGCCCTCGGTGGAGGCTCAATAGACCCAGCAACTATTCCAACAGAAGTAAAAATTAAGGCATGTCCTCATAAAATTGACTCCATACCTTTTGAATTCAAAAAGTGCATGAAAATGTAAGCAACCATTTGTAATGTGAAGAAATGACAGCCTCAGGCTTAAGTCAAGTGAACCATACTGTCTGAAAGCTCAATCTAGATAGTCCAGTTGCTCTAAACCCCTGCAGGCTTTGACCAACATAAGTATTTGGTTTTTGTTTTTTTTTTGTAGTGGCTGGATCAACTGCAAACTCTGCTGCTGGTGCTGCTATGAATTCTCTGACCTCTCTGGGTACTCTACAGGGACTGGCTGGAGCTACTGTAGGACTGAATAATATTAATGCACTAGCAGGTACAGTAAATAGTGAGTATTTAGTGTTGCAGATGCCAAGCTTTTCCAGTAATCGCTTTAGGAAAATCTTAGGCTCTAAATGTAGTCTGGTCCATGCTGACATCAAGGTTTCACAGGGAGCAGATGTTCCCTTTAAAGACCTGTACCGAGAAGTACCCACAGAGCTTTGCATGCTTTTTTGCTCCAGAACTACAGGTGGCGGTGTCTCCTCTGCTCCAGTCCTGCTTAAGAGACTCTCTGCTTTGCTCCTGGATGAAAGTGTTTTTGTACGGGGTTGGGGGAGGGGTTTTGATAATACACTTTGGGTCTGATGTTCAGCCCACAGCGATCAGCGTTTAGCCACTCTGGCCCCAAATGTTACTCAAACGCAGGTCATTCTCAGTGCTAGGGCACACTTTAGTAAGTGTGGATGTGACCTCTTTAGTGGCATCTGAAACTCCAGTGGAATCAGCTCTGCCATTCCATTTCTAGAAAAGTAGAGATAATTGCCTAAATGTGGCGTTTGATCCAGTGATGATGCAAACTGCAGAACCTAAAAGAAGGGTTATCCTTTCAAGAAACCACAGAACCAGATAACTCCCAAGACAGATCCCTCATTAAAGAAACTGGAGGTTCCAAACTCAAGGACAATGAATACCACATGTACCATGCCATATAGTTGCTTATATCCTGTAATTTTCAGCAAAGACTGGGATGTTATTATATTAGCAATTCGATCAATGTCCAGCAAAAGAATTCCTTGTCCATATCAGTTGGAACTTTGAGTCGTGTTCCTTGTCCTCAGGACATTTCCCCAGTGGCTTGAAGACAAGGCAATCAAAATCAGAATAGACAACCAAGTTGCTGTTTTCTACATCAGCAAGCAAGGAGGTGCGGGATTCTTTTCTTCTTTTGAGAAGCAGGAAGAATCTGGAATCTTGTCCTTCCAATGGACTGTGCAGAATACCCTCCAAGGCAGACCAGCCAATTAGTAGAGAAGCTTAGCCAGCAGTTAGGCCCTTTGAATGATCATCTTCAGGCATTGAGGCACACCAGCAATCAACCCTTTGCCTCAGAGATCAAAAATAAATACCCCATCCTCTGCTCCAGAAGGCCAGCAGAAAACATACCATCCCATGATGCTTTACAAGGAAGGAAAGTCCTCTTTATGTGTTTCCACCAATATTTTTCCTAAATTCTGCAGGACCTGATACAAATTCTGTTAGTAGCACCTTTCTGGCACTGGGTAGCAAAAAATACAGATGCACTTTTTTGTACATTTTGGCTAGCCTGGCACATTTAGGCTTTTCTAACTCTTCCATTTGGGGCAATATCTTTTGGTATTTTTAAGTATTAGGATGTCTGCCACCATTTTTTGGATGACAGCACCAGAGGCAAGAGTGAGTAGGCATCACTCCTGCCTCCTCGTGTATGGGGTTCTGGAGAACTTGCAAAAGGTGGATGGGTGCCTCTAGGTCCCAGGTTGCCCACCCCTAAATGTCACTTCAAGCTAGCAAACAGCACACCTAGCTGGGCAATTACATCAGCAGAGCCGGGTCGACCTACTGCGCATTTCGGAAAGAAATTAAGACAGCTCTGTTCGATAGATTTATCTCCTAGTCAGATACCCCTTCTAAAACTTATTAACAATATGTCGATACTGTGTATTCTCACTAATTGTATTCTGTTTCCACTGACTGCTCAGTGACATCTTCCCTACTTGTATTCTGTAATTCGCTGATTGTCCAGCTCTCTTCACTGTAAACCGCCTAGAAGTCACAAGATTGTGGCGGTATAAAAACAAAAAAGTTATTATTATTATTATTAAATACCTGAAGCACTGAAGGTTAATTTCTCACCCAGCATCACAAGGAACTTTTGGTGGGAGAAGTGGGATTTGAAGCCTAGTTCTCGGTACCCTTTTCTAACCACTACACTATTTTTTTCTAGTCTCACACCTTGTAGATATGCCAGTTTTTTAAGATAACTAAACATAGAAATTGAGGACAGTCTGTGAAGGATGCAGTCTCATGTACGAGCCTCATACATAAATCAGCAGGGGCTGGAACCTATCAACTTTCAGAAGTAGTACCTGAAACAGTGCTAGCACCTAAGTTTACCAAATGCACAGCTGGAAGCCTCTTGCATGAAGTACTGTTCCCTCTAAGCTGAGTGGGAGTCTTCCACCTACAGTCCTGCCAGTGGGGGGTGCTGTTTCACTAACACATTTTCAATAGCGAGGAATAGAGAATCCCTGTAGCACTTCAGGGAGCTTGCCTGTCCCTATGAATTGAAAGCAATGTTGAAGCATCACCCTCCTCCCTCCCCCATTGGCAGCAATGCAGCTGGAACACTCCTGCTCAGCTTAGAGGGAATAGAGCATGAAGGGCACATATAAAACACATTGCTGTCCTTGATAAGCAGTGGCATAGTGAAAGTAGGAGGTGCTTCACACGTGCCTTCCCTTCCCCCTCCCCCCCATACCTCTTTAACTTGCCGGTGGGAGTAGCATCTCCAACCTGCTGCCTACACCGGCATCTTCTCTCCCTCTGATGTCACTTCCTGATCCCACTGATGTAATTTCCTGGCGAAGTTAGAGGTATGGGGAAAGGGGCGGCGCATGCACGGAGGGACGAGGAAGGACCATGGTGCGGAGAGGTACTGGTTCTCACGGTGGTCCACCTCCCCCCCTTTTTTTAGTATGCCACTGTTGATAAGCACTCCTTTTAATCCTTCCTGCCAACACTTTTTACGTTGAATATCTTTGGAACGTGTTTAATGAATGTACTAGTGAGTGGGCCGTTGTTTGTGTTTGTCAGTTTCCGAGTTCTATTCATGCTTGTTTTGAACATTTCTGCCTCTCGTGGTGTTCCATATCATTGATCTGCCTTTGCGCAACGTTATCTGGCACTTCTGTCTCAGTATCACGTCTGCTTGAACTGCTCGATTTCATCAGTACTAGTAACGCCACCCCCATCTAATGCTAAAAACGTAGCTTTACTGTTCGGTGTTAAATATTTCTGGTTCTCGTGATATTAGTTTTTTTCCAAAGCTCTAGCTGCTGGAGTGTCATTGTAGATTTTAGCAAATAGAGCTAAATACCATGAAACAGCAGTAGAGAGACAAGGACTACCTTTTACTGTTGTTTTAGACCTGTCTCCCTCCCCCCGCCCCCTTGTGGCCCAAAAATTGTTAAAGAACCCCATAACGTAGACAGCAGCCTTGCATTTCGTGCTTGGCCATGGAAATGTGCATGTTGTAGGTTTTGGTTGTACGTTATTGGGCTGACGTGATGGAATGTGCTTTCCTGTCCAAGTTCCCATCCGGTGGAGTGCTGAGCTGCATGCAACACACTTGATGTCGGTGTGAAACAATGCTTTTTCTTGTGTAAAGCACTAATGAACTGGTGCAATCTCTCTTCTCTATTGTTGGGTTTTTTGTAAAGTTGCTCAAATGCTCTCAGGTATGGCGGCCCTGAACGGAGGACTAGGCGCAACAGGCTTGACGAACGGTACAGCCGGTACAATGGATGCCCTAACCCAGGCCTACTCAGGAATCCAGCAGTACGCCGCTGCAGCCCTGCCGACGCTGTACAGCCAGAGTCTGCTACAGCAGCAGAGTGCCGCAGGCAGCCAGAAAGAAGGTAAGAGGCAAAGATGACGCTAAAGCGCCAAAGCAGTGGATTCCAGCAGGGATTTGAATCTGCATTTCTCTGCACACATCTCTCAAGTTTCCAAATTTATTTAAATTGATAACATGCCCTCCCCTCCATGCTCCCCCACCATCACCACAAATGTGGCATCAGGAGAGCAGCAAAGTCTTCTCCTACCTGCCCTCAACTTGAGCATTTGGATTACCTATTACAATGGTAGGAGAAAAAGGCAGAAACCCAAATAAAATAAGGGAACAAATGTTAAGTCTCCATCATCGATGAAATTTTTTTTGGTATTTTATGTGCATATGTGACAGGGTATAGCAGTGCCTTTTTCTAGCAAAAAAAAAAGGTGCCTAATTTAAAAGTACTGTTATCCCCGCATCTTTCATACTGCCAGGTAATGAATCCACATGAAAACACCCATCCACTGAAGAAGAAATCCCAGAAAATACCTTGTAGAATTTAGCAGAAAAGCCATCTAGGCTGGGTGCCTTACCACTTTTTAAAATTTTAATCACCCACTCAATTTCAGCCAGCGTGAAAGGTGCATCCAACCTCATCCAAACCTCCCTGGTAAGCTGAAGCAGATCAAATTGTGTAAGATAACCCCAACTACTGCTACTCCTGTATCTCCCCTTCCCAGCTATAACGTTTCATATAGAACTGTAAAAATTGCAGTCTATGATTTCTGTCTTTATATAACAAATTATTCCCCCCCCTTTAAATTTTTGCATGGTGTTAGAGGCTTGCCTACCTCTCAAGTACTTAGCCAATATTATCCCAGATTTATTGCTGTATTTAAAAAGAAAAAAAAAAAATTTGCTTCTACATACGTTGCATTTAATCAGCCTTCTCTACAAGTAGTGGAGTTTGTTCCAACATTGCTTTAATTGCTGCAAAACATCTGAGCTGGCTCACCTCTGATGAAGACACTCAAATTCTATCAAATGTTTCTGGACCTCCCAAAAACATTGATTCCTAGCTCTTTTTTCCGTGTCCCCCACCCTTCCCATTTGATTATGGTTTATGGTTTATTTTATTTAATATGCCGCCATTCCTTATACAATAACAGAACGGTTCACAGAATCAATATTACATACAATAAAATTAGCTTCTTCTCAAAAAAAAAAAAACCCCCAAAATTAAGATTTTTTTTTTAAAAAAAGAAATTAAAAATTACAGGCTCAGTGCTAGTAAATCCGAACCATATACAAGCCGTCCAACTGAATAGAAAAGTCTTGTTCAAAAAGATAAGTCTTTAGCAGAGATCTAAATCTTAAATCTAAAAGTTCAAGACTGAATGACTGAACTTTTTATCTTCCTTCCTAAACCCACCTCTCCTTTGCCTCCATTCTCTATTTCTGTAGCTAACATGCTCATCTTCCCTGTCTCAGCTCGTAACCTTGGGGTCATCTTTGATTCCTATCTTATTCTCTGCACATATTCTGCTATAAGATCAAAATTTGTCCTTTCCTATCTGACCCCGAAACCTTTCTCCACACTCATCACCCCATGCTTGTATGTCATGCTCCATCCCTGTCCCTACTCAAATCTAGGCTAAGAGCCCATGTTTTTGAAAGCAGCTTTTAACTCTTAACCCCTATTTACCTGTTTGGTACTCATGTTTGTTTTAATCATTCCCACATTAAAGAACCCTCTAATCCCATACTTGTCTTGTTTGTCTTGAATAGACTGTCACGTCTGTAGAGCAGGGGAAAAGTACAGCGCGGTGTACATCTAGCATTAATTGAACAATAAGATAGATTACATGAGGCATCGTGGGAATACAGTCATCACAACCTCATCTTGTATTTGTCTTACACAGATCATTTATTTTAGTCTTTTGGAACCAAGTTACTGATGTGTAGAAACCTTTACTTTTCTCTTAGGGCCCGATATTGAAATGCAACTTAACTGGGTAGGAGACGTATTTATTCGGTTAAGTAGTAAACATTGAGTTGTACCCAGATTTTCAGCAATGCATAACTAAATAGTGCTGCTGAAAATCCGGTCGGACTGGTATAGCACTGACCGGTTAGCACCAGAGGGGTCTGATGACAAAGTTGGAAGCGCCTGGGCCCTGCTGATATTCACCAGCAGTACCCAAATATTGCAAATATCCAGTTAATTTAGGATAACAAAATGGCCGTCCTGAGTTAACCAGGGAACTACAGTGGTGCCTCACACAACGAACTTAATCCGTTCCAGGAGCAAGTTTGTTATGTGAAACGTTCGTTGTGTGAAACGCGTTTTCCCATAAGAATACCTGTAAAACAAAATAATTCGTTCTGCAGCCCTGTTGTCCCATAAGAATACCTGTAAAACAAAATAATTCGTTCTGCAGCCCTACATTTCCCTCCCTCCACCTCACCTCACATGCAGAGCCTGCCAGCCTTCTCCCTCACCCAGCCGCACGATCTCAAAAAGCTGTGCACGCGCAGCTGCTGGAGTTGATCAATGTTCTCTCTCCTGCAACTTCCGGTTTCCGGTTGCGTCAGAGGAGAAGATTGAACAACAGAGCATGCGCGGGCATGTGCTGCTCCCTGAAAGCGTGTGGCTGGCTGAAAAAGAAAGCCGGAAAACTCGGCATCCGAGGTAAGGTGAGGGTGCTGCTGTTCCCGGCTCACATTAGGAAGCGGCGAGAGTAGTTCCGCCCCCCCCCCCGGGCCCCTCGGGCGACTTCGTTGTGTGAAACGAAGTTCGTTATAGGGAGCAAGACAAAAAGTTCGTTATGCGCAGCGTTCGCTGTACGAGGCGTCCGTTATGCGAGGCACCACTGTATTTGTGTAGCACGGCTGAATATTTGGAGAACCCAGATAACTCCTGGTAGCCACTTTCTGCCTATTCAATGCCTGTACCCAGATAGGGCTCAGCACTGAGTATCCATCAGAACATAAGAATAGTCTTACTGGATCAGACCAATAGTCTATCTAGCCTAGTATCCCATCTTCACGGTGGCCAATCCAGGTCACAAGTACCCGGCAAAAACCCAAATAGTGGCAATATTCCATGGACAAACAGTGGCTTCCCCCCATGTCTTTCTCAATAACAGACTATGGACTTTTCCTCCAGGAACTTGTCCAAACCTCTCTTAAAACCAGCTACATTAACCGCTCTTACCACAACCTCTTGCAACGCATTCCAGAACTTAACTATTCTCTGAGTGAAAAAATATTTCCTCCTATTGGTTTTAAAAGTATTTCCATGTAACTTCATTGAGTGTCCCCTAGTCTTTGTAATTTTTGACAGAGTGAAAAATCGATCCTCTTGTACCTGTTCTACTCCATTCAGGATTTTGTAGACTTCAGTCATATCTCCCCTCAGCTGTTTCTTTTCCTTATAATTTATTTATTCAATTTTTCAAATTATTAAACAAGCACTTCAATACTTGAGTACAGATTTACACCATTAATCAGAAGAAAATTAATACACCTAACATCACTTATAAAAGTAATGTAAGGAAAAGAAATAGTATAGATTATTTATTCCACAAACTGAAAAATATGGATCCAAGTATTAGTATAATAGTAAAAGAAATATACTTATTAATTACTAGAACAGCTCAGGAGACAATGATGGAAACCCCCCAATAGCCTGGACTTAAACTGCTGGTAGAGCTATTGGACTAATCACCACTCCCCCCCCCCCCCCCTTGACTGTTATAAATTCCAATAATTGCTTTGGTTCAAAAAATAAAAAATGTTTTCCTTGTAATGAAACACAGCATTTTGCTGGAAATTTCAAAATGAACGATGCACCCAGAGCCAAGCTGTCTCTTTTCCAAGCTGAAGTGCCCTAACCTCTTTAGTCTTTCCTCATACAAGAGGAGTTCCATCTCCTTTATCATTTTGGTCGCTTTTCTTTGAACCTTTTCTAATTCCGATATAAGGTATCTTTCTTGAGATAAGGCATCCAGAACTGAATGAAATACTCCAGGTGAGGTCATACCATGGAGCCATACAGTCATTATAACAATTTAGCTGGTGGCAGCCACCATTTAACAAAACACAGATCACTGCTGCTGACTATTAACCCTTGTGTTATGATATGTGCAATCTTATATCCCGCCAATTCCTCACAAATCGGAGTTCTAAGCATGTTACAAGCAGCATATCACCACATAGAATTATACATAGAATCATACATGCTATCTAGAGTTATATATGTTACATAAAATTATAAATATAATGTAAGATAACACATCTAACACAGACCCAGATTCTCTAACCAGCACTGATTTTTTTAGGCACCGGTAGATGCCCTGACTCGGTTTAAAACGCCAGTCAAATGATTTTTTAAACTGAGTTTCAAGGTGCTGGAATCGCTCCTATATTGGCGCTTTAGGCCTCCTAACGCCATTATGGGCATGGTTAATGCTGGAAGTGGCTTAAGGTGGCCCAAAGTGCCTACATAGGCATGATTCATAGCAAAGATAGATGCTGGAAATGTAGAGCTGGCCTACATTTCTATTATCTATCTTTCGCGAAGGCGCAATTCCTTTTAGGGCACCATCACATGATTGACATGCAATCGGTGGCCACTTTTTAGGCAGCCACCAATATCGGCACCCTGTAGAGAATCTAGACCTAAGTAACATTGTCAATCAGTAGAGTAAACATTTATTATAAAGTTATCAATGTGTGTGTATGATTTCCTTTTGTAATACTATCTGTGCTCTACAGTTCATAAAATTTATAAGTGGGAAAACTTTAGGCAAATAAGGGTGGTTTTGCTCTTTTTGAAGCTTTATTTTTGTTTTTGGAGGAGGTTTTTTTTTTGGGGGGGGGGGTCACTTTTATACTGCATGTGTATTTAGGTTTTGCTGCCTTCATCCTGTTTCTTGGGATTTATCAGTTTATAACCTGTCCTAACCCCTTCTCACTGCCTTGCCTTTTTTTTTTTTTTACTTTATTTTTATTGAATTTTAAACATAAGAACATAAGCATTGCCTCTGCTGGGTTAGACCAGAGGTCCATCATGCCCAGCAGTCCGCTCACGCGGCGGCCCATCAGGTCCAGGACCTGTATAGTATTCTTCTATCTATACCCTTCTATCCCTTTTTCCTTCAGGAAATTATCTAATCCCTTCTTGAACCCCGATATCGTGCTCTGTCATATCACACCCTCTGGAAGCTCATTCCAGGTGTCCACCACCCTTTGGGTGAAGAAGAACTTCCTAGCATTGGTTCTGAATTTGTCTCCTTTTAATTCAGAACCAATGCTAGGAAGTTCTTCCTCACCCAAAGGGTGGTGGACATCTGGAATGAGCTTCCAGAGGGTGTGATACGACAGAGCACGATATCGGGGTTCAAGAAGGGATTAGATAATTTCCTGAAGGAAAAAGGGATAGAAGGGTATAGATAGAAGAATACTATACAGGTCCTGGTCCTGATGGGCCTCCACGTGAGCGGACTGCTGGGCATGATGGACCTCTGGTCTGACCCAGCAGAGGCAATGCTTATGTTCTTATGTTTAAAATTCAATAAAAATAAAGTAAAAAAAAAAAAAAAAGGCAAGGCAGTGAGAAGGGGTTAGGACAGGTTATAAAGCCCAAGAAACAGGATGAAGGCAGCAAAACCTAAATACACATACAGTATAAAAGTGACCCCCCCCCCACCCCCAAGAAAAAAAAACTCCTCCCAAAACAAAAATAAACAAATCTTCAAAAAGAGCAAAACCACCCTTATTTGCCTAAAGTTTTCCCATGAAATACAGAAAGAAAACAAAACTAGGAAAACATATTTATAACTGTAACCATAATTAATTCTTTCTTAGACCACAAATCATGAAGAGGAGAGAACATAAGAATTACCACTGCTGGGTCAGACCAGTGGTCCATCCTGCCCAGCAGAGTATGAATAAGGAGCAAAATATCAAGAAAATAAAGAAGAAAAGCTTAACAACATATATAGTCTCATCCTTAGAAAATGACTATAATAATATCTCATTAAACTTTCCCAGTTGCTATTTTCTTCATGTCCAGCAATGCTCGGAGTTGTTCTGGCATTAAAAAAACCCCATATTTCAGTTCAAGAAATTTAATCAAGCATCCAGTAGTCAAGAAATTTAATCAAACATCCAATAGTCAATGCCTCAGTTCTTATTGTTATGAACAACTTCCTCCTCTCCTGTGTGTTCCTTGAGACGTCATGGAAAATCCACACTTTTTTCCCAAGAAACAGTAAACGAGAGCTCTGAAAATATATTTAAGAATTGCGTTTAAGTCCTGTTCAAAGACTAAGGAAACCAATAATGTAGCTCTTTCTGTTTCTGAAGATAATGTTTTTTCCGATAATTCAATGGCATTTAAGAGATCTACTGTATTAAGAGCTTCCTCTCCAGTAGCAACATCTGCTTGTTTCTTAGGTAGATAATGTATCTAATTCAAGGGAGGTTTAAGTTCAGGTGAAAATTTCAGAATTTCTATCAAATATTTTTTAAACATCTCATGAGGCGTCACTCCTAAATATTTCATAAAATTCAATAACCACAAATTTAACTTTTTGTTGTAATTTTCTAACTGTTCAATCTTTCTATTCAAAAGTATTTTTTTCTTCAACATCTCATTTGTCACATCTTGTAACTTCACCACTTTATCATTAACCTTTTTAAACTCTAAGATAAATTCTTCCTTAGTAGAAGACAAAGATTTCTCCAAAGCGTCCACAGTACTCACACATTTGGTTAACTCCTGGGAAGATCCAGCAACAAGTTCAGCTTCTTGAGAGCATCCCAAAGGTCTCTTCTTTCCTTGTCTGGTCAATAGACCAGCTCCCAGTACTCTCTGCTTCCCTGTCAGTTAAGAGTACTCATCCCCCTCCGAATGGGTTTCCCCTGTCGTTGATTCTGAATGGGGACTGCCCGGCTGAGCCCCGGATGGAGCAGGGCGTGGTGGTGGAATAGTCTCTGGAGGTGAGAGGGAAACCTCCAACCCTATGACGCTGGCATCAGCTCCTCCCGCCGGTAATATCAGATGACAATTTGTAGGCCAAGTTTGGTGGAGCCTTTCAGTGCCTGGATTGAGCAGCGTCATGATTTTTGACAAAGTTCTATGTCATGGTGGTAGATATATTTTTCCAAGGTCACAAGAATGAAAAAGAAAGCCTTGATGTAGCTTCTGACTCGTGTTGCTGTCTCTGCCAGGGAAAGTTTAGCATTACCCGGGTCAGGTTCAGAGGAACAAAGTGTAGGCCATAGCTGCCCCAAAAAAATTCATAGGATACTAGGGGAACAGAAAACAAAGCTGAGAGCATCATTATGCCAATGAATAGGTCTGTGCAGTTCTGGTTGTCCCATTTCAAAACAAATACAGCAGAGCGAAAAAGGGTTCAGAGAAGAAGAAGAACAATGAAGGAGATAAAACATCCACCTAATGAAAGGATGGTTAGCAAGACTAAGAACATTATAATGCTCCTGTATCACTCCATGGTGTGACCTCAGCTGGAGTACAGTGGTGCCTCACACAACGGACGCCTCGCACAGCGCACGCTGCGCACAACGAACTTTATGTCTTGATTCGTACAACGAACTTCGTTTCACACAACGAAGTCGCCCAAGCTGCATCCTTCCGCGCAGGCACTGCACTTAACTGCCCTCTCTCCGCCTGGCTCCCTCTTGCCCCCCCGACTCCCCGACACGATCGGGGCAAAAAGGAGCCCAAGCCCTCTTGCCCCGCCGATTCCCCAACTCCCCGACACTCCCAGGAGGGAGCCCAAGTCCCGACTCCCCGACACGATCGGGGCAAGAGGGAGCTCAAGCCCTCTTGCCCCCCCGACTCCCCGACACGATCGGGGCAAGAGGGAGCTCAAGCCCTCTTGCCCCCCCGACTCCCCGACACGATCGGGGCAAAAGGGAGCCCAAGCCCTCTTGCCCCGCCGATTCCCCAACTCCCCGACAATATCGGGCCAGGAGGGAGCCCAAGTCCTCCTGGCCACGGCGACCCCCTAACCCCACCCTGCACTACATTACGGGCAGGAGGGATCCCAGGCCCTCCTGCCCTCGACGCAAACCCCCCCTCCCCCCAACGACCGCCCCCCCCAAGAACCTCCGACCGCCCCCCCAGCCGACCCGCGACCCCCCTGGCCGACCCCCACGACACCCCCAACCCCCTTCCCCGTACCTTTCTGTAGTTGGCCGGACAGACGGGAGCCAAACCCGCTTGTCCGGCAGGCAGCCAACGACAGAATGAGGCCGGATTGGCCCATCCGTCCCAAAGCTCCGCCTACTGGTGGGGCCTAAGGCGCCTGGGCCAATCAGAATAGGCCCGGGAGCCTTAGGTCCCTCCTGGGGGCGGGGCCTGAGGCACATGGGCCCAACCCGACCATGTGCCTCAGGCCCTGCCCCCAGGAGGGACCTAAGGCTCCCGGGCCTATTCTGATTGGCCCAGGCGCCTTAGGCCCCACCAGTAGGCGGAGCTTTGGGACGGATGGGCCAATCCGGCCTCATTCCGTCGTTGGCTGCCTGCCGGACAGGCGGGTTTGGCTCCCGTCTGTCCGGCCAACTACAGAAAGGTACGGGGAAGGGGGTTGGGGGTGTCGTGGGGGTCGGCCAGGGGGGTCGCGGGTCGGCTGGGGAGGCGGTCGGAGGTTCTTGGGGGGGGGCGGTCGTTGGGGGGAGGGGGGTTTGCGTCGAGGGCAGGAGGGCCTGGGATCCCTCCTGCCCGTAATGTAGTGCAGGGTGGGGTTAGGGGGTCGCCGTGGCCAGGAGGACTTGGGCTCCCTCCTGGCCCGATATTGTCGGGGAGTTGGGGAATCGGCGGGGCAAGAGGGCTTGGGCTCCCTTTTGCCCCGATCGTGTCGGGGAGTCGGGGGGCAAGAGGGCTTGAGCTCCCTCTTGCCCCGATCGTGTCGGGGGTGCCAGGGACCACACGGAGTCACCCACCGTACCACCCGATTCGGGTAAGCGCAGGTATCGGTGGGTGGCTTATTTGCGGGGGGGTGCCTTATTTTACATTTTTTTCTAAAAAGGGGGGGCTGTCTTATTTGATGGCCCTGCCTTATCATCGGGGAAACACGGTAGAAAAAAAAAAAAAAAATGAACAGTTAAGTCCCAGTTTTTGCCGCTGAGACTCTGCCCTCTCTCACTGTAAAATTAGACTCTACTTAGTCTGTCTTTAAATTTAAAAAATGTGTGTTGTTTTAAAAAACAATTATGTTTTTAGATGTATCTAAATAAAAATAATAACCAAAAATTTATCTTTTTTTATGTCATCTTAGCATATTTTATGCTACAGAACGAATTATTTTTTTTAACATGTATTGTTATGGGAAAACGCGTTTCACATAACGAACTTTTCGCATAACAAACTTGCTCCTGGAACGAATTAAGTTCGTTGTGTGAGGCACCACTGTATTGTGTTTTCATTTCTGGTCCCCTTATCTCAAGAAAGATATAGCGGCACTAAAAATGGTTCAAAGAAGAGCGACCAAGATGATAAAGGGGATGGAACTCCTTTCGTATGAGGAAAAACTAAAAAGGTTAGAGTAGAGTAGAACGGGTACAAGTGAATCGATTTTTCACTCCCATCAAAAATTACAAAGACATGGGGACACGCGATGAAGTTACAGGGAAATACTTTTAAAACCAATAAGAGGAACTATTTTTTCACTCGGAAAACAGTTAAGCTCTGGAACGCTTTGCCAGAGGTTGCAGTAAGAGCAGACAGTGTAGCTGGTTTTAAGAAAGGTTTGGACAATTTCCTGGAGGAAAAGTCCATAGTCTGTTATTGAGAAAGACATGGGGGAAGCCACTGCTTGCCCTGGATCAGTAGCATGGAATGTTGCTACTTTTTGGGTTTTGGCCAAGTACTAGTGATCTGGATTGGCTACTGTGAGAACCTTTGGACTGACCCAGTAAGGCTATTCTTATGTTATTAAGAGAGGCTAAACAGTGCTCTTCAGCTTCAAGAAAGTATGACTGAGAGGATCCTACAATAAGAGACACTCCACGAAACTAACAACCAGCAGACTGAAAACGAACTCCATTTCTTTATGCAGAACATAATTAAGCTATAGAATTTTGTTACCAGAGGAGGTCTAATGGATGTTTATCTAATTTTCTGGAGTAAAAGTCATGATCAAGGAACATTTGGGAATGTAATGTTTAGGACATCTTTATATTTTAATCTAATCTAATCTGAGTTTCTGCATTGCACTTATCCAGTACAGGTTCTAGGCAATTCACAATTTGGGAGGTCGTTAAAGAAAGTGGTTACATCACATCAGTAAGTGTCAGATACTAAATTGCTGGTAGATAGGGTGATGGGTGTGGTTACATTAGCTTAGCAGGTATGAATAAAGAGTAGTGGGGGGGGATGGTATTTACAGATTCATGAATGGAATAAGGAGAGCGTAGAGCTAAAGTCACGCGGGGTAAAAGAATGATGGCAATTCTTGATTGTAGCAGGTTTCTGGGTCTTGCCGTATCTGTGCAGAAAGAACCAACGCTTCAGCCATCATGCTGTGGCTTTTCTTCTGAAAAAAGCCACAACATGATGGCTGAAACATCGGTTCTTTCTACACAGGCATGGCAAGACCTGGAAACCTGCCATAATCATGACGCTAGCCGCAGAAGCCTAATAGAACAGATGGCAATACTTCACTGGGCAGGTAAGTAGAGATACTGAGTGGTAGGGAATTTTTCCTGAAGGTGAATTTGTTTCTCTCTGTCCTTATAGACATGGGAAGGCCATTGCAGGTTCACTAAGCCCACTAATTAACTTCCGACCACTGAGCGACACCTTTGCCACCCGATTTCTCTCTGACCCGATTCACTAACCTCTGTCCCTATCATCCTCCAATCCGCACATGCAAATGAGGGGGAACGGCATTCAAATGCAGGCAAGCAGCGATTCACTAAAAAAAAAAAAAAAAGAGGGACATCAACTGGGCTGACCGATCAAAACTAAGCAACTGATCAGGTCCTTTCTGCCGCCCTGCTCTCTGCCCCGATCTCCTGCTCTCACCCCGAATCTCTCCAGCTCTCGCCCCAAATCTCCTGCCCTTCACCACAGTGCAGGCCCTTGGTTTTAACCCATGGGTTTAAAGCAGGTTAAAACCACGGGTTTGCAAAGAAATAAAAAAGTAGGTTTCCTCTTCTGCCAGGCACGGAGGGCCAGCACATGAGCACACCATCTACATATGGTCTGCGCATGCGTCCGGATCGTTGTAGAGCGATCTGGGCAGTCGGTTGAGGACATGAGGGCTATTCGTGAATCAGCCCCCCCGGACATGGATCCGATCCATGCCCTTAGTGACTCTAGTCCTTAGTTTGTACTTCACTCCTCTGGATGAGAGGTGTTGACGGGTGTTGTTGATTCTGGGTGATGTGAAGGAGGAGTCAGAGAACAAGTGAATTATTTGTTCCGAGAGTTGGAGTCGAGAGCGTGGTAGGTGTTGCAGGAGTGCTTGAGCAAGATTCGAGCATTTACAGGTAGCAGAAACTGGGTCTTATTTCTTAATGCTGAAGATCCGTCTGATTGCGGAGTTCAGAATCATTTGGAGTTGTGCATATTCGAAGAGGTTAGGCCTGCATAGAGGAAGGTGCAATAATTGAGTTGGGATAGGACAAGCATTTGGACTAATATAGCAAAGTGATGGTTGTTAGAAGTAAGGTCTGATCAGTTTTAATTCTAATTTATTTCTTTAAAAAAATTTATGAATCGCTTAAATCTAAGCGATGTACAAAAAGATTTCCATCCACAATTTCAAGCACAAACATTATAAAATGCAGTAAACAAATGTCTTCCCCACAAATTTCCTCAATACAGAATTCTTTAAATCTAAAACAAATAATAACCACAGAGTTAAAGAGAGACGTCTGCAAATAATTGTGTTTTTAACATTTTCCTGAAGGACACACGATATTTGCATTTAAAATGTATGTTTCCTCCCTCCTACCCCCTAAAACACATATTCTGGATCAGGGTCTTAAGCAATTGTACATTATGGAATTCATTTTTTTTTTTTTTTTTACTTTATGATTACATCATTCACTGTAACTAAGGAAACAACAAAACAATCTAAGGCCCTATCTTATTTTTAAGTTCAGTGAGTTTTATTAGGTCCATACAAATAGACAATATTCAACGAATTACAGTCAAGGTAAAAAAAAAAAACAACAAAAAACTAAGAACATAACATAAGGTCCTATCATAATTAAAAAAAAAAAAAGGAAATTTTCATTTACTATCATATGAAATGATTTTTAATACGTGACTGTTTATTATACATTGCTTTCTAAATTGAGGTACTCTACCTTGAATCTCTTCAGAGGACTAAGTGGAATATAAATTCCAAAATTACATTAAATTTAATTCTATGTTGTGGTTACATAAAAGAAAATTCCAGCACAATATGGAGAAATGGAAACACCACAAAGAACTGTTCAGTCTCTTGGTGATTCTGTTATCATTTTTGCCTCAGAAACATGGAGAATTAGATTCATTTAAGATCAGAGTAGCTAAGGATAGGCTAATTATCTCCAGAATCCTTTTTTAAATTTATTTAACTAATTTATATCCCACCTAAAACCTAAGTGGGCTACAAAATGGATACATAAAATACAAATAAAGTCACATAAAACATCAAACAATAATAATTTTTTTTAACCCATGGATCTTGGTGTATTTCTTTGGCTTCCACCCTGCCAGTCCAGGTCACCAAGTGCCAGCAGAAACCCGAATAGTAGGAACAGGTTACAAATAAAACACACACACAGAAAATTACAGAATCTTATGTTCTGACTTTAGTAGAAGGCCATGTTCATTGTAGTAGACACAGTTCCACAGCGCCGTAATGTCCAGAGGGGTCATTTTACACATAGATATACCGGGCAAAGGGCCATCTGGCACAGTGGGGATGAATAAGCTATTGGCTGCCTTTTTCATGTTAGTGAAACTAAAAATGCCCAAATTGTACCTTGACCAGTTATAGAACAGGGTCAGATATGTGCCTAACACGATCACTTAATTGGAGATGAGTGCTGATAATTGGCAGTTGTGTGTGTAACTGGCTTACGGCCTTAATCTGTATACTGAGCGCCCAAGTACGATCGTGTGCAATTACAATGGCGGCAGTAATGGAGGGGCCTGGGCATTCCGACTATTCTTGTGCCCAATTGCTTCTGTTAGGCACCAGCATTTACGCATGGCGTAAGTGGCGTGCCTCCAGTTAGACACACAAACGCAAGCCTAACAGATTTGGTGTGCTAACTTACTGGCTGATGCTATAAAAGACCCCTGAAGTTAGATGTCTAACTTAATTATTTATAAAGCTTAATCGGCGCTGATAACAAGCAATTAGGTAGGCACCTACTGGAGAATAGGCATAGTTAGGGGCGGATCATAGGTGTGTTTTGCATATAGGCACCTGTTTTGGACTTAGGCATCAGCAAACCAATAAAACCCTGGCATAAATAGAGTGTGCCTAAGATTCAGACGCCTACCGGCCTAAATCCACTTTAGACACCTCTAGGCGCGCGTGATTCTAAAAATGGCACCTAATTTAAGATTGGCTTGGGTATAACAAGATCTTGGAGATTTTGATCTATAGGAAGAGACTAATTTATCCCAGTTGGCAATTCTGGGTGTCCTAATTTAAGATTGAGATGCGCTAAATGCTGTTTAGAGAATCGCACTTTTAATGCTCAGGTTTTTGGCACCTAATGTTTAGCGACCTGTACAGAATTTACCCCCAAAATTTGTTCATTTTAATCAGCGTCCCACAGAGCTTGGGATTGAGCAGCCAGTTCTCAGAACAAGCAGAGCGGGATATTCGGAGTGTCCACCTGTTCTCGCTCTTGTATAGACCCCTTCTGATCCCCAGGATACCAGCTTCTAGCTTCCAGCCCTGAATCCTGTTGGAAGCGGTCTCTCATTGCAACCTGAAAGGCCTCCCATCCCCTCCTCCAGTTCTGTCTTGCCAGTAATTACTCATGCAGATGAAAATGTCAGCCAAGTAATTCAGAGCCAGAGTTGAATGTCGCAGAGATAGGGAAAATTGGTCTTGTGTAGTCTGCTCAGTCCTAAACATCTCCAGCTTGCCTCCCTAGTGTATATCATTCTTAGCCATATGGGAAAACTTACACTAACTATAGTAATTTCAGGCCTGTTTTTTCTTTCCTCCAAAGGCCCGGAGGGTGCCAATCTCTTTATTTACCACCTCCCACAGGAGTTCGGCGACCAGGATATTCTGCAGATGTTCATACCCTTTGGGAACGTCATATCTGCTAAAGTTTTCATTGACAAACAGACCAATCTGAGCAAGTGCTTTGGTATGTAAATTTTCAAATATAAATATATGTGTCTGTAAGATAAGCATGTCTCTCTGTAGAAGCAGACTTTAATTGTTTGTTCAGCAAACAGACAATGGACCAAAGAGAGAATGGTCGACAAATTCAGGAGCCTGACAGCCAGATGTGGCAAAATAAATGAGCCCAGTCACAGCCTGTATGAGCAGAGTGCCATTTACTCTGCCAATGTGCGCCTGGATTACGAATACTTAATTACCCTCTATTGTTTGGGTGCATGTCTGGAAACCCATTCCGCTGGCTGTATGTCGTCATCTTGATGCACATTCCAAAAACTGATCTCTAGCTAGAATATGAACGGGCAAACTTTCACGGTCTGAATCCTGCAAAGGAGGTGGTTTGGCTGGGCTGGAGTGAGCTTCAACGGCAACTCCAGTAGTTGGAACCTAAGGAGAGTACCAGGTGGACTTCTAAGGTTTGAGGCCCAGAAGAAACAAAGGAAAAAAAAAAGGCAATTCAATCATGAAATTGTAATGCATGCAGTTACAGGGCAGACTGAATGGTCGTACCATTCAGGTCTTTATCTGCCGTCATTTACTATATTAGTAACATTTAATATGTTGCAAGAATAAAATGGGCCTCAAAAAACCAAAAGAAAATGTATCAACAAAAATTATATAATACAAAAATAGTAGATAAGATTAAAAAAGTCTTGGATAAATCACCATTGGAAAGTATGTGGCACTTCAGGAGAAATAAAAAAAAAAAAAAAACCACTCCAAAGAGTAAAGGAGAAAAATTAACTAAGAGGTTTCAGTACGGGCTTAATTATCCCTCCGAATGACCAAAAGCCCCGGGCAGGTATTCATGAGTGACTAGTACTTAGACCAACGTCTAAATGAATCCTGCCCCGTACATCATATAACCTTTAATAAATAAATATAAAGTGCAAACGTGCCTCCAGTGTGGAAACCAACAAAAATGCAAAAATGATTTTTTAAAAAACCCCAAAAACCCACTGAAAAAGAAGAAGGAAAACCTAAGTATCAATAAAGGAAAAAATTATAACAAACATCCCCACATGTGAAACCACATGAGAACAAAAAAAGTCCCAAAAGTCATATAAGAATGATAACAGTTCATATCAAGTCCATCTCCAAAATATATCCAGTATAGTGTCTAATGTAGTGAATAAATATCTGATAAATAGGTAAATCGTGTCTTCATTCAATAGATAGCCAATAACTATATAAATCGTATTTCCATTCACACCATTCAAATCAAATGAATAAATAACTTAGCTCATTCATAAGTATACTGTATCTCCGCTCGACAGGTCCTGTTTCGATATTCTTTGTCAGGAGGGAGAGTTCGGAACAGCAATACGTTCTCTAATCCGAGAGCTAGGAATGTGATATCATTATGTAATAAACCTCTCGCCAAGTACAGTGGCTCAATCACGCTGAAACTCATAAACATACTAAGAGGGTTCTTTTAAAACAACCAAAGATTCCGCCCATGGCAACGCAGAGACATAATGATGTCGCCAATAGCGATGCTGAATGGCAAGATGATGTAGCCCACGAACACACAGAAGCATAATATCATATGACCCATATAGGATTACGTTATGTGAAACATTTGTCCACATTCTCATTTAAACCCCAAGGGGAGAATGCTTTTAGATGAAAGATCCAAAAGTTTTCTCTTTGTAAAAGGTAAGTGTTTCTATCTCCATTAAAGGTACTGGGAAGTTGTTCCAGGACTCCCCACTTCAAATGGGCAAAAGAATGATGGTATTTCAAGTTGTGGGATACCATCGGGGCTGTAAGTTTCCCCATATTAAGACAGCTCCGATGCTCGATAAGTCTGACTCTCACCGCTCTAGTGGTACAGCCCACATAAATAAAGCCAAAGGGGCAGGATATCACATATACCACATAAGTAGAATCACACGAAGTAATGGACTTAAGAAGATATGTCTGCTTAGAAATAGGATGAGTCCATGAGTCTCCTTGATGAGAAGTATCACACATAGTGCAATGACCACTAGGGGAATGGAAACCTCTCCTGTGTAAAAAATGGGATTTCAAGCCAAAATCAGAGGAAACCAAATGTTCTGACAGATTCTTCCCCCTTGTGAATGCAATACAGGGATTGTCTTTGAACACTGGATGTAATTGAAGAATATGCCAGTGATTACGTATGCTCCAGGCCACTGCTGCGGATTGGGTGGAATGAGAAATCATGATATTTGGTTAGGCGATGTTTCTTTACTTGTCTGGGTAAGAAGGAGATCCCGGTTGGCATGCCTAGCTTGCAAATAAACTTTACGTATCACTGATGTGGGATAACTCCTCTTGATAAATTTGTCCCATAAGATTTTAGCTTCTGCTCTAAAATCAGCATAAGTAGTACAAATTCTTCTAGCCCGTAAGAATTGGCCTATTGGAATGGCCGCTTTTAAACGTGTGGGGTGACAACTCGAATATGACAGAACATTGTTACGCTCTGTATTTTTATGATGAACCTTAATTGAGAGATTGCCCTCCTGGACCATAACCACAGTATCCAAAAAAACAATGCGTTGTTTATGGCTGGTATACGTAAACCTGAGGCTTGTAGTCAAGGAATTAATCCAAATAATGAACATAGTAGCTGTTCTTCAGTAGAAGTCCAGATGGAAAAAATATCATCTATGAACCGCAACCAACAGATAATATGTTTGAAAAAAACATGTGAATACAAAAAATGTTCTTCAAAATAAGACATAAACAGGTTAGCTACACTGGGGGCAGCCGTAGTGCCCATGGCAACCCCCTGATTTTGTTGAAAATCTTTGGTCAAATTTAAAATAACAGACTCGAGATCACGTAGATCTTTCAAAACTAAATCTCTGAATGTAGCTATGTGAGAGTCCATCAAACCTGGAGGAACCCAGGAAGACTTGGGACGTAATATAGAGCCATCTTGATTGGGGATGATGGTCGCAAAGTATAATTTCACCTGTAAATTACGTATGATTCTAGCAAGATCACAACGAGTCTTGAAAGGATCATATTTGACAGTAGGGACAAAGGACAACCCTTTATTTAAGACTAAGCTGGTCATTAGTTAAGGTTATATCTGAGATATTGGTGACTAGAATGTCTGTGGACTGTTTCATCGTGTTTGGGGTCAAGTACCTTGATTGTATTGAATTCTGCCTCGTTCCCCTCCTCCATCGATTCCACCGTCCTTGTCCCTGCCGACTTTGTTGACCTAAAAAATGTTTATTTCCAGGTCGAGATCTGGAATCTTCTCCACTAGTTGAGCTATTGTTGTCATCGGAAAATCCTTGATATCTTACATGTCTGATAATATCAACGGAAGACGCTCCTTGTGGTTCCTGTGGTTTACCTAACCAGGGATATATTGATCCTTGAGTGTAATCCTGAGTGTCTCTTTGTAGTTTTTAAAGTTTATCCTGTTTGTGTTTCTTTCTAAAATTTTCTAGGTTACTTTGTAATTCCCCTATTTGATCCTGGAATTGTTTAGAATCAGGACCTGTAGATAATTGTTGAAATTTTTCATCCGATTCTCTGGTTACCTCTACGGTGGATTCATTTATAGTCCACCATGAGAACCATCAAATCAAGAGAACATTTATTAAGAATTGCTGCCCATTTCTCTCCAAAGGTTATATTGTCCCGGAAAATTCCTGGTTGTTTCTGTATGCGTAATCCCCTGGGAATCATTAGTTTTTTTATATATTCAATCAATGACATAAGTTCCATGCGTATTAAAGTCCTCTGTAAATTCATCCACTGTTCCTTTAGAATGGTAAAAGATGAAACCGAATCCTGATGGTCATCTTCTAATAAAGAAGATTAGAAGATAATTGTAATACATAATCATTAGAGAAGCATAAAGTGTGTTGCCATGTCGGGGTCTCCATGAAGGTAAATGTTTACCGAATAGGCCTCAAAAAACCATGTGGTTTCACATGTGGGGATGTTTGTTATAATTTTTTCCTTTATTGATACTTAGGTTTTCCTTCCTTTTTCAGTGGGTTTTTTGGGGGGGGTTTGAATCATTTTTGCATTTTTCTTGGTTTCCACATTGGAGGCACGTTTGCACTTTATATTTATTTATTAAAGGTTATATGATGTACGGGGCAGGATTCATTTAGACGTTGGTCTAAGTGCCAGTCACTCATGAATACCTGCCCGGGGCTTTTGGTCATTCGGAGGGATAATTAAGCCCGTACTGAAACCTCTTAGTTAATTTTTCTCCTTTACTCTTTGGAGTGGGTTTTTTTTTTATTTCTCCTGAAGTGCCACATACTTTCCAATGGTGATTTATCCAAGACTTTTTTAATCTTATCAACTATTTTTGCAAGAATAAAATGAACATAAGAGTTGCCATACTGGGACAGACCAAAGGTCCATCAAGCCCAGTATCCTGTTTCCAACAGTGGCCAACCCAGGTCCCAAATACCAGACAGAAACCCAAAGAGTAGCACCATTCCAGAGCTGAGATTGTGATGTCATAATGCCTCATTCCACCAATGCCTAAGAGCCAACCTCAGCAGTGATTTCACAATGGCTTGACTGTCCGATACTCAGTTCACATAAGAACATAAGAATTGCCATATTAGGCCAGACTGAAGATGTGGCTCACTGGTAGAGCTGCTGCCTCTGCACCCAGAGGTTTTGAGATCAAATCCCGGTGCTGCTCCTTGTGACATTGGGCAAGTTGCTTAATCCTCCAGTGCCTACAGCTTTGAAATGCCAAAGCGACAAAAAGGTGGTATAGAAGTCCCCATTCCCTTTCCCTTCTGACAACAAATTCCACAACTTAACATTGAGCTAAAAATGAACAAAAAAACATCTTTTTTTCCTTATTTTTTAAAATATGCTGCCTATCAGTTTTCATGAAGTTTCCCTCTTGCCTAAGTAAGGACCATGCACTGGACTTGAGTTTTCGACCCTTAGCTGGCCAAAACTCAAGTCTTTGATACAACTATTCTCAAAAGGTTCTCTTGTCAGGTCACCTCCTTTTTTACATTCATCTGAAAGGTGACTTTAGTATATAAGCTTAAGTCTAGAGCCAGTGTGAAAAAGTGACTTGATAATTTAAACATTAATCAGTTTGTACAGTTTGGTAAGCTAAGACATGAAATTTTTATAGACTGTGTGGATAGTGCAGTCCATTCTTGAGGCACGCTTCTAGGGAGGAAGTGGCCTTATTAAGATGTAAGGATTTTGACATGGTATCATGCTTCTGGTAGACTCAATGACAGCTTTAATAGGTGAATTGCATGGTTACCTAGATGGGGTAAAGTAATGTTGATTGTTTCCCTCAATCTATTGCAGTCCTTACCGAGTGTAGGTTAAGAGGCATTCTGCTATAATGGTTCATTTCTTTTCTGCCAAACTTTATTTTGTGTGCTTCAACTCTGCTGTAAGGTGGGGCAGAAAATAATGCGCAAGTGTGCAATATAACATGAAGGCTGTATCTGTATAAAATATATTTTAATAACCACTTAAATATATAATTGTGGGATTGAGAGCCAAATACCATTGGAATCCCAAAAGAGAGGGACCCGGTGAGAAAGCTCAATTTGGCACCGGGTCTTTCACAAGTGAGAGTAAATTCTCAATTTTAGCTACACACCATCATAGGCATTCACATGTGTATGCCCCACTTTAAATCAAATTCATAATAGTGATGAACAATGCGTGATACTTTCTCTTGCAATTTCATTCAATCCACAAACACAGCCTCTCTTTAGCTTTTAAATTCTCCCAATTATGGAATGATCTTCCTTTAATTTTGAGGTGTCTTAGTTCCTTCCAATCTTTTCGTAAATCCTTGAAAACTTTTCTATTTGCTAAACACTTTGAAAACTAATTTCCATGTATTTTAGTTTTTAGTTTTTGGGTTTTTTATATTAATTTAATGTTAACCGTGTCAAGCTTCCCATGGTTGAAGACCCGGTATATAAAGCTAAGGTTTAGTATAGTAGCCCAAAGTTTTAGTCAAGCAAGCATAAAACTGTACTTAGCTTTTTAGTCCAGCATGACTGCCTTCACTAGATGGAATCACTGCTGACACTTCTCCGTGACTCGACTCAAGCCAGAGAGTGTAGTTCGGCGTGTCTAGAAACAAACGCTGGATTTAAAGCTAAAAAGTTTTCTCATAGGGTTTTGCCCTGAAACCAAGCCTGGTTGAACCAATCTCTGCAATGTCGAGTGCACTATAGCTTAGACGGAAGATTACTTAACAAAAATTTAAGAAAGTTTTAAAAACATATTCTTTCATCGTGGTTTTTCCAGAAGACTAACTCTGTATGCCTGTAATGGAGAACATGGTAGCTGCTACCTTGTCTTGTATTCATAACTGCTTCCCCTCTCCCTGTTTTAGTTTGGGTATGTAAACAGCTTTGATTTGATTGTCAAAAAGTATGAGGCAAGATTTTTTTTGAAGGATCTAAGTGCTTGATGATTTTCAGTTTGAGTTTTAATCAGAAAACAGCGTTGAAACACAGTTAGCTTCCTTTCTTGATTGATGTTTGTATCATCTTTAATCACATGAAGGAATTATTATTCTGCAGCTTTGATTCTGTAATGCATTCCATTTTGATGGACAGGTTCCATATTTATGGTATTGAGACCACTGTTGCCAAATGATTTACAATCATAAGAACATAAGATTAGCCTTCCTGGGTCAGACCATCCATCAAGCCCGTTCTTATTGTGGCCAATCTGGGTCACTAGTACTTGGCTAAAATCCAAGGAGTAGCAACATTCCATACAGAATCTCGAAGAGTAACAAGATTCTAGAATCCCAAAGAGTAGCAACATTCCTTGCTACCAATCCAGGGCAATCAGTAGTTTCCCCCATGTCTGTCTCAATAGCAGACTATGGACTTTTCCTCAAAACATATACAATTATATAAAAAATTGACAAGATAATTATTTCCTGTCTTTCTGATAAAAGAAAGTCTTGAACTGATTTACAGTTGATTGGGTGTCCCACAAGGGACACTATGGAATGTTTTGGATTTTAATTGAAACATTTTAACATATAAAATTAATCCAACAGTCTCTATACATAAATGCTAGAATTTGATGTGATATCCTAAGCTTTAACATAATACCTGAACCCCCCCATCACAATCCCACTTCTAATTAGTTGACAAGTTCTAAACAATTTTGTAATCCAAGACTTGCTTATAGGAGTCCATCTTATGAGTAGGTGCCTATTTGCATGTATTAAGCTTTACTAAACGATCCCCTTACTTTTTAAAGGTGGGATGCATGGAGCGTATTAGTATTATCAACGTCTGTGTAGATCTGGGATAGACAACCTTTATACACATGGGTGCCAGCAATATCCCTGGCAAGCTGCACTCGAAAAATTCACAAATGTACCATATAACGCACAACCAATTATGGTCAATGTGATGACTGAATAAACGTAAATTACCCAAATGGTCTGTTGCTATATGCTACTTTCATTACTATAACCCTTTAATTGGCAGACGGTGAAACGGCTGTTTTATGTAACTTGATGTTGAACAACAGAAACAGTGCCAAGTAAACAGGCATTTGGAGATGCAGATCTCCCATAAGAACCAAAGAAACACATGTTGCTTCTGAGCAACAAGGCCAAATAAAGGGTTAAAAGTTTAATGAAATCTCTGCTCCTATTCTGAGAAATATAGTATCTTTAAAAACTCCTAAAACGCTGGTCTCTGTCTATTTCCCTTGCTCTTGTGGGCCACATAAAAGTCTAAAGGTGGGCTGCAGGTTCCCTACCCTTGGTGTAGAGCAGTGAATCGCACACTAGTGTGCCTGTTCAGTGCCTAAATACAACCCTTGCAAAAGTTTTGTGTGAGCAGTTTTTGCAAGGCTCTTATTAAATCTGCATTCCACCAAATGTGTCTGCTTAGTAGAGTTAAGCCTTCTCATTCCAGAGCTTCCTTTCAAATGAAAGAAACTCAACTCATGCACATTTACGTCACATAGATAATTAAACACCTCTATCATGTCTCCCCTCTCCTGCCTTTCCTCCAAAGTATACATATTGAGATCTTTGTCCCCATACGCCTTATGATGAAGACCACACACCATTTTAGTAGCCTTCCTCTGGACCGACTCCATCCTTGTTATATCTTTTTGAAGGTGTAGCCTTCTGAATTGTATACAATATTCTAAATGAGGACTCACCAGATTCTTATACAGAGGCATCAATACCTCCTTTTTCCTACTGGCCAAACCTCTTCCTATGCACCCTAGCATCCTTCTAGCTTTCGCCATCACCTTTTCAACCTGTTTGGCCACCTTAAGATCATCACATACAATCACACCCAAGTCCCGCTTATTTTGAAAAGGTTCAGAGAAAGAAGAAAAGCTAAACAGATTCAGATTCCTCTTAGAAGAAATATGACTTGAAAAGGGATGCAATCAATCTTATAAGATAATGTGTGAAGTGGAACAGTTAAATAGGCAAACAAAACAATGGTGACCAATTGGTGCTCAACCACTTTTATTGCGGTAGACTCGACACGATCGTGTTTCGGCCCACAAGGGCCTGCCTCAGGAGTCTAAAATGGAAACATAGAAAGATGACGGCAGAAAAGGGCTATAGCCCATCAAGTCTGCCCACTCTACTGACCCACCCCATTAAGTCTGAGTGCAAATGACCCAGTTCCTTAACTCGACCTTCGTAGGGATCCCACGTAGATGTCCCATTTATTCTTAAAGTCAAGCACGCTGGTGGCCTTGACCACCTGCACTGGAAGCTTGTTCCAGTGGTCTACCACTCTTTCCGTGAAGAAATACTTCCTGGTGTCCCCATTAAATTTCCCTCCTCTGAGTTTGAGCGGATGCCCTCTTGTGGTCGAGGGTCCTTTGAGAAAGAAGATGTCATCTTTCACCTTGACACGTCCCGTGATGCATTTAAATGCCTCAATCATATCCCCCCTCCCCCTGCGCTCTTCTAGAGTGTAGAGCTGTAGTTTGTTCAGTCTCTCTTCGTACGAGAGACCCTTGAGCCCCGAGATCATCCTAGTGGCCATCCGCTGAACCGACTCGACTCTAAGCACGTCTTTGCGGTAATGTGGCCTCCAGAATTGCACAGTATTCCAGATGAGGTCTCACCATGGTTCTGTACAGTGGCATTATGACTTCAGGGTTCCGGCTGACGAAACTTCTATTGATACATCCCATCATTTGCCTTGCCTTGGATGAGGCCTTCTCTACTTGTTTGGCAGCCTTCATGTCTGCACTGATGATTACTCCCAAATCACTTCTATTGATACATCCCATCATTTGCCTTGCCTTGGATGAGGCCTTCTCTACTTGTTTGGCAGCCTTCATGTCTGCACTGATGATTACTCCCAAATCTCGTTCTACCGAAGTCCTAGCTAATGTTTCTCCATTTAAGGTGTAAGTTCTGCATGGATTTCTGCTCCCGAGGTGCATGACCTTACATTTCTTAGCGTTGAAGCCCAGCTGCCATGTCGAGGACCAGCTTTCCAACATAAGCAGGTCCTGCGTCATACTATCCTGCAAATTGCATTCACTTACTATATTACATAGTTTGGCGTCATCGGCGAATAATGTTACTTTACCCTGAAGCCCTCGGGTCAAGTCCCTTATGAATATGTTAAAAAGGAGAGGACCCAGGACAGAGCATGTAACAAGAATATACAAATATATCAGCATCCTCCAAAACATAGAAATTTATAAATAAACATAAAAACATGTGTATAAACCATACATGTCTAAAACAGTTAAATAGGCAACACTTGTTTTGAGCTTTCAAACAACCTAAAACAAGAGGACACTCCATGAAACTGATAACTAGGAGACTGAAACAAATTGTATAAAGTTAATATTTCCTACAATGCATACTTAAATGATGTGTTACCAGAGAATGTGATCAAGTGAATTAATGGTGTTCAGAAGAGGTTTGGACAAATTCCTCAAGGAAAGTCCATAATAATTAGACAGACTTGAGAAAGCCATTGCTCGTGCCCTGAAAGGAGCTAGGAGACATCTGATCTCTTTTTTGACATATGCTGGGTACTTGTAACCTACACTTGGCGCTGTTAGAGGCCGGATGCTGGGCTCAATGCACATTACTCAGACTCTGCATGGCTTTCCATTTTATGATCTAATTATCCACTTAAAGAGCAAGGTATAGAGAATATATAGCTGCTTTTTCAGATTATAGGAAAAAGAAATGTGCAATTAGTTTGAGCCCTTTAATTTTATATATAAGAACAATGGAAAACCAATGAAATGGGTCCTTGTTACACAAGGGATCTTCAAAAGGTTTTTTTAAACACTATCAAAAGCAAATTACTTCACTTTTCCACATAATCACCCTGTTGCCTGACTGGCTAGTCACTTGACATGCCCTCGTACCACTTCTCCCGCACCAACCATTTCCCGTGGAAATATGAAAGTACAGAAACGTTTATATAGATAGATAGATAGATAGATATAGATACTTTCTGTTTGTGTGAATCAAATGCATATTATTTCATTGAGCTGCAGTAAGCATGTCAAGTAAGTCACTACCATGGGATGAGCTCAGTTTGGGGCTTGCAGCGTACTAAGGATTAAAAATATTCTGGGCTCTCTTATGGGTAGGGTAGTGGTCATGAGCTTTTTCTCACTAATTTGAAATGAAGCAAGTTATGGAGTAGCTATAGTATCTCTCTATGACTTATAAAGTATGAGGAGAAAGCAAACTATCAAAAGGTAGACACGGGGAAGGTACTTTTAATGTTTCTTGTTGTTAGGTACCATGACTTGTGCTCGAGTCCTAGCAACTTGATGAATTGCAGATTTTAGTGGTTTACATAATGAACAGAAGGAAATGAGCTCCATTTCCAGAAGAGTAGAGGAGAGAGAAAAAAAATCAGCCAGTCAGCTAATTAACCTGTTAACTAACTCAGTTCAGTTTTTTTGTTTTGTTTTTAATAATTTATATTCTGAATATCCTACAGTTCTATGCGGAGTACAAATTATTCAGGTACTCGAGCATTTTTCCCTGTCTGTCCCAGTGGGTTCCCTGGGGCAATGGAGATTAAGTGACTTGCCCAGGGTCACAAGGAGCAGTGCGGGATTTGCACCCACAACCTCAGGGTGCTGAGGCTATAGCTTTAATCAATGCACCACTCTAGAAATCAAAATGTAGTAAAAGTGAGCTAAGTAGAGGACACTCAAGCCATTGTGACATCACTGATGAGGTTGGCTCTTATTGGTGGAATGAGGCATTATGACATCACAATACCAGCTCTGGTTATCAGAAGCTGAAACTTTTCACACTATTTATTTATTCATTTTTCTATACCATTCTCCCAAGGGAGCTCAGAATGGTTTACATGAATTTATTCAGGTATTCAAGCATTTTCCCCATCTGGCCTGGTGAGCTCACACTCTAATGTACCTGGGCAATGGGGGGATTAAGTGACTTGCCCAGGGTCACAAGGAGCGGTGCGGGATTTGAGCCCAAAACCTCAGGGTAACAAGGCTGTAGTTCTAACCACTGCACCACACACTCCCACAGTAACTGAGAATTCTCATCAGCACCGCATCTCTTCAGGAAAAGCCTGATGGAATAAATGGGCCTTCAGAGCAGTGCAACATGGCACACTTAGCGGTAAAGCTGTACACATTTTAGTTGAAAATGTAAAATTTATAGAGCAGTTGTAGAATCTGCTTTGTACTAAACCTGTATTATGGAGAACAGAGGTCCAGTTACTGTCTGGACTCTACTCATGTAAACCTAACAGGTTTCTCTCCTTTCTGTCTCCAGGCTTTGTTAGCTATGACAATCCTGTGTCTGCACAAGCTGCTATCCAGGCAATGAATGGCTTTCAGATTGGAATGAAGCGCTTAAAGGTTCAACTGAAACGCTCCAAAAATGACAGCAAACCCTACTGATGTTTACCCACGTTTACTGATCTTAATTTAGCTTTTTAGGGTAAGTCCCATGAGCCAGCCGATCCTCCATGATGGGAAGGGGGAGGGACGGAAGGGGGAGGGGGGAGGAGGTGCCGAGGACAACCTCAGTGCCAATCGTCCCAAGAGAGAGAGTGTTATTTTTACATTAACGCTTCCATCTCCCCCTCCTCCTCCTCTTATTCCTCTTCCTCCTGCCATTTATACACTGGTTACCAAGTAATTATCAAGTTACACTAGTGTTCTGTTCTGCTCTTAAAATTTATCTTTAGAATTCTGAGAAAAAATTTTAAGATTTATTTTGTTTTTTTTAAATAAATGTGCAATTGATCTCCACAACCACATGGTGTCATTGTGGAGCACATAAGGTGGAAAGAGAGGCTGTTTTAATGGACCCAATCTAATTGGTCTGGCAAAAGCAATGAGAGCTTAAAGCGGTGGCCTACTTTGAAACTGATGCAAAAAGAAGCAGTCCCTTAAACCACACATCAGCATGATCATCAACAGCAACTAAAAAAAATATAAAAAAGCAACCTCTTTTGGTTAATGTCAGTTTGTTTCAGAAAGGGCCACCTTTTTCTTTCAGTTTACAGTTTACACAGATGTGTCATTGGAAGACTTCACTGATCTAATTTTATTTATTATTAAGAATTATTATTGTTATTTATTTTTGGAAAGGATTCATGTAAAAAAAGACTTAGGAGATCTGTTTCTAAAGCAACAGGGTTAAAAAATAAAATAAAGTGAATGAAAATACTTGACGTTTCTTGAAAGGTAAATTTAATAATACTTTTAAAATAAAAAAGCCACAGGCCTGTAAATTTTATTTGTAAAAAAAGCATTTCTATTTTTATACAAAAATTTTTACTGCCTCAGAAATAATGGAAGTTATTTATTGCCTACTGTTAATTTATTGGGTATCTAAAGAACAGTTCTCTGTACTAGCTAGATTTGTTTTGTTTTTTTTCTTTTTTCTTTTCTTTTGTTTTTTTTTTTTTTATATATATATAATATAGAAGTAGTCTAATTAATTGGCAGGAAAGGTTTTCTCTGGACCTAAAGACCACGCTTTTCCTCCTGTGTGTTCTTTCGAATGTGCTCGGTTTCTGTTTGTGCGTGTGTGTTTCCATTTATCATGTTATGGGCTCAGTCATGTGACTTTTTCCTCCTTTTCTTCCCACCCCTCCCCTCTTATTGTTTTCTGAAAATGTTTTGTTTTTCCTCCTTTCCCAAAATCTGTATTTTTGGGGGGGAGGGGTGGGAATAGCTGGAGGGAGGGAAAAGGATTTGTCAAATCTGTTCATTGTGCTGTTTTATTAACTAATGCAAATTTTTGGGAATGGCTTGTTGATCCTAATGTGAAAAAAAAAGATTTGCATTGTTTATGGTTTGTTTTTGTTTTTTTGGTTTGTTTTTGTTTCCTGCACCCATAAAAGTGATTTTGTTTCTGCTGCTTAGACTCTGTGTAATTTTATACTCTTCCTTGTTTTTTCCCTAGACATCTTCATGCCTGTTAGTTCATCGTTTGCCTAGCATGTGTGGCGTCTCAAAAAAATATAATAAGTTTCATCGTCCCGTCATTGTTTCTGATGTCTTTCTGATCTCACATCATATTTGGTCCTCCTACTGACCTTTGACCTTTGAAATTTGCATGTGACCTCATCTAGCTATGAATTCTGAGAAGTCAATGTGCATTCATGCGAGATTTGAAATTTATTAGATAATTATAGAGGGGAAATAAACCTGTGGCAAAAAATGTTTATTTCATTTTTTTTTTTCTTTTACCTTTTTCTTTTTTGTTTGGTTTTGTTTTTTTGGGTTTATTTTTTTGTTTTGGTTTGTTTGTTTTTGTTTCATAAAACAGACTTGAAAGTATTATACAGGGATTGGCATTCTGCCTGGTCACTAGTACCAATAGCAATATGTGTCCAGGAACACAGAATGTTGGTTTCTAACTGAAGCAGACTACTTCCAAAACAGTTTGAGAAAAACTGTCTGATTTTAAATCTCTAGAGCTCTATAATAGTTTTTACATTTTTTCAGGCAGTGTAAAGCTTTTTGATAAGGCCATTTTAGGTGGCTCACTTTCTCATTAAATTATATATATAGAAACCACTTTTTGTAGATTAGTATAAAAATATTTACCCTGTTTTGGGGCAAATGCTACCTATTTCCGTCACCTTTTGCTGAACTGACTCACAGTTAGACAATCTATGGTTTAATGCACATGAAAATACTTATATTTTCTACTGTTTAAATGTACAGAAGAAGCGTCCCATTTGGTGCTTTTGTGAATTAAGGTTATGGCTTCATCACAAGTCTTAGTCTTTAATGTTCTATGTTTATAAGATGAGCCTGAAAATGAAACAAAAGAAATTGGTTTACTTGAACAAAGCAAAAAAAAATAAATAAAAAATCGTAAAATAACATAAAACAAAACAAAAAAGTTTGCTACATTTTCCTGAGAACAAACAAAAAAGAAATATATTCCAGAATAGAATTTGTGTTGACTTGTGAAGCATTGATGTCATTTTTTATTGTGGAAAACAAAAAACTTTAAACGTGTTTGTGTTCAGCAAAACGTGATCCGTTTTTTTCTCCTTATGAAGGAAAAAAATCGGAGAAGATAACAAACAGTGCCAAATTCCAAAGGTACTTTCTGCCTACAGCTTCAGTGTGCTTCATGTGAGAAGTAATTTGATAACATGGGTATTTTGCTATGTGTTTTGTATAAATCCCTAATATTTAAAAGAAAAAGAGGTTACAAAACGTTTGTTAACTTGCTATCCTGTGGTCTTGTTGCCTGAAATTGTTCTTGTTACTTCTCTTTGCTGTTTTTTGTAAAACATTGTATTAAGTGCCCATGTTTCACTTTTTAACCACTCTGCACATTAATGCTGTGAAAGCAAACCTCAATTGTACTTTCTTCCTGATATGTAGAAACCTCTAAGGTGAGAAAGTTTTGAACTTCTAGCCCCTTTCACCCGGGCCTAACTTGAACTATTAAGGCCCTTGAAGTATTTCGGTTCAATTTTGTTTCTGTGCTTTTGCCTCTTTTTTTTATTGTTTGGTTGAGTCTTACAGTTTAAGCTGCATTTCAGCTATGTGTTTTCATGACCTGTAAGGTAATGGCCAACTTCAACATTCAAAATGGTCACCTCAAATTCTTGGTGAAAGGTACTGAAATGTGCAACTGCAAATATGAATCGGCACCTAGGGGCATTTCTTCCATTTTGGGCTTTTTTGCATCAGGTGTTCAGTAGCAGACTGTTTCAGCATCCACAAAGATGATTGTAGACCCAACTAGTTGATATAAGTCAGGCCTTAAATATCAAGGTTAGGTGCCGAAGCAGAACATAAGCAAAATCTGACTAGACTCTTCCAGACAACCTCAAGGCATAAGGAATAACCAGCCACTATGACGCAATTGATCTAAATACTCCCCACCAGTATTTCATGCTAAATGAGCAGATAAGCACACAATTTTCAAACTTAACCCTTTAAAAAAGCACAGTCGATTGCAGAATACAGATGGGGTATATTTGGCTCTCTAGCTCTTTGTGGCTGCTTAATGGATTTTAAAAGGATATGTGACCCTTTGGATGAGTGTAGGCAAGATTACACCAGCTCTATTAATGCAATTTTATGTAGGTGGATATTCTGTCACAGAACGTTCATTATTTACGAATCGGATAATCCAGTAAATGAAACTAGCTCAGCACACCCAGAAAGGCGGCCGAACTCGGTAGGTGTCGTGAATTACTTCCAGTCCATGTTATTGCCACATGCATTACACTCAGGTCGTCTGTCATTGGGCTATTTCGTGACCCTCGATGTCGTGATGTGATCTATCCGTAGCTGTCGCTGAAGAACTTCCCTAGTCTGTGCACAAACACACCAAGGAAATCTGTAGCATTTATCTCCTTGTGCTCATTCCTAGTTGAAAACTCTTAAACCCTACCTGATCTAAGGCACAAAAGATCTAATCCTTAATGTTATATTAAAGGGTCCTTTTATTAAGGTCCGCATGTACTAAATGCTAAGATGCCCATAGGATATAATGGATGCCTTAATAAAAGGACCCCTAAATAATTTCAAGCATCATTTCTTTGTAATCTTTTAAACGCTACTTTATTATACATTTGAGTCTCCTTTTCAAAAAAAATAATAATAATAATGAGGTCTTAGACCAGCTGCCCCTATAACAAAGATAAATCCAGTTATCGGAAAAGAGCACAGAATAATTTTGTTTTGTAAAGCTAAAGCACAGCAAACTATCATTTAGGTCAGGAATATTATTTCTTGTTGAAGGTGCAAATGTAGCCAGGCTCTGTTCTAGCGCTGATCTGCCATTGTGAATACTGACAGGACCTAATTAAGCATGGCACTGATCACATTTGTCAGTGTTCCATTGCCCTGGATTTTTTGTTTTGTTTTTAACCCGAGCACAGAGAGGACTCCATAACCGCCTTCTTGTCATTAGATTCATGTACTCCACCAGGACTCAACTTGACCTAGTAGCACCAGTCTCCCTGTTGAGGAGACTTGTGTTCATTCCCAAGGGTTAAAGTGTTTGCCAGTTCAATAGTTATAATAGGTCTTATCTGCTCAAAATTCAAAGCTTCATAATTTTTCTTCTGTTTTTATATATCATTCTGTCAAAATAGCAACCCATAGAGATGTAAACAAATCATTTTTACCATTATATGAATGCTTGTTCCTTTGTGTATCAATACACTGAAGTAGGAAACACTCATCTTGAAATGATGTGTAAATAAGCACCTCTAGCCTGCTTATTGTTATGTCTGATAAAATCTACCTGGCCCTTTGAAGTCCTTTCAGGGTAATTGTACTTCCTGCGGTAATCAACAGATGACCACATTTGCCATTCAAAATCCTTGTGCTATTTTTACTCCAAAGCCTGTACATCCTTTGCATGAACATCAGCTGTTTCTAGATCTCTTCAGGTGGGAAGACAGTTCCCATGAAAAGCTAGCACAATTCTCCATCCCAATACTCAGGGAGAAGCTCAAAAGGAGACGATGACCCTATGCAGAACCAAAAAGATGAAGAAGGAGCATTTTCTTTCTCCCACAGAATTTTAAGAAAGGTCAAGTGTAATTGATCCTTCTGCATTTGTGCTAGATTCAGAAAAAAAAGCAGTTGCATCCATTTTGAACTTTTGGTTTAGCATTTAGCCAGACATGTGGTATAGCTTTACATTAACTATTAAATTTGAGACTACCAAGGGGTCTACCAAGTTCATCTTTCTTTCACCATAGGGGTTACACTTCTTTGGCTTGTGCGACTCTGGAATCATTTACTACTTTGTTTTTTATTATCTTAAGTGCTAAATAACAAATGAATTTTTAAGAAAAACAACTGTAGTTTCGTTACATTTTTGGATAATGTCATATAAAAGAAATGTATTTGTGTTTTTTGTGATGTGAGAATTGCTGTTTGCAGATTACTAATACTATCATTTTGTTTAGAATTAAGGATAGTTTTAAGTATTGTCTAAAAAAAAAAAAAGCCAAAGTTAATGCAACCTAGTGGAAATTGTAAGACCGTTTTGAGTATTGTTTCTGTTTTATTGATGCATTTGGATTTTATTGTTTGATGGAATTTGAGCCAAAAAAAGCAGGCTTTCTACAAACTGATTGTACTTATGCATTGTGTACCAGTGCACAACCTTTTTATACTAGAGATTAAAACAAAATGGCAGACGATGCGGCTTACTCTTGTGGGCCCATGGCTATGGTTGATCTTGCATTTGTTTTCTCGGTGGTAGAAAGACATTTTGTGTTTCTTTTCTTCTCAATTAATGACTTTGGCTTGTTTTTCTTTTCCCCACCCCCTTTTGCCTATATCTAATGTTAGAATTTTTGTCTGAAACAAGCAGTAAATTTCACTTTTTATTATGTATTGTGCAGTTACAAAATAAGATATTCACAGTTATAAGTACTCGGTCACTTTAAGTGGATAAATGTATTAGCTAAAAGACAAATTGTAGGGGTTTGCTTTTTTTGCTGTTTTAGATCGTTTTCTCCGATTCTTCTGTCTTCATTGTGAACATAATCGTGTAGTTGAAACAGTCAAACTTATTTTTGTAACGTATGTTATCGTGTGATGCAGTTTTTTGCTCCTGTCTTCAATATTAAACCATTTTCCTAATCCTTGTTTCTCTGTGTGTGTGTCTTTGTATTGTTGATGGCCATCATGTGTAATAATGCGTCTTAATACACTTTCACTGTTCCACGTCTCTCTCGTTTTATTTCTTCTCTTTGTGTGTACAAAAGATACAGTCGATTCCGCATAAGTGAATATTTGATTGGGAGACTGCAAGGAGATGTGATCACTTAAATGCAGCCCCCCCCCCCCCGCAATCCCCCCGGCATTTAGTGCTATACACATCTGTGGGTTCGCTTTATCTTCTACAGCTATGCCAGCAAAATATGTCAGGTTCAGCCTCCCCAGACCATGCAGTAGAATAGCTTTAAGATAGCCACCATTCAAGGATTTAAGGGCAAGTTGGATGCACATCTTGAAAGACACATTGAGGGATACGAGTAACTAAGGTATTCGCCAGGGTAGGACTGGCTGGGCCCTCCGCGTGTGCGCCGGACTAGATGGACCCAAGGTCTGATCCGGTGCAGGCATTTCTTATGTTCTTAAGTGCAGCCGGTTCTTCAGAGCTATATCATGGTAAAATTTTGTGGAAAAGTTAAAAATAGTTTATTAAAGAAAAGTATAAATAGCATAATGTAAATATTATTAAAATAATTACAATATTTCCATGACCAGTGAAGAAATATCCATGTAAATCTACCCACTTTCAAAAACTATTGGGTGGTGAGTTGTGGCACTGAGGTCTTGGTGAGCATATTGGGTGAACAAAAGGATTGGTCAGCTTTATCTTAGCCGCCGCTCTATTTGCTAGGACTTCACTCGAATGATTAAAGGTGAAAACACACATTCAGAAGTAGACACTTGCCCCCTTAATCACACGGTTTGCGGGAAACCTAAAACATCAGAAGAGTAATTCTATAAAGGGTGCTTGGATTTAGGCATTAGGAAAATGCATCTAGAATACTAGTTAAGCTTATGTGCCAGTATGCACCTTGCTCAAGCTTTGCCAATGTAAATGTCCACCTGCAAAGTATGTTCCATCGCATCTAGGCATGCGCTTAACAGAATAACGCTTAGCTGGAAATTCCTTATTTATACACACAAATGACTACTGGCATTCCTTCCACCTACAACAAGACAGCTCCTTATAGAATGACCCTCCAAATTCATAGTCGCAAATGCAAAGAGTTTGGCTTGGGAAGTTAGTTCTAGTCTAGGGTCGTCATACCAAACAGAGTAAGTTCAGCCACTCCCTAGTTTAATCATAAGAAAAAGAACATAGCCTTACTGGTTCAGACCGATGGTCCATCAAGCCCAGTAGCCCGTTCTCACGCTGGCCAATCCAGGTCACACTACAAAGGGGTAGTCCTTTTCTTCTAGAAATTAGACCAACATGTCGATACTTTGGACTTGATGATATATGTGGTTACCTTACAGTTTGCAAAAATGACAGAGGACTTCATCAAATGCCATATACTCATTGGGGGGCTTAATGCGTCCACTGTTCTTGATGTGCAGGAAATCTGGAGTTCACCATACTTTATTTAATTTAATACGGTGTCTTATGTACCACTAAATCTCCCAAAGGATTTACAAAACAATTAAATTGACTTAAGCAATGACCAAAGATCTAATCAGGTAATTTGAATTTCCCTCTGTGTCCCAACAGGCTCACAATCTAACTACATAGTATCTATGAAAGAAATAATTACTTACATTTACCTCTATAAAGAGAAGGAAGAGGGAAAAGATAATACAGTAGATTCACTACTGTGTAAAAGGCACAGCAGAAGAGAAAACCCCAAAGAAAATTCCTAAAAATAAAATTAGGAAAAAAATAGCAAAATAAACAAGCCCAACAAAAATAAAGCAAAAAGAAAATTAAAAATACTGTAAACCCCAGTCATTCTCAGCTTCTAATTCCATGTCCCCAATCGAGCCAAGCCAGTGCCAGCCAGTATCACAAAAGCGACTCCTCCGCTTCAATTTCCCTGAAAGGCTGGAACCAAACCCTGCAGCTCTGCCACCCATTCTAGTGACGTGCTTATGTACCTTCCAGTAAATGGGCCGTCATCCAAAAACAGGCTGGACTTTTTCTCAGAGATTTACTATTGCGTTGTCATTGCCCTGGGATGCCTTCTGTGGACTTGCAGGTCACACTGATCAGAAATTTGGGCTAAATAATGCTAATTTAATTTATAATAAGTATCCTGAATTTTTTGCAAGCCCAGAGACTTTCAGTAACTTTAGTCTAGCCCCTGGGCATTGCACACTTAAGTTATTACTATCAGCCACTGCCAAGCAATCTCAAGTGAGGTGCCAAGTGAGGTTAGTTGAATTGCAGAGAAAATATCCCTTGTATCCTGAACTTCAACATATTTTTAATATCACTTCCATGAAAATATTGCCAAATCTGTAAAATAAAAGGCCTTCGTTGGAACAAAGGTAGAGACCTAGTTCAATATTTTCTTAGTTATCACCACAAACTAAAGCGTGAATGCCTTCCCTAAGTTGGATAAGAGTTACAGGTATTTTCCTCTCCTCCTGTGTGCTTTTGATTTAAATATATGAACTGTAAGCAAAATTATTTGGGGGGGTCCCCTAAAACTATATGGATATGTTTCATCTAGGGTAGGGGGTAGGCAATTCTGGTCCTTGAGAGCCAGAGTCAGATCAGGTTTTCAGGATATCTACAATGAATATGTATGAGATGGATTTGCATGTACTGCCTCCTTGAGATGCAAATCTATCTCATGCATATTTATTGTGGATATCCTGAAAACCTGACCTGGCTCCGGCTCTCGAGGACTGGAATTGCCTACCACTGATCTAGGGAAATAGAACGCACATGAGCGCTTGCTGTCATTTCTAAATCCAGTTTGTTACGAGAAAGCTGGGTTTCGTCAGCCAGGTGACTGTTAGTGCAGGCAAATACCTAGTTAGTAGAACAAGATGTATAAATCATTCCTGATAAGTGAATAGAACACTGGGGTAAAAGCAATCAGGTCATTCACTTATCAGGAATCGACTGTACTGCTGGTCCGCTGGCTGCTTTTGTTACATCATCCCTTCTTGTAACGCTCCACTTTTGTTGTATTCTGTTTTCTTTCTCATGCTTCTGATAATACCACCGGGGGGGGTGGGGGTGGGGGTGAGACCATGAAACATAGACCGTCTATGAAGGGAAAAATGGTATTCTAACAAAATCTATGCACTGACTATCAGGAACACAATACTGGCTGTGTCATGTTGGTTGAGTTATATGGTAATCAATGACCTGAATAAAGTTTGTAAAAAAAAAAAAAAAGAAAGAAAGAAAGAAAAAATAAATAAATAAATAAATAAAAGAAAATAAAGACTCTCTATTGTCTGTTGAGCTGATGCAACATATGCATTGAGAACATTAATTAAAAGAGGTTTAACTTGTTATTAAGCAGAAATGTTTTTGGCAGCTAACCTCCCCCCCCCCCCCCAAGCTACAAGTCCGTTCATTGATCCTTTCACGGGTGTGTGGAAGTACTGGGGAAGGAGAAATTGAAGAGCTATTTCTAAGGGTTCTTTGAACCCGAGTGTGCAACATCACTTAAGTCTTCCCAGAATTGTTTATAGAGGTGAGAGACCACACCGAAGAGAGAGAATGGACTTTCCAGATTTCCCAGGGACGTTGACCTTGAACTCAAAAAGAACTGAAAGGTTGGCTCGTTTACTTAGCAGTAACAAACTTATGGTGTTCCTGAATTAACACGTATGCTAGTAAAATTTAAATCATGAAATGTAATAGGGAAATAAATGTTAAGTTATTTTGCATAAACAAATAAAGCAAATGAATGACTGGTGTATGGTGAAATAGCGGCACTTGAAAATGGCACATTCAGGAATGAAGATGGAAATCTGGCAAGCCATTGCCAAGAAAGATACTGTACGTTAACGCATAAGAGTAGGAGTGGTTGATCAATAAGTAGGTGGCCCAGGATTAAAGATCATTGATATCTGTTTTGCATGTTCTATTCTCGTCAGAATGACCGAGTTGTACACATGATGAAATTATAAAGCAGAAACAAAATAGCAGGAAACGCTGCCCCCAGAATGTAACATCGAAATATGGAGGTGATGCAGACTTACCGGTATTTACCCTCCATTTCTCAGAAAAAAAGAAAATGCATAAAATTAGAGGGTTGACAATATTTGACATCAAATAATTTTTATTCTTTAAAGTATTTTTACTGGCCAATACTCGTTTTGGTGCCTCAAATCTTGGACCTGTTTCTGGGTATATTTGACCTGCTGATTCCAAAAATAGCACCAGTTTTCTCCTATCAGCTCTAGTTTTTTAGATACAGAACATGAGCCATATACAACTCTTCATTCTGCTCGCCCATTAAAAGATCAGGATATTTTAATGTAGTGTTTAAATTAATATTTTTAAGCATGAAGGAAACATCTTAAAAATGAAAAGAAAAGTATACATAATGAAAATCTACTTATGTCATACCAAAACCACAAGTTTATGATACAAACTTTCCAGTCATTCGACACACAAGAAGCTCCTTTTGTAAGACTTCCAAAAGAGTGGGATCTGGCAGGAGAATCCCGCATAAGATTCCAACAATAGTTTGCCATCATGTGTGCATCCCATCTTCCTTAGTATCTGGCTTCCATTGTTTTATATCTTGGTGAAATCTTGCATCTTGCTCTTTGCTTAAGTCACCAAGGTTTTTTTCCCTGCTGAGGTCATGAAGTTCATGTGGGGCTGACCTCAGCACATCATAATCGGCCACAGCGTCTGAGGCAACAGGGTCTACTGTCCGGTGTCTAGAGTCTGACAGCTGATGAAGTCCACTCTGACCAAATACGCTATCGTCAGAATCGGGAGAACGTGCCGTCCAAAGGAAAAGAAGGTATCTGGACCCTGGGGCATAGAGTCACCCTCAGATGACTGAAACTTGCGTACTGTAGGCTGTGGAGGGTCCGTCTTGTGGCTGGCTGCCGCCGTTGCAGCATCAAGACCCGAAAGCAAAAACGGCCGCCCCAACGGGCTAGCTGAGCGTGTAATCACCTGCCACGTGGCGCAAAAATGCTCAAACAGTGGCAGATCTGCACAGTGGCATGAATCGAAGCTAGGAGACCCTCGGGACCCCATTCCAGCAGTTTTCCTGGCAAAAATCCAGATTCACTATCAGAACGGCTGCTATAGCAGACTGTCGCTTTGATACACGGTTTTTTGGGAGAATCTAGGACTGGTCTTTATCTGCTGTCATTTACTATGTAATTCTGATAATTCCTAGTTAAAAGCCAATCATCAGTGCTAATTGGCTTGTTCAATTAAGTTTCAGATGCAGATTTGGGGCACAGCCAAATCGGCATATGCAACTAAAAGCATCATATATAGGATTGGGGGTATATGCAATGGCAGAGAGTGCACAAATGCCTGCCCCCTCTGATACCATAACTAAAAGATGTTCTAAAAATCCTTGGGAGTTACACCCCCCCTTCCCCCCCAGATCTGATGCCTCACCTACAAGTCAAACCTCACGACCACCAATCCAATCCCTCCGACAATAAGACCCTGAACCCGTCCCCCCCCCCCCCCCCCCAACAGACATCCTCCAGGATTTCTTAGTGGTCAGCAGTGGTTGGGTTAACTCATGGGTGGCAGCAATCCCTTTCATCGTCTGCCAGGGTTCTGACCTGCCGGAGTCGCTGGTGTGGGGGTCGCTAGCACACTGGCTGTTGCAATGTTACTGTGGGTCTGTGCTAATGTCTATTTCACAGTAAAACCCACACTAGGTTTGTTTGTTTGTTTTTTCAAAGTTTCAAGTTCTTATTAAAAATTTGATGCATCTCGCTTATCAAAACCTAATAAGCGAGACACAATTAAAATTTGGTCAGTTGTTAACATACAGAAATGAACAATTAAAAAAAAAAAATTAAGAAAAATGTAGACAAATGGACAAACAAGAAGAATTAGGTAGAAATACAATTTTGAGATAGGGAAGAGAAATATTTAAGGGAAAAAACGAAAGGGGTTGGGATATGAAAGTTCAGGAAAGAAAAAAAAGAAAAGAGGAAGAAGCTGCAAACCTTCAAAAAAGGGGGGTTCTGATTATTTGTAAGGAGGATCTGGGTTTAAGGGCTGAGAGCTTAATGCAGCTGAAAATTTACTAGGGCTGAGGGACTGATTCTCTAAAGGGCGCCTAACTTAATTGGCAAAATCCCCTTAATAGCCTCAATAATTTTAATTGGGTGATAGGCAGTTATCGCATGGCGCGAGTTGAGTTTCTATGGCCAGTGCGTGACTTAGCATTTCTTTTTTCTTATGCATATTAATTGTGGTAGTGCCAGGCAGGTACTATGTAAAACAGAAAAAAAAATCCTAATGTGTTTTCCTTCTACCTTTTCTTTTACAGTTTGTAGTTCCTTCCCTTTTCCCCTTTATTTCATGTGTATTTGAATTTTGGTTTTATTATATATGGTTTTAGATTGTAAGCCGCCCTGAAGGCAACCCCCTAGCCGCGGGATAGCAAACTTTTAATAAACTTGGAAACTTGGTTAGGTGCCACTATGCACGATTCTCCAAAAACTTAGGCACCTGAAATGTAGGCCAGGGTTTTAAGGCCAAGTTTTGACATAGGCCATGATTATGTAAGCGGCTCCTAAGTAGGATTGGCCAACGGCCGATTTAGGCCCCTGAGTGCCTTAATTTATAATTAAAAGTTCATTCAATTCCTAAATATAGAAGCATGAAAAGGGCAGATTTGGGGAAGAGAGAAAAAAGTTAGCATAGCACTGATTTTTAGCCTTTGGCTCATATATCTGGGCAAATGAAGGGCAGATACACATAACTTTTAAACTCCTAAATTTAGGGTTACCAGACATCCAGACTTACCTGGACATGTCCTCTTTTTAGAGGACATGTCTGGCCGGGTTTTGAAAAGCTTTCACCTTGGGACTGTGCCGGGAGTGCATCTGTGTCTGCAATGCAGTGACATTACCCATAGAAACATAGAACATGACGGCAGAAAAGGGCCACGGCCCATCTAGTCTGCCCACACTAATGGCCCACCCCCTAACTACCTCCATGAAGAGATCCCACATGCCAATCCCATCTTTTCTTAAAATCCGGCATGCTGCTTGCCTCAATTACCTGTTGTGGAAGATTATTCCAGCGATCAACCACCCTTTCGGTGAAGAAATATTTTCTGGTGTTGCCATGAAATTTCCCACCCCTGATTTTCAATGGATGCCCTCTTGTTGCTATGGGTCCTTTAAGGAAAAAGAGATCCTCTTCCATCTCGATACGGCCTGTGACATATTTGAACGTCTCGATCATGTCTCCCCTCTCTCTGAGTTCCTCGAGTGAGTACAGCTGCAACTTACCCAGTCGTTCCTCATACGGGAGATCCTTGAGACCTGAGACCATCCTGGTGGCCATTCGCTGAACCGACTCAACTCTCTGCACATCTTTTTGATAATGCGGCCTCCAGAATTGTACACAGTATTCCAGATGGGGTCTCACCATGGATCTGTACAACATGGATTATGACCTCGGGCTTACGGCTGTGCATGTGACATCATTGCAACACACCTGTGCATGTGCAGTTGCCCTCCCGCCATGGCTCCAAACAGGTTGAGGAGGGTGAGGCTGGGGTGGAACAGAGTGGGCCTAGGGCGGGGCCATAGGTCCGGATTTTACAATAGTTACCAGTTTTTACTATCAATTTTCAACTGCAGCTTAGGCTCCTAAGTTTATCTAAAAATAGGGCATACATTTAGGAGTACATCTTTTCTTAAAAAAAAAAAACCCCACAAATTTGGATCTGCCTCTTTAAAGAGCATAATCGTAATTTACAGTTAATTGAAGAAAGTTCTGAATGAATGGTTGTCTGCTTGTTTTAATAATTGCAATAATCCAATCAGGAGATTAGAAATGTGTGTGAAGAATGGGAAAGTCAAGGAGATTATGAAGAAAACAGAAATGATGTAGGGCTAGAAACCTCCTTGTTGCAAATTCCTCCTAGGTAATAGGAAGGAGCTCATTTTAGGAATTGGTCTATTGAAGAGAAAAGGGATAAAAGCTAGGTAGCCATAGTCTTCTTAGGATTCAAGATCAACTTATGAGTACACAACCTGTGGAAAATAATCAACAACTGTCATCTGTGTAGAAAAGCAACCTTAGGTTAAAGCCCTGAATTAAAGTTGCCAATGGACTCAGAAAAAAAATATTAAATATGAGAGAAGATGGTATAAAACCTTGAAGGAAAGATGGTAGTTGAAGGAGAGAAGCATGGGGTTAGTGACAGAAAAGGAATGATCTCCAAGTTAAACAAAAGCAAAAGCTGCAGTTCCAGAAAGACTAGGAGCTTGAAGATGAGTAGCACAAGTGACTGATCAAGCCAAACCAAGGCATGTCTCCAACATCAAGGACAGAATGCAGACAGTGAGCTGGTCAGTGAGAAAGATGCTGAGCAAAACTAGTTCCTTCAAGAAAGTTTGAAACAAAATAGATAGGGAGAAAGGAATCCAAGGAAGCTTTCTTAAGGATGCTCCTAACGATGGTTTTCCTCCAGGGACTCAGAACATTTAGTCATTCCATTTTCTATACTGTTCTCCCAGGGAAGCTCAGAACAGTTTACATGAATGTACTCAAAGCATTTTCCCCTGTCTGTCCTGGCAGGCTTGCAAATTCACAATCTATCTAACGTAGCCAATGGGGAGACTTTGAGAAAAGAAACAAAAAGAACTTTGACAACTGGTAGGTACTAAGGAATCTTCACGAGGGGGACTTGAGGAGCTTGCAAGAACTTATTTTGAGCAGGGTGTCCAAACTTAAGTCCTGTCCATTGCTTTCCGTGCTTGGTTGTGGGCATGGTGCATTTCTGACTTGGGACAGTCCTGGTGTTACTATGGGGCTGTAATACCTGCTACTGGTACCACACCCAAAATTTTCATTATTTTTATTCCAGTTTCTTATCATGTCACTCACTTTACCTTTTTTTTTTTTTTTTTTAATTATTTCATCATTTTAAAGGGTTTGAGGCTTGTGCAGGTGAGGACGGAGCTTAGGCATTGGTGGAATGAGGCATTATGACATCACAATCTGAGTTCTAGAATGTTGCTACTTAGGATTTTAAAGGGTTTGAGGCTTGTGCAGGTAAGGACGGAGTTTAGGCATTGGTGGAATGAGGCATTATGACATCACAATCTGAGCTCTAGAATGTTGCTACTTAGGATTTTAAATGGTTTGAGGCTTGTGCAGGTGAGGACGGAGCTTAGGCATTGGTGGAATGAGGCATTATGACATCACAATCTGAGCTCTAGAATGTTGCTACTTAGGATTTTAAAGCGTCTGAGGCGTGTGCAGATGAGGATAGAGCTTGCAGGAATGGAGAAGGGACAGGAAAAGAACTTGTGGGGACAGGAAAATGAGTTCCCACAGGGACGAGGAAAAATGTGTCCCCATGTCATTCTCTACTGCAGAGTATCTGTTTCCAATAATCATGCATACAGACTACTTTTAGCAAGGTAATCTCTAAATTTGCTCTATCTGGGTATCCCTATTACTGACAGAGGACAGAGATGTCATGATTAAAGATAAGGCTTCTTCTTTGGAATTTGTGGAGAGGACCCATCTACCTTCCCTTTTGGTCAGCTTTGATGCTGAAAAGGCCTTCGACCGGGTCTCTTGGAACTTTTTATTTGAGGTTTTAACTCGATATGGCATAACGGGGTTCTTTCAGGATGCGGTTCGGGTGCTTTATCATTCACCTACAGCCTTTGTTTGGGCCAATGGACTTTGTTCTCCTTCTTTTCCCATCCGTCGTGGCACGCGTCAGGGCTGTCCCCTTTCTCCATTGCTCTTTGCTCTGTCGTTGGACCCTTTGATCCGTGATATTCAGCTTAATAGAGCTATTTCGGGTATTCGAATTGGTTCTTCCGAATTTAAGAGCTCGGCTTTTGCAGATGATCTTCTGGTCCATATCTCAGATCCCATTGTATCTCTTTCCAATCTGATGGCCACTTTTCAAGAATATGGAGATTATTCTGGTTTTAAGCTAAATCTTGACAAATCTCTAGCGTTGGCCACGTCCTCGTCTTTACGGAACTCTTGGCCTGGGCCCTTCCCGCTTCAATGGGCTTCCTCTTTGTTTCGTTATTTAGGGATCTTATTGACGCCTTGTACTTCGGCATTATATCACGTCAACATTGATTCTTTGTTTAGTTCTTCGGCTGAGTGTTTTGCTCGTTGGTCTCCTCTTCCTCTGTCCTTGTTAGGCAGGATCCATTTGTTTACCATGGTCCTTTTTCCAAAATGGCTTTATACTTTGCAGTTACTCCCTTTATGGCTTTTGAAACGGGATATTACTAAATTACATTCTATGCTTTCTAGATTCTGTTGGGGGGGACGACGGCCACGGGTGGCGTTGCGTTACCTGTTTGGCGCGTGGGAAGGTGGGGGAATGGGGTTACCGCAGTTCCGGTTATACAATGCGGCCTGTTTGTTGCGTTATCTGGGGGAGTGGCTTTCGGATCGCCAGGATTTTACTCCGAAACCGTATGAGAAGGATTTTTTTGCCCCTTGGCATATTCTGTCCTTGGTGCAGTTGCCTCGTTCTGCCTTACCGGTGCCACTTCGGGGAAGTTTGTTGTTGCACTCTCTACGCGTCATCTGGTCTTATGTGTTGAACTTTTGGAATGGTACTCCCTCGATTACTAGATACTTACCTATTCAGGGGAATCTGCAATTCAGCCCTGGTATGGAGAATGCTAGTTTTCGTAAACTGGAATCCCGGGATTATACGCTGCTTGCCCATGTTCTCCAGGCTGATGGCTCCTTAATGACTTGGGATGCTTTAGTCCGGTCTGGAGTTTTTTCTGTGGGTGATTTTCTTGCGTTTCGGCAACTTCATCATTATATTCGATCTCTCCCCCGAGCCGCTTTGGCGTTCCCTATTGAGGACAGATTTGCGGCACTGCTGGATCCATATTTGGAGACTAGGTTTACAGTTTCAGGTCTTTATAAAGATCTCCAGCGTTGGTTGGGACCGACTGATCGTGCTGTACTACATGCTCATTGGTGTCAAGATTTGGGGATAGCTCGGGACGCTTTGGATCTCCCTTCTTTGATTTCCAGAATCCCGGGAGTGTCTGTTAATGCAGATCTCCGGGAGTGTCAATTTAGGGTACTTCATCGGGGCTATTTTACGAAAAGTCAGTTATATTATTCCGGTTATACGGATTCTCCGTTGTGTCCCAAGTGTCTCCAGCAACCCCATTTGTTTATCCATGCCTTTTGGTCCTGTGTGAAAATTAAACTTTTTTGGAGGCAGGTTTTATCTTATGTGGAGCGTATTTTCGGTAATAAGCTTCCCTTTTCGGCAGCTGGGTCTCCTGCTGGACAAGTATGAGGCCTTTTGTTTATCTGATTCGGGTCAGCGGCAGTTTATGAGAAGGGTGGGTGTCTTGGGGAAGAAGGTGATTCTATCTGTTTGGATTGGTGATACTTTGCCCTCCTTCTGGGCTTGGAGGAATCGTTTGCATGCTCTGCTGCTGCTGGAGCGGAAGGATGCGTCTTTTAGCTTGCGAAGAAAGCACCAGTTTCTTCGGATCTGGGATTCTTACCTTTTTTCATTATCACCACGGGCTCGAAGTGACATTCTGAATTCATTGTAATTCTCTCTGAGACCCGGGCTTGTTTTCATCCTTGAGAGGGCACCAGGCATACTTTTTCTTTTCTCTTCCCTCTCTTCTCGTTCTCTCTTTCTTCTCCTTTTTTTTTTTTTTCTCAGTGTTGGAGTTCACTCTTTATCTTTGGCAGTGGGTTATCTGAGTCCAAGCCTACTGCACTAGAGTTCTTCTGTGCTTCAGATTAGGGGGTTTGGGGAGGGGGTGGTGTGGGTGGGGTGTTGAATCCGATATTATGTATCTGATTGTTCTCCTTTGTTACTGTGGTTCTTGCTTGTTGGTTTGTTTTCTGTTATTTGATAATAAAAATTGATTCAACATAAAAAAATAAGGCTTTACCTAAAGAACCAGATGTAAAACTAATACAGTACAGTACTTCCCTGATATTCCAGGAACCCCCGCAAATCTTGAAAAACCACGAATATGATTTTTCGTGGGGGAGAATGGAGAGGCAGGAGAGAGCAGCAAGAACGCCGGCGAGTGACGGAAATCATTCGCTGTATGCTCCGACCGCCTCTTCCTGCACTAAAGTTGAGCCTTACCAATCAGGAGCTGTGTGTCAAAGCAGCTCCTGATTGATAAGGCCCGATTTTAGTGCAGGAAGAGGTGGTCGGAGCATAGAGCAAGTAATTTCCTTCACTATCTGGCGCTCCGGCTGCTATCTCCAGCTGTCCTATCCTGGTCGGCGGTTCGTGGTCGGAAAATACCGCAAATGACTGGGACTGTGAACCGCTGACTGCGAATGACCGGGGGAAAACTGTACTTGAAAATGCAAATATTCCAAGGAATGCAGCATGGGTTTACACTGTTGCAGGCTTTAAAGCAGTGTTTCTCAACTCGGTCCTGGAGTCCCCCCTTGTCAGTCAGGTTTTCAGGATATCCACAATGAATATGCATGAAAGAAATTTACATATAATCAAGTTCATGCATATTCACTGTGGATATCCTGAAAACCTGACTGGCAAGGGGGGACTCCAGGACCGAGTTGAGAAAAACCACTCTAAAGCAACCCTGAGATAAGATAAGATTGGCCACATCTCCTGTGAAGCTGTAAGTTGCTCCGTGAGAAGAAGAGCCGCTTCGTGCCTTTGGCCAAGGGTAAAGGCAGAGGAGAAGGGAAGACAGAAATTACTATAACCCAGTTCTAATTCTGAGCAGATTCTATAACAAAGAAGAAATGATAAATTGAATTCTGCTTAGACCAAGAAAATAACACAAAAATTTGAAACATTATAAATGAAAAAAAAAAATTCAAGAGCAGTCAAAAGATAAAAGTCCAGAAATAACACTTCACCTGCAATGAGAAAATACATCGGACCACTTTCAAGTTTGAGCTATGAGGGCAAGGGAGCTGAGTTTCAGAACCTACTGTAAAGTAGAGAACTGCACGGGAACGGGGATGACGGGAATCCCGCGGGACCCGTGGGGACGCCCCCTAGGGTCGCGGGGTTGGTTGCGAGGCTCGTCTTCTCCCTACCTGCCCTGCCGCAGCACACAGCGCAAAGCAAAGCCCTCCCTCCCTCCGACGTCAGCACTGACATCGGGAAGACTTCCGTTCCGATCGGTTGTGTGCTGCGATTGGCAGTGGTGTACCAAAGGGGGAGCGGGGAGGGTGGTCCGCCCCGGGTGCAGCCATAGGAGGGGGGGTGCACAGCCGGCCAGGTCCCTTTACCGTTGTCGCACTTCCTCCGACCGACCGACAACAGGCCCGGTCTGACAAACCTCCCTGCCCTGTAGCCGCGAATCTAAATTACTTTCTTACAGCAGCTTCAATACTCCAGCTGCTGTAAGAAGATAATTTAGATTCGCGGCTACAGGGCAGGGAGGTTTGTCGGACCGGGCCTGTTCTGTTGTCAGTCGGGCGGGGAAGCGCCACAAAGGTAAGGGGCAGGGAGGGAGAAAGGGAGGAAAGGCTGGAGTGGAGAGGAAAAGTCACTTAATGTAAAACTGAGGGGGAAGAAAGATGCTGAAAGCACTGGGGAAGACAAAGGGGTGGAGAAGGACACTAAAAGCACATGGGGAAGACAGAGGGGGGAGAAGGACACTGAAAGCAGATGGGGAAGACAGAGGGGGGAGAAGGACGCTGACAGGACATGGGGAAGATGGAGGGGAGAAGGACGTTGAAAGGAAATGGGGAAGAGAGAGTGGGGAGAAGACGCTGGCAGGGAAGAAGACAGAGATGCCAGACTATGGGGGGAGCGGAGGGAAGAAGATGGGTGCCAGACCAATTTGGAAGGGGGGAGAAAGGGAGAGGCACAGTAACAGAGCAAATGGAAGACGCAGAGAGAAGAGATAGTGGATGGAAGGAATTGAATGAGAACATGAGGAAAGCAAAAACCAGGCAACAAAGGTAGGAAAAAAATTCTATTTCTTTTTTTTTTTTTTTTGCTTTAGGATAAAGTAGTATATTAGTTGTGTTGATAAAAATTTATAAACATTAGAGGCTCTGGTAGAAACCCGTTTACAAAGTATGTATTCTTCCCAATTAATATTTCCAAATTAATAAAGTCTTTTTGCTTATTTGTAAATGGGTTTCTACCAGAGCCTTTAATTTAGCAGCATAATTAAATGAAATAACTATTTCTGTAGTTTATAGGGACGGGTGGGGACGGAGGGATTCCTTGCAGGGACAGGTGGGATTCCTCACGGGGACGGGTGGAACTTTGGCGGGGACGGGTGGGATTTCTGTCCCCACGCAACTCTCTACTGTAAAGGCAGAACAGCACAGCAAGGTCTTTCTAGCATGTTTTCCAAGTGACAACAAGCAAACCAGGATAGGTTTTGGCTTACACGTGGAGAAAATGTCCTTGGGCAGTTCTTACATACATATTTCAAGACTTGCACAACAAAGATCCTCTATATTAATAAAAATCATACCATCTCAACCGCTCATCTACTACATTGCTTCAATAAAGCAGCACAAATCTAATAATCTGCAAAAAAAAAAAAAAAACTACAAAATGATATTCAGAAAGTAAAAAATTAATTCAAGAAGAAGACGAACAAAAAAAATGGGTCATGAGCAACTTTCTAAACAGCAATAGATTTCTACAAAACCGTAAAGAACCAGACAATGCATTCCACATAAATGGTCCAACGATAGAGAAATATGAATTTTTGGTCTGTACATATTGTAAAACATTCTCCTTTGATGTGTCTAACAGCCAACAATTCTGTGACCTCAGCATCCTTGGCGGAGTATTCGGCAATATGTCATAAACTCCTTGTTGGTCAAGTTTCAAAACTTTGAATTGGATACGAAACAGAATCGGCAACCAGTGCAGTCTTTTTATAATAGGTATAATGTGTTTGTATTGAGATACTCCAGCCAGTAGCCGAGCAGCTGCGTTTTGTATCATTTGTAACGCTTTAATGCATACTTGAGGTAAACCTAGTTAGATACCATTACAGTAATCTATCTGAGATAGTGCTAACATTTGAAGTAATCCTGGCCCTGGAGGGGGGGGGGGAATCACCCGCAAAACTTTGTGCCAGCACAGACCATTTGATAACTCTCCCCCTGAATTCACATGGGCTCTGAACATATAAGAAAAAAAATCTTGCTGCGCTTTGTAGGAGAAAGGAATGGTGTATTATTCAGACTGCAGCAGCACCTGTTTGTAAACTGCTTTGAGTATGGTTTTAAAACTACAAAAAGGCAGTATACAAATCCAGAGGAAAGGCTGTGGCTTCTGCACCCAAAGGTTGTGAGGTCAAATCCCGGTTCTGCTCCTTGTGACCCTAGGCAAGTCATTTAATTCTCCAGTGACATGTCAAAAAGCCACAAAAAGGCAATATCCCATCCTGGGAGTAGCACTCTCTGGCATTTATCGATAGATCATTACTTCCTTCCACTACTTCTAGATCACTTCGTTCCACTCAACAAAATCTCCTTTCGATTCCATCAATTTGTCATATCGTTTAAGACACCCACACATAAAACCATTTTCTCGGTAACTGCACCTCCATCATGGAATGCCCTCCCTAGCCATCATAGACAAGAAACTTCTTTACCAAACATTTATGTTTGAGGATGCCTATAATGTCTAACGGGATTTCATCATCATCAGCAAAGAAGCAACATTTGTGTTGAAATATATTTTATTGAGCTCATCATGAAAACATAGCAAACAGACAAAACGAGATGCACACAAGCTCAAAGTTCAAAAATACAACCCCCCCCCCACACTACCCCCCTCCCCCCAAACAATCCCCCCCAGATCCTCCTTCCAAGTACAACAACAGAGGCAAAGAAAAAACAAGCAAGCATACCAACTGGAACATAGTGATACAGGAAAACATGGAATCAACAGTTAAGCAAACGGCTACGAGCCAAGGGAGTCATAGTAGTCCAAAAGGGCTCCCAAGTGCGTTGGAAGATGCGCCCTGGGAGAGAGGAAAAGCCCATTACATCCCTCCATTCCCACATCAGGAGAGTAATCATCTTACATCGCCAAATAGAATAATCCGGCGCTTTACCCTCAAGCCATTTCAGCAAGATACATTTCAAGGCAATAAGGACAGTCCACTTAAGGAAAGCAGCAGCCCCCCTTTGACGAGGGTAATAATGGGGAACAACTCCAAATAAGAACAAAGGGGAGCGTTGAATTTTAATGTTCCATATGCACTCCACAAAAAGAAAAATTGCATTCCAAAAATGTTGAATATTAAGGCAAGTCCAGAACATATGTCCCAAGCCCGCTTCAGGGGCCTGGCATCTAAGGCAGGCAGCTGATTCACGAAACCCAGAAAGGTGAGCCCTCCTAGGAGAAATGTACAAACGAAAGACTAATTTATAATGTTGCTCCCAAAAGTGGTATATTTGCTAAGGGCAGGCAACCTACGGACAGCCTGCAAAAATATATCATCAGGTAACGCTACAACCAGGTTACGAGCCCAAGCATTCCGCAATTTAGAATGATCAAACAAGGGGGACTCATCCTTCAAATGGCGATGATGGAATTTGAGGGGAACGGGAAATTGAGAACCAATGGTGAAAGCCGTAGACAACAGCTCCTGGCAAGAAGCCGTCAAAGAGCCAGAAGGTAGAGAAGTAAGGTAATGATGAATTTGCATATAAGCAAAATAGTCTGTAGGCGGAAGATGAAATTCTTCTCACAACTGGGCAAATGATTTAATTTTCCCATCATCAACCAATTGAAACACATAATGAATGCCCCTTGTTTACCACCGAACAAAGCTCGGCCCTTCCACCCCAGGGAGAAAGGAGCCATTAAAGCAGAGAGGCAAAAAGGGAGTAGTAGAAGCAGAAATAGAGTGATATTTGCAGACCCAGCACCAAACCTTCCGCAATGGACGGTGCAGCACCCTGCTAGAGAGAGGCTCAGGCTAAGTAGAAAGAATAGAATGAAGGTATGCACTAAAATCAATAGTCTGAAAACAGGAAAGTTCCAAAGTGGTGTTATTAAAGGTAGAAGTACCCCTGAAAAAATCATTAATATGTTGCATACCACATCCAATAGTCAAATAGCGAAGATTCAATAAACCCAGGCCACCCTTGTACCACGGAGCCACCGCCCATATGTAAAGTAGACGAGGCCGCTTCCCAGCCCAAAGAAATCTCTGAACCAAGCGTTCTAATCAGCGTTCATCCCGAGAAGCCAAATAAAGAGGAAGAACCTGAAAGACATATAACGGGACAATGAGCATGTTATAAAGATGCACCCGACCCAAAAGTGAAAATGGGAGGGCTCCCCAAAGCTGTAATTTATTCTGAAGGGCCAGGAATAACGGATCTACATTCAAACGATACAGACTAGATAAGTCCAATGGGATAAGTACCCCCAAATATTTCAGTGTAGAGTCCGCCCAACGAAGAGGGACGACACCCCTCCATGAAGTGCGTAACTTGGGAGGAGAAGGCAAGGCAAAGGACTTATCCAAATTAAGAGAAAGACCAGAATAAAACCCAAATTCAGAAATAAGATCCAGTGCTGCTGGTAAAGAATCTTCAGGCCTAGGTAGAATCAAAAACAAATGCTAAGGTCTTTAACTCTATCCCATTAACACGAAGGCCCTGCCCCTCATCAAACCTCTGAAGAGTGCAAAGCAGTGGTTCTAAGGAAAGCAGAAATGGGGCAGCCCTGCCGAGTACCTCGAAGGATAGGAAAGGAATCAGTACGTGTCCCATTAACCAAAAGAGAAGCCCTCGGGTTGGAGTATAGAGAATGCACGGCATTAAGATAAAAACCACCCAAACCAACATGTTCAAGGGTGCGAAACAAGAAAGACCAATTTGTTTTCCTCCCTCCCGTTCGTGGGGCCCTTTTTATTATTATTATTGTATTTTTGGCCAACCTCCCTTCTGTACTTAGTCATAGTTTTGACGTACTTTGTGTCGGTGTTTTTACCACTTTTTAATATATATACTTATTAAAAATGTATTGTAAACCACCTAGATATACTGATAGGCATTAGATGCAGAGGAGTCCAGTTCAAATCTACCAAATCCTTCATTGACTCGGGTACAAAGATTGTGCGTTCTCCAGAGACTGAAAAATAGCTATTGTACCTGAATGTACAAGAAGTCAATAACTTTCAGGCTTGTAAATTGTAGACAAGAAATTAAAATCATAAAATCTAATTACATGCTTTTGGCTGGAGATGTGGTCCTTGTTTCTCCAGATCAGGACCCCTTGATAAGGTATAAGAACATAAAATAGCCTTAAAGGGTCAGACCAATGGTGCATCAAGTTCAGAAGCCTATTCTCATGGTGGCCAATCCAGGTCCCTAGTACCTGACCAAAATCCAAAGAGTAGCAACATTCCGGAACCCCAATGAGTATCAAGATTCCAAGCAGAATCCCAAAGAGTAACAAGATTCTAGAATCCCAAAGAGTAGCAACATTCCATGCTACCGATCCAGGGAAAGCAGTGGCTTCCCCCATATCTTGCTCAATAACAGATTACGGACTTTTCCTCCAGGAACTTGTCCAAACCTTTCTTAAAACCAGCAACGCTATCTGATCATACCACATCCTCTGGCAATGTTCCAGAGCCTAACTATTCTCTGAGTGCAAAAAAATGTCCTCCTATTGGTTTTAAAAGTATTTCCCTGTATGCATATCTGTTGATCCTATGAGCTCCTGCATCAGTGCCAAGCTTCATGTAATACCTTATCCATGGTTAGATTCGGTTTCATGCTATCTTTGTCATTTACCTTGGCTTGGTACCTGTTCTGACCTATTGTCAAATGTATTTATTGAGCCCAACAAAAGCAACAAAGAATACAGCAATAAACAAATCAAGCTCAAATTTCCACAAGTAGGAACTAACCCTCCTCCCAGCCACCCTCCCCCAACACCCCCACCCATCAGTCCTCCTAAAAAAAAAAAGAGAGACAGGCAATGCCAAGAAAGCTAGATATAGAAGAATAACAACTTAACAATTCAACAAGCGACTATGAGCCACCAAAGACATTGTAGTCCAAAAGGGTTCCCAAGTGGAGAGGAGAAATCTTGCACTCCCCTACGTTCCCACATCAGGAGCGTTCGTTATCAGGCGACAACGCCATAGAGAATAGTCCGGTGCCTCCCCTGTTCTGACCTATAAATCTATCTTGATGACCTGGCTTTTTTCCACTTACATTCTGGTGCCTTGTATTAGGTATCTTCAAAGCAGTGTGGTGATCTAAATTTATTCTAATCCATTTGATTAATTTCTCTAATGTGCCTAATGGCAGTTTACAGATATTTTATTTTAAAAGGCTTATGCCAGATCCCTGCGTCCACTTTCTGCTGATTTTAGTGCTGCAGAGAAATGAATCATCTGACAGCCTAAAACATGTTGCTATTTCCATTGCTAAACCTTGGCCATTTCTGAAAGCAGCTCCGGAAATTATATCATTTCCCTTTCGCCGGCTGCTGTGCTTTGTTTGGCACATTCTCAGCACAACCCCCTTCCCTTTGGCACAAGCTTTACTTCCCCTCGTAATCATCGCCAGTATAAAATCTACCTCTTTGTAAGTCAGACTGCTTAGTGCATCCAAGAAAGCTGCCCTGTAGAATCAAATTTCTGCACCTAAATTTCTGAGTTTCCTGTAAAATGAAAAAAGAAAGCAATTTGAAAAATACCATATGGGAAATATAATACCAGAGTATAACTTGCTGCTCATAACCTCAGATTTTTATTAAAATGGCCAGACTAAACTAGAAGTAGCCATATCTCCTTAATGAGCAACCCCTACCCCCTGTAAGAATTAATCCATTAAAAGAATGAAGCGTCCGAGATAAAGAGGTGGGAGAGCTCACTTGAGTGCAGTGAAATAAAGGAGGTGATTTTGCAACTTTTTCTTCTCACATAAAAGGCGTCCTATGATTATTAGGTTAAGCGTAAAAGTATGTGCAGTACATGAATACATGCTTGGGAGAAACACAAATGTCAGTACCCATAATCCAGGTGTTATTTCTGCATTTTATAAGACACTTAAGTGTCTAAGGGGACCTTTTACTAAAGTCAGCACACACTAGGGTTGTCCCGAAAAACCTACAGTTGGGAAAAACTGTGCGAATTGACGTTTTCCCCATGAATTTGATTGTGCTTGATCAGCAAATAATTTTTTAAAAACACATCCTGGGGTCGCTCAAAGCCACTGATTACATAAAGCTCTGTTTTTCTTACATTTTGCTATTAGTTTTGCTTAACGGAGCAAATTTCTTGGTATTATACCTATAACTTTTATGTTCTCACACTCAGCAATGATACACTGATAAAAAACCTGCCATGCTGTTCAACTCCTTGCAACAAGGCCTCATGCTGCGCTGGGTCTGTGGTGATAGAATTTTCTTATTTTTCTTAGGTTACGTATTGTGAAGAATGCTCTTTGGATGATTTTGTGGATTTGAGACTGCATTGTGCAGTTTCTGTCTAGTAGGATTCCCAGGATCTTGAGTGTGCTTTGCATTGGGTACTTGATTGTATTTACTTCTAGTTCTGTGAGAGATGGTTTTTTTTTCCCTTTCCAGTAGTAGGAATTTAGTTTTTTCCGAGTTCAGTTTTAGTTTATGACTTGACATCCATTTTTCTACCGTTTCCATTATCATTTTCAGGTGGTTTGTGGATAAGGGGTCTTGAATATTAAAGGGGAGGAGGATAGTTATATCATCTGCGTAGCTGAATGATACTGTGTTTAGGGCGTCTAGGGTTATGCCTAGGGATGCTATGAAGAGGTTAAATAATATGGGTGACAATGGTGATCCTTGTGGTACTCCACATGGGTTTGACCATGGGTCGGATATGTGCTCTTTTGATTTGACTTTGTATGTTCGTGTTTTGAGGAAGCTTTGGAACCATTTGTGAACATTACCTGAGATTCCTATTAGACGCAATAGGAATCTCAGGTAATGTTCACAAATGGTTCCAAAGCTTCCTCAAAACACGAACATACAAAGTCAAATCAAAAGAGCACATATCCGACCCATGGTCAAACCCATGTGGAGTACCACAAGGATCACCATTGTCACCCATATTATTTAACCTCTTCATAGCATCCCTAGGCATAACCCTAGACGCCCTAAACACAGTATCATTCAGCTACGCAGATGATATAACTATCCTCCTCCCCTTTAATATTCAAGACCCCTTATCCACAAACCACCTGAAAATGATAATGGAAACGGTAGAAAAATGGATGTCAAGTCATAAACTAAAACTGAACTCGGAAAAAACTAAATTCCTACTACTGGAAAGGGAAAAAAAACCATCTCTCACAGAACTAGAAGTAAATACAATCAAGTACCCAATGCAAAGCACACTCAAGATCCTGGGAATCCTACTAGACAGAAACTGCACAATGCAGTCTCAAATCCACAAAATCATCCAAAGAGCATTCTTCACAATACGTAACCTAAGAAAAATAAGAAAATTCTTCAACAAAGATCAATATAAGATATTAGTACAATCCCTAGTACTGAGTATTGTAGATTACTGTAACAGCCTATACCTATCATGCCCAAACTACATGATAAAACAATTACAGACAGTTCAGAACACAGCCCTCAGAATCATCTACTCACTAGGCAAATATGACCACATCACCAAAGCATACCTAGACTCACACTGGCTACCAATAAAAGCAAGATCCCAGTTCAAATTCTACTGTCTACTATACAAAGTAATACATGGAACAGCCCCCAGCTACCTAAACAACAGACTACACCGTAACCTCTCACACAGATTAAGGAGAACTCAGAGCCTATTCACTCACCCCCCTCTCAAAGGAACACGACGAAAGAAACTATATGACAGCCTTTTAGCGACACAGGCAGCAAAGATCGATACTACCATCACCAATCTACTGACCAAATCAATAGACATTAAAGTATTCCGAAAAGAAATCAAAACTCATCTCTTCAAAAAACACTTCCCATCATCATAACCTCACAAAAGTATTAGAAAATGCTCTCATGACTACCCTAACACCACCACCAGCAACACCTCGAATCCGGACAGTATTATATCTTTTCGTCTAAACAACAGAATCCGGACAATATTATCTCTATTCGTCTAAACAACCTATCACTATCTACTATCTGCTTCCAATTTATCCTGGAAAAGTCCAGAATAACAATTGTAACTTAACGCATTCTTGATTACATGTACTGCAATGCTACTGGAAATGTCCAGTCTTCTAACTTGTAATCCGCTTAGAACCGCAAGGCACAAGCGGAATAGAAATCACTAATGTAATGTAATGTAATGTAATGTGATACCGGTGGCTTAATGACATAGCTGAGGAGGTGTTAAGCTGATAACTGACTTTGCCACCGGCATCATCACGGACCCAACACAGCATGAGGCCTTGTTGCACGGAGATGAACAGCATCACAGGCTTTATGTTTTTCCTTCCTTCTAATAAAGTTCCTGTAAACCGTGCCGAGAGGATGCGGTATATAAACTTAAGGTTTAGTTTGGTGCATCATGACTATCTCAAGACGATGTTGAATGCTTGAGTGTTTGGAACGCCTTTGGTAGAGGACTACACCAACATGTACGTGTTTAGCTATTAGCAAAGAACGAAGGGGTGCTGGAAAGTTCCAGACCCAAATAACTTCCTAAATCTGAGGTGGTTTTGCCACTGTAGCTGAAAAGGGTGTTATTTTTAGTTTATTTCACTAGAATCTGCAAATTGGAACTTTGCAAAACTAAAATAACACTTTTTTCAACTACAGTGGCAAAGTAACATCAGATTTAGGAAGTTGGTTGGGCCAAGAACTTTTCAGCACCCCCTCGTATGTTAAATTTCTGTTATTTTCCACAATAATGTGTAGATATTGAAGGTTCGTTTAATAAAATACTGCTAGATTTTTTGCATAAAATATCTTTTTATCAATGTATCATTGCTGAGTGTGAAAACAAAAAAGTTAAGCAAAAATTATATCAAATTCTAAGAAAAACAGATTTTTATGTAATCAGTGGTCTAGAGCGACCCCTGGATGGGCTTAAAAATGTTTTATAAATTCATGGGAAAAACTTCAATTTGCACAGTTTCTCCAGACAACCTCTCCCCCCACCCCCCCTTTTTTTTTTTTTTTTACAAAACCTAGTACGGTTCTTAGCACCGGCCACAGCAGTAACAGCTCCGACGCTCAAAGGAATTCTATGAGTGTTGGCGCTGTTACCACTATGGCCAGCACTAAAAATCACGATACAGTTTTGTAAAAGGGGGGATAACAGAATTAGCACCTTCTAAATGCTACCTGTGGGCTTCTTGTTGGCTGGGCAAATTTTTCTTGAAGCATTGGGCCTAGTCTCTGGTTTCTGCTTTCCTCTGTCTTCTCTTCATTCTCTCCACAGGGTTTCCTGTCCATTTGTCATTTTCCTTTTTCCTCACTTCTTCATTGGGTTTATCACCAACACTGATCTTTTCCTTTCGCTTTTTTCCTTTTTTTTTTCTAGCTCTAAGTCCAGATTTTGTCCATTTATACTATCCAGTCTTCAATTTCCCTTTACAGCTTTCCATCTCTTTGCCTACCCACAGCCCTCCCAT